>NC_140504.1:130860916-131298416 GCF_964339955.1 Pipistrellus hanaki | reverse complement strand
AGCTACTGATAACTCCCATAAATATTGATGTAAAAATCCTGAACAAAATGTTAATAAATCAAATTCAATGTATATAACAATGACTATGCACTGTGACTAAGAGTAATGTATTTTAGATATGCAAGCTAATTCAACATTCAAAAACCACTTAATTTAGTTCATCATATTTACAGATTAAAGGAGAAAAATCAATAAGCATATCAATAGAGGCAGAAAAAAAAATATGTGACAAATCTAATATTCATGATACTAACTCTCAGCAAACTAGGAATACAGGGCAAATTCCTTAACTCAATATAGGATATCTACAAAATCTATAGCATCGTATTTAATGGTAAGAAATGCCAAGATTTCCCACTATAATAAGAAGCAAAATAAGGATACCCTCTCTCTCATCACTCTTTTTCAGCATGATCCTGGAAGTCCTATTTAATGCAACAAGACAAAAAGGAGATAATAGCTATGCTGAATGGGAAGGAAAGAATAAAACTGTATTTGTTCCCAGGTGACATGATCATCCACATGGAAAATAAAATAGACATGGAGGCAACCTAAATGCTCATTGCTAATTGAAAAAGCCAATCTGAGAGGGCTATGTGATGCCTGATTCCAACTGTACTACACTAGAGGCCCAGCCCACAAAATTCATGCAGTTACAGTTCCTAGGCCTGGCCTGCGAGCAGGGCCATCTTCCCCAGGTGCCTACAGCTGGCCCTGCCCCTTGCCACCACCCACCCCTGTTCCTTGTCCACCATCGGATGATCAGTGCCTGACAGCTGGGGAAAGGGATCAAGAAGTTGGCTGTCCCTACCTGCTTGCTGACAGCCTCCCCCCGCTGCAGGTGGCCATCAGGCTATGGGAGCCTGCTGGTCAGGGAAAAGGACCAAGAGGTGGTGGTCAGTGTGCCTCATAGTGACTGATTCAGCGATCGTTCTGTGGTTCTGCTGTAGGAAAAATTTGCATATTACCATCTACATTCTAAAAGGGCCAGGAGCCATCATGACCTAAATGACCAGGCAGACAACTGGTCACCAGGAAATGCATGGAACATCTCTTGGTCTCTTCCTCATGGTCCACAGGCTCCTATCACAGCAAGGCTGGTGGTGGGCAGGCAGAGGAGGTTGGTGGGGGGGTGGGAGGGAAGGGGTGAGGTGGGTGCAGGGCCTGAAGTCTAATGACCTCACTGCCACAATGGCTGCACATTAAGCCCAGAGAGAGGCCTGGAGAGATAGGGATCATTAGATCGGGCCTAAATTGGCAGTTGGATATCCTCCAAAGGATCCCTGATTGGAGAGGGTGCAGGCTGGACTGAAGGACCCCCCTATCCTGTGCACTAATTTCATGCACTGGGCCTCTAGATTTATTATATAGGATAGAGGCCTGGTGCATGGGTGAAGACTGGCTGTCCTGCCCTGAAGGTGGCTCCAGATCGGGGTGGAGGGCTCCCCATTGGGGAGCAGGGTTGACTGGGGCTTGGGGCTGCTGAGAGTTTGCAGGCTGGCCATGCCCCCAATTAGTGTAGGGGGTTCTCTCTGGGGGGTGGGGCCTCAGGCGGTTTGCAGGCAGGCCATGCCCCTGATCAGGGTGGGGGGAATCTCTGATGGGGGGCGGGGCCAGCCTGAATGTGGTGCCACAGACAGTCTGCAGGCTGGCCACACCACTGATCAGGGTTAGGGGTTCCTACTGGGGGTAAGGGCAACCTGGGAAAGAGGCTGCAGGTGATTTGCAGGCTGGCCATGCCCCATCAGGGTGAGTGTCCCTGCTGGAGGGTGGGGCTGGCCTGAGAGAGAGGCCGAGAGCAGTTTGCAGGCCGGCCACACCTCCAGCTTTGTCAGGAAGGACATCCATCCGGAATGACGACTGTCAAACATTTGGTCTATCCAAATTAATTAACGTATTACCCTTTTATTGGTATATATTAGTATAGATTCTGGAAAAGGCAAAACTATGGAAATAATTTTTTAAATATCAGTGATTGCCACGGGTGGGGAGAGAGGATGGATAGGCAGAAAGAATACAAAGGATTTTTAGGTCAGAGGAACAACTCTTTATGATTCTATAGTGATGGAAAGATGTCTTTGCACATTTGTCACAACTCCTAGAATAGACCCAAATGTGAACTGTGGGCTTTGGAGATAATGATGTATATGTTATAGATTGTAGCAAGTGTTCCACTTGGGTGCAGGATGTTGGTTGTAGAAGAGTTGTGCATGTGTGGGCACAGGGGATATATGGGGACTCTCTGTGCATGCCACCCAATTTTGCTATAAACCTAAAACTTTATATTCCTTTAAAAATATTTATTTAAAAAATAAGTGTATTAGTGATTGGTAGGAAGGTTTCTACAATTTTAATATTTTTAAGTTCAGTTGTGAATCCACAAATATTACATAATACTTTATGCTTGTTTGTTTGCCTAAAATATTTAATAAAATTAAAAAAATATATATTTATCTCATTTTTTTTTTTACTGCTATCAACTTTCTTCAGGTTCATTAAATGATGTGATTCAATTTCAACTCTTCTGCTCATGGATCACATTCCATTGAAGTCTCTGGATCATAGGACTTATTTGAAAAAGGGAAACATTAATTATTGATTACAACTTCCAAGGATGTTGATATTCTTTACTTCCAGAAATGTATTTTCAGATTTATAATGCAATGTAATAATTCTGACATCAAGTATTGAAGTCAATCTTAGTGAATTTCAAATGATAAATCTAATTTGCAAAATAAGTTTTCAATAACTGACTATTCAGCAAGCTAATTTCTTATTTATTAAGAAGTGAGTTATACCTAAAACAGTTGTTCTGGTTTAGTTAAAATAATAGTATAGTGGCTTAATTTCAGGATGTATAATATTCTTGTCATTTTCTTTATCTGTATACTATATATTCTATGCCATTTGGGTTTCTTTGAGCATCATTACTTAAGAAAAATTAATATAAATTGATTAGCTGTAAAAAAGGTAAAATTCCATTTTATCATAGAAATACCGATTGCTACTATGTTTGCCTTTTGCATACGCTGCCCAGAAGCTAGTCTTTGGACTCCCGAGGACAATGCCTGGTTCAGCCATGTAGTCAAGTGTTTGTTGAATGTCTGAATAAATGAGCACATGAGTGAAGCTTATTGTTGTATGTTTTTTAAAAATTTTATTTGCCTTGTTTTTATAGCACCATAATCACAACTTATGTATAGTTCAATACATTGTCCATTTATTTTACACGTTTCAGCATTTCATTGTTTCTACATGCTATTTTTAGATGTTTTTTTCTAAGTCACGTTTCATAACTTTTTAACAACGGTATTAATGCTGTCTGTTTATCAATTTTAGGCATGGTTTTAGATGTGGGTGAGCTTCACCCCACTTCTAGGGCTCTGCCAATGACAGACAGAAATGGCCCGAGACAGTAATTTGTAAATGCCAATAAAATGATTCTGGTTTTGCAGATGTTTAGATTTATCTGTAACAAAATTGACTGTGAATACATGTCTCCAAGTAAAAGGATGAAAGCTGCTTTTAAAAGACAAAAAAGAAAAGAGATTCTGAATCTTTATTGTAAATTATACACCATACAAAATCAGCCCAAATTGTTCAAACCCTTGGACACTCACAGTGTTATTATGCTCCCCGCTCACAGCACTGTATAATTATCCCGGTTAACAGCAGTGTGCGAGCCAGCGAGGCTCTCTCAAGAAGAGATGCTAAGCTTAGAGAACTAAAATCGGTACAGATGTGAGTCCCTGTTTTTGTTCTCTGACTCTGCATGTGAAAAACAACCACTTAATTCCAGGCTTTTTTCATTTCCCCAGTTAAGATGTTAAGCTAGATGGATCAAGTGGTTGCCTGCTAATTAAGAATTTCAACAGTGAGCTGTAAGGCAAAGGGCTGTATGTGTCTCAGATGCTAAATTCACGTAATGTGAGTGGATACACATATTCTTTGTTAATGAAGAAAATGTATCCCACTGCATTCTGTTCCTTTCTCAACATGGAAGAGTTATTCTTAAAAGTACGTTAGATTTTGTTGACACTTCATTGTAATTTATTATGTATATCATTTCAGAAAATAATGAGGGGGGGAAAACAAACTAATGGGAAAGCGGATAAGAAGTAGATAAGTCTGCAGCCACATCCCTACCTGTAAAGAGAAATGAGAACTTAAAACAGTGCTTGGGTTTAAGGGCATAAAGATAAAATGGGCGGCACTGGTTTGGGTAGCACTCATGCTGTTGGTGCCCCCCTGGCCCGCGCTTTCTCACTGATGGGGAGGAGAATTGGGGTATTGGGAAGGAAGGCATTGCAGAGAATGCAAAACCCTCTCCCAATGCATAAACCTCACTCATCTGGCGGCTCCTCTGGGCCTTATAAATCACTCTTCGCTCTTAATTGTGTCCATTAACAGTGCCCTGAGTAAGCCACAGGGGCCAAGCAGAGAAGTCAGAGAAGGAGGCAAGGACCTGGCAATTCTCTTGACTTAATGGAGACCAACCGAAATTACACACTTTATTATAACAGCTTCACTAACCTAAATATCACTGCGGCTGATTCATTCCTCTCATAATCAGGGAGGGGAGGGGGAATCCTGGGAGTCAGCCTGAAAGAGAACAGGCTCCCCATTTTCTATCATTTCTTTCCACACATTCTGCCGTCAACCTAATAGCGAGTTAAGAGTCTGTGGCATTTTAATCCATCTCCAAAGGGTTGCTCTTTTAAACCCTGCCTTGATCAATGTGACCAAAAATCATGGACATGGAAACACAGTGAAAAGGGGATTGTTAGGAATGAAGCTGCCTTTACTCTGAGCATATTTCTGAGCTAGTTGCTCCGTGGTAACTGGAGCTAAGAGTTTGAAGCAGTGACCTAGATAATCCAGGCAAACCACCCATTTTTGCCTGGAGTGTCAGGAAAATTGCTCTAATTCCCCACGTCGCTTTGATACTGGAAGCCCAGTCAGTTTCCTTCGGTGTCCTATTAGGCTCTGAGCTGCTCTCAGTCCATAGGATGGGGCTGAGCCTGACAGTGGGGACTCATGCTCTGGCAGCTCCGGCTTTGATTGCTATTGAACTGGATGGGACTGAAATCATAATTCCGCTGAACTCAGGGGAGCCATACGGCCTTGCCACACAGTGCGATCGCTCTTGAGTCATTTAAAACGATGCTGTGTGAATAGCGATAACTGGACGCGTCAGTTCCTGGTCATCCTTTGTTATTTCGTTCATGCTACACATAATTTCTATGCTTATTGCCTCCGATACAGTCCGCAGTAAGAGGATGTATGTACACAGCTGTAGTAGAAATTGGTCATCCAGCCCCAGAGCATTTTTCACGCATTTGGGAAATTCCCCAAATTGTTTGCTCCATGTTTCTGTCTGGGGAATCCATTTACTCACTTGCCCAGCCTCTCTCTTCAGTTACGATACAGGTGAGATTTGGAAGAGGAAGATAGTGAAACAAAGAAGCAAGCGTTGTGTGCACGGTGGTAGCTCTAATTTCCAGAGCAGCGGAGGGTGGAGAAATACCTTTAAGTGGCCAACATTGTCAGCTGGCAGAAGCTGAGGGTCTCCGGGTCCAGACGCTGCACTAATATCTCAACTGAACTAGTTCTATCATGTGATTTGGGTCATTCGTTTCAGCTCTGCAGCCTCTGTAAATGTTTCCTGTAACACAAAGGATCCATAAGCTACCCTATATAATTTAATACATACATTTTTCCCCTGAATAAATTATGTCAAATTGGTTCCCGTTATTTGAGATTAAATGGTTCAATGGGGAGCCCAGAACAGAGTGGTCAGTTTTACTGAGGGAAGAAGGGTGTCATGAATGTGATTATATATGAGCCCTCCCTTGAGCTGATTCAAAAGGTGCGTCCCCATCCCTTCCAGTTTGGCCATGATTGCCTGGACATGCATGAATTTGATTTTTGAATAAGGGCCAGTTAAGACACAGATGCATACAAGAATGGATAGACAGATGTCAAAATCTCTCATTTCAATTATGAAGTATAGCTTTGATCTGCTTGAAAATTCAAGGATTTAAAATTCAAAAACTGGGGGTTTGGTTCCCCTTATTAGTCAGAGTAATTAATACAATGGACAGGCCCTCAAATCTCAGTGGTTTAAGGCAATAGAAGTTAAATTTTCTATTCTTGTGGGGTCCCTCCCTAGGAAAGTTCTAATTCAAGAGGGGACACAGGCCGCATCATTCAGAACATGTGGCCTGCGAAGTCACTCAGTCTGGCAGGGGGAAGGGACAGATTATCTTTTAACTGCCAGAGATCAGTGAGATCAGAAATTACTTCCTTTCTACTATCTTAGTCAGGTTTGCTTTCATATTTCACACATAATTTTCAGGAAGGTTGTGGAATATAGAGAAGCCTCAACAGTCTCTGCCAAGCTATGCTTTGGTCACTTGATAGTCAGTCACTCTTTTTCCATACACAGAACACACACACACACACACACACACACACACACACACACACCTCTCCAAAGGGGACAAACCAAAGTCTACTGATTTTTAACTTCTTATTAAGGTATATTGACAACACAGATAAAGAGGTTTTTAGATCAAAACTTTTTTCAGAATATAAGATGTCATTAATTGTAATGCTTTGTGATTTTGAGCATTTTTTCATATGCCTCTTGGCCATCTGTATGTCCTCTTTGGAGAAGTGTCTATTTAGGTCTTTTGTCCATTTCTTTTAAATTGGATTGTTTGTCTTCCTTTTATTAAGTTGTGTGAGTTCCTTATACATTTTAGAAATTAACTCCTTATCAGGTGTATCATTGACAAATGTATTCTCTCATTTTGTTGATAGTTTATTTTTCTGTGCAGAAATTGTTGGGGTTTTTTTTTTGTGTGTGTGTTTTTGTTTTTTTATGAAGTCCCATTTATTATCTCCTTAGTTTCCTTTGCCCTAGGAGATGTATAGGTAAACATATTGCTACAAGCAATGTCTGAGATTTTGCTGCCTAGCATTTTTATGGTTTTCAGACTTACATTTAGGTCTTCTATCCATTTTGAGTTTATTCTTGTGTATGGTATAAGTAATGCTCAAATTCACTAATCATCAGAGAGATGCAAATTAAAACAACAATGAGGTATCACTTCACACCTACCTGAATGTCTACCATCAACAAATCAGCTTGTAAGGATGTGGGGGGAAAAATAAACCTTAATACACTGCTGTTGGGAATGCAGACTGGGGCAGCTGCTATGAAAAACAATATTGAGTATCTGCAAAAACTTAAAAATGTAACTTCCATTTTATCCAATGGTCCCACTTCTAGGGATATACCTAAGAATCCTGAAACAACAATCAAGGAGAATATACGCACCCCTATGTTCATGGCAGCACAATTTACAATAGCTAATATCTGAAAACAGCCTACGTCCCCACCAGTATATGAGTGGATAAAGAAGCTATGGTACATTTATACCATGAAATACTATGCAGTTGTAAAAAATGAAGAACCTCTTACCCTTTGAGACAGCATGGAGGGACCTGGAAAGTATTATGCTAAGCAAACCAAGTCAATCAGAGAAAGACAAGTATCAGATGACCTCACTCATATGTGAAATCTAATGAACAAAATAAACTGATGAACAAAATAGATCCAGAGACATTGAAGCATAGAACAGACTACAAAAACTCAGAGGGAAGAGGGAGGAGTAGGTGGGAAAAGATTAATGAAAGAACTTGTATGCATAAACGCATAGCCCATGGATGCAGACAATAGTGTGGTGATAGTTGGGGAGGTGGGGGTACGGGTTGGAGGAGGAGCCAAGAGAGGAAAAAAGGGACATCTGCTATACTTTCAACAATAAAGATAAATTAAAAAAAATTTTAAATTGTGAAGCTTTGTAACACATAAAGTCTCTCCTCTTTGCAGCTCTGCTGGCCCAGGAATATGCACTCACTTGAAATTGTTTTGTGTGCTGAAGAGAAGTGGGGGTAGGAAAGAGTATGTTTTCATTCAATTGTAGACAAATGCAGGGGGACCACACACAGGACATAGGAAGAAATTTGATGTGGCATGGGATATTTACTTCTGATTACACAATTAGTCACTCAGGACAGCCAAATTAGCCCACCAAAGGGATACCAATAAACTGGGACCTAAAAATAAGAAAAGATGGGGGGAAAGAAACTGAAAAGCTATGTGACATCCTGGCACTGGGTGGAAAATTCTAATCAAAGTAGTCACTACATAGAATGTAGAAAGGCCTCCTTTCTCTCCGAGCCCTTCCCACCTAGACACTGGCTTGGAGAACATGGTGAAGGGAGCACTTAGCCACCGAGAAGTTTTTCAACCAATACAATGTGGGATGTAAAATTTAATGTTTTAGGATTTATCAAAATATCAAGTTATTTGATTGAGGGCATACATTAATTTTTAATTGTTCAAGAATTCAAAGCAATAGAAAAATATCCAAGTTTATTGTTGAGGGGGAAAAAAAGTAGCTTTACACATATTTTTAAACAGAAATATTGTAGTACTTACATGTTTTTAATTTGTACACATTCAACAATATTTTGAGGAACTTGTTTGCTATTTAAATACCAATTAATCTCTGTTCTGGAATTGTTTATGTAATGAAAAATGCAATCTAGATAAAGAGATTGTGTCAATTACAGAGATTTTAACTCTTGAGAAGCTTACTCTAAATTAAAATCCAAAATGTCTTCAGTGAAATGAACACTCTGATAAGCTAAACAAATCTATACAAACTTAATATGTGTTTTCTAATTGTTGACTGTGATTGTATGAATAACCCAGATGTCTCCTGGATTAGTAGGACCATTCCTTTCCCCAGTCTGTCACCCTGAATCTTATCTACTTACCAGTGCTTATGCATAATAGTAATCAGAGGTTAAATCTTATAGAAACCCATATTTCTACTAATTCAAAGCCATTTTTCTTTTATTTGAAGAATTAATATTTTCATTTATATTCCATAGAAATGCAGTTAAAGCATATTTCTTTCTCAGTCTAATTACAAACTAGCAGGCGACCCTGCTAGTGGTTCTCAACCTGTGGGTCGCAACCGCTGCTGTAGAGCCTAAGACCATCGGAAAACACAAATATTTACATTAAGATTCATTAACAGTAGCAAAATTACAGTTATGAAGTAGCAACAAAAATAATTTTATGGTTGGGGGTCACCACAATATGAGGAACTGTATTAAAAAGTAATGGCATTAGGAAGGTTGAAAACCACTGTTATATAGGATAGAGGCACAGGTACACAACATTGAAAAGAAAGATAAAATGATATTCTCTTAAAATTATTAGCAGCTAGGTCTCCAGAATAGGGTTAACTGCTGGAAGCTAATCCCAGCAGGTCATAAGTGAAGCAGTCTTTAAAAGGTTGATGGGCTTCTATATTTAGCAGGGCTGAATCATATTATTGCCTGCTGGAATAGCTGAAAGCATTTCCCCAAACCTAAAAATCTGCATATATTGTTACCTGCTTCTGGCCAAACAGCTGAATACCTGAGGGCAGTTCCCCCAACCTGTCAATACCTACTGTTTACCAAAACCTTACCTTTGATATGGATTTCTGCTTTGCTTTAGGGCAATTTGTGTTAATAAAAAGGGTTCCAGAGATTCAGAGAACTTGGTTACCAAGTCTCCTCTGGCTCTCCCATGTATTCCAAATTTATATTTCTAGTCTTTTTATTAATTTACATGCAGCTCCTTCTCCAGATTCCTGAGCCTTTCTAGATGCTGAGAAAGACCCCAGCAGTTAACTTTAAAGTATGAGAGCAACAAAATCATTTCATGGTGCACCAATAAGTGGAATTGGTGGAATGGCGGTGTCTATTAATTTTTCTTTCTGGCTTAACCGCAGGGTGGAACCCTGGAGCTGCTCATGGCTGATCTTGTCTCATCTCCAGGTGGCTGCCAGTCATGCAATTGATGTTGTTGCCTAACAGTTCTGTTATCACCCAAGCATCCCAGACCTTTGCATTGTAACCTCTGCATCTATACTGTGCCAAAACCACCAGCTTTATGCAGACCGGTGGGTACTCAGCTGGGGCATCTGGAAGGAACAGGATACCACCTCAGCAAAAAAGTCCCAGAGCTGTCCCCTTTCTCTAAGCCCTGAGATGGGGCAGATCCACCCCCAACCAGCGGCCTTTCTCTGCTGCAGCTTTTCCTGACTGCTGCTTCTCTCCCATGTGCAGGGCACTGGGGGGTGGGAGTCCGGGTGTTTCCTTTCTTTCCCTCTATCCTGTGAGAAACTCTGTCTGTCCTTACAAACTAAGAACAATCACCTATTGTCAGCAGGGGTGACATATTTCCTTCCCTTCCCGTGAGAGGCATATGTCCATCTGCAGCAGCCAGGCTGCCCTTTAGGAACAACTGCTGTTTCTATTTCCCAGCAGGCTCCATGGCTGTTTGAGTCTGTGTTTATCTGAATCTTGATTTTTTAAATGTCCTCTGAGTAACTGATTATTCTGTGATGACACTGAGTCTTTTGTTTCTTTTTCTACTTTCACATTTACTTTATTTAAGCATCACTTCCAAGAGTTTCTGAAATAGCTCTAATTTAATTTTCAACTATTAATACATACCAATGAATTATTAATGAACATTTTCCAAAGGTTACATTTGTCTAAGATTTTTGGGTTGTTTACCTAAAAAATAGCATTCAACAACTCCTCTTTAAAAGTATTTTATAAGGGTCATTTATAATAATATTCATTGTTTTGAAAATTCTTTTTTCTTTCTGCTTTAAACACATTTTCAAAGAATGCAATAAATTAAAATATAATTTAGAAATATTTTTATTTCTGCCAAAACTGGTTTGGCTCAGTGGATAGAGTGTTGGCCTGCGGACTCAAAGGTCCCAGGTTCGATTCCGGTCAAGGCCATTGATTGCCTTGTACATTGGTTGACATTGGTTGCAGGCACATTGGTTGCAGGCACATCCCCAGTAGGGGTTGTACATTGGTTGCAGGCACATCCCCAGTAGGGGTTGTGCAAGAGGCAGCTGGTCGATATTTCTCTCATCGATGTTTCTAGCTCTCTATCCCTCTCTCTTCCTCTCTGTAAAAAAATCAATAAAATATATTTTAAAAATAAATAAAGAAATATTTTTGTTTCTGATATTCTTATATAAAAAAAAATTGTCAGTTATTCTACTTTAAAGTTCTTATTAAGAACCAAACCAGCATAAGAAAACCCCCAAAACAGGCTAATAAAATCTTTCCAATATTTTCAATTAATGAGGCAATCTTTCAGTTCTCCTGGAAACTTTTATTTCTAGATTTTATTCCAGTAAACAAACAAAAAATATTCCTGTAACTAGAAATCTCTGGGTCCCATTCTAGAAAAGGGAAGTCACTAGGTAAAAAGTATTGAGCGATAACTTGAAGTGGTTGAACTTAATTCTTATCACTAAGATTATTTTAAACCACTGGCTCAATGCATGAAATTCATGCAAGGGGCTCGACACTTGCAGCTCCAGCTTCATCAGGAAAGTCTCTGGAAGATCGTTCAGCATATTAGATTTTTATTACTGTAGATGATGGTAACTTTTATAGAACAACCACACTGTAAGAAACTGAAAATGAGTAATTGCAATTGATAATCACCTTTCTTAAAACTGTGAACGAAGAGAACTGTATTTTGTATTTTTAAATTATTTAGGAACAAAATTTTTTTGCATATGATCAATAAAAATATTTCCACATTTTAATGTATTTTTACTACAGTTGATTAATTCCTTTTTGAAATATATGTCCTTTTACATTGTCCAGTAAAAATCTCAGATGGAAAGAATTATTGTACTTTAGTAAAGAACTAAATGAGAATATTCTAATTGAACAGCTGTGAGTGTAATGTCCACCTAAGGACTGGGGGCTCAGAAACACTCAATCAGCCACAGCTCCAAACAGATCCACCCACTTTTCACTTTGTCAGAAGGACTTTCGATTTATACTTGGAGATGCATCCATGTACCTAGTTTAAATGCATGCCTATCAAAATATGCCAATTTTGCCCTAATCCTGTTTGGCTTAGTGGATAGAGTGTCGGCCTGCAGACTGAAAGGTCCCTGGTTTGATTCTAGTCAAGGGTTAATGTCCAGGTTGCTGGGTCAATTTCCAGTAAAGTGTGTAGAAAGGAGGTAGCCAATCAATGATTCTCTCTCATCCTTGATATTTCTATCTCTCTCTCTCTCCCTCACCCTACCTCTCTAAAATAAATGAAAACATATTTTAAAAAACATGCCAATTTTTCTTGCCACTTTTTAGGTTGAAGTTTAACTAGCCTGTAGAACTACCTTTAGAAATGCTGATAAATTGGGATAACACAAGTGGACTAAACATGAACTATTCCAACTGTGGTCTCATCAAGTAGTAATTTTTCTTTAAAATCCTTCAATATCAGTTGCCCAACAAAGAAATTCTTGAAAATGGGTAAGAGACATAACCCTAGTAAAAGGAATTTGACTAATGAGAGTGATCATCAGGCAACAATTATTGAGGACCTGTCCTTTTCTTTGTTTGAAGCCACAAAGATGAAGGAAGTGCATTCTATGTGAGCATCACAGAGCAGATGAACATCCCAAGATTCCATGACATTTGACACTAATTATACACATGAAATTGCATACATATATGTGCATACATATACATAGAGTCTTCAGGGAATTAAAAATTTATTTAGTAAGTTGTCAGGTGATTTAAAATTTCTTAAAGAAATTATAGAGACAAAAGCCCCACATTGAGCTGTATAGAACTTGTATTCCATTCCAGCATTGTTTGATAGATGTGCACACTTAACCATGCAATGATTCAATGACTTGTTGATTTCCATTTCCTCAGCACTCCAATAAAAAACTTGGACTAACTTATTCATGCAGTTTCTTCAGTTCCTAAAATCTTGTGAATCGGATAACATTTTCTGTTTGGGTCAGGCAGCTAAGTATCCCTTATATGAGAAAAATTCTGAATAACTATGAGCAGATTTAAATCCACTGAAGATACACATAAAGTCAAATATAAACCCTTTAACAAATTTGTTTTTTCTCATATTTTTATTCTAATAATAATAATTAAGGATTTTTGAGAGAAACTTTCATGACAATTATTCATTTGTAGAATGTAAACCTCAATTTTGTTTAATTATGAAATAGTTACAGGAAGAATAGCAAATAATATTAAGCAATAATAATAGCTACCATTCAAAGTTAACTATAAAGAGTATATACAATATATCTACTGCTGCATGAATGATCTAAGAGGCCTGGACAAAAGAAATCAAAAGAGAGGGTTTGAGAATTATGCTGACAGATTTTTGAAGTGCTTAATTCATATTTTTAAATGTCATTTCTATTCTATATGGAGCCAGTTTAGATGATTGGTAAACATCAAAACTAGTCTCTTCAGGATTTTGCTGAGTTAACCTTTGCTTTGACATCAAAAAAGCAGATAATTATTTTAAGTAGATGAAGCATACTTATGCATATAATTGACATGGACTTAAGCAAGCTGGGAAGTCTAGAATATTTTCATCACCAACAAAATATCTGCAACTTCTTTCACCAGTTCAGGATTTGGAGTACAGTTTCAGATCCTTCATTTGAACTCTTTGCCTATGGGTAGCTAATTCAGGCTTATTCTTTTTTATCAAGTGTTGGAGGATTTCTCTCATCTCTGGCTCAAAATAGAAGGTCCTAGTCACAAGACATTTTGGGAAAGTTCTCAGACTAAAAGAGAAAGATCATTATCTCAATGCCTTGCTGTCACAGTCCCTATGACTCTCTTTATTCGCACTAGATGACATTTCAGCTCTTTCAGGAAGAGATTTTAATTGATTTCCATTTTGGTTTATTGATTCAATTACTGGTATTTGCCTAAAAAAGTAAGAAACTAGTATTGTTCTGTAAGTTTTGTTAACTATTGCAGCAAATGTGAAGTGTTTTGTGTGGTGTCTCCTCAGGATGTAATGCTGGGTTCAGTAATGTTTGCAAATCCAATTAGGCCTATACTGAGATCTTGAAAATGTCTTCTCTTTGTGCTTTAATGCAGAGTTAATTCAATTCACAACAGAACTATGAAATGATAGCCTAGACAAATTCTGTCTTCATTCATTGAAATGATAGCTACATGATCCAGGTATCCTAATATTTTTAGTTTAGCTAAATATTTAGTTCCATGATGAACAAAAAATCTCCACATTTTAAATTTCTTTAGTGTTGAATTAATATGAACACATATCACAATTGTATAAAAAGTGATCACATTATCTTTCTTACTCATGAATTTAATATTGCTTAAATAACTCTTAAGTAGCTTTTCATTGCAGAAAATCTGTTGGTTTTCACATAAACAATAAGATAATTTATCCCCAAACATTTTCCTAGGCTTTTAGAATTTAAGTATTTTATTTTGTTTATATAACAATGATAAGAAATATAGTATCATTTAATTGTATTTGTTAACATATTAATTTTTTTCTAACAAAAAATAATTGAGTTGCTTTTATATTAAATGAGTATTTGATTGTTATTTAAAAAAATGAGAAATTTAAAACATATATATATATATATATATATATATATATATATATATATAAAATGTCTTGGCAATGAACTTAAAATATATAATCAATAGCAGTTAATTATAATCTTATTACTGGAGATTAAGTTTTTAGAGTATGTCATTTATGTCAGCATTTAAAATAGTTCAGGGTAAATATATATTAAGTATTTAGGTAAGCAGTGATAATTACTATATAAGTTGACATGCAACTTAAAGTGATTAGAGTTATATGATTTTTATATAATATCATCAAATTTGAGTAATAAAACCAGAAGAGAATTATGAAGAAAAGGGATTTTGTGGCTTGCAGATTACCTGCTAATGCTATGCAATATTGAGTGTCTGGTGTGAGATTTTTCTTCTAGTTCCTTGTGCTACTCCTTACTGTCTTTTAGAGATAAGCTGATTTGCACCAGTCTACTGGATATTATGAAATTCTCCAAGGTTAATTCATTTCTATTAATTCATTTTAAGGGCATATATTCAGTAGCCTTCCTTCTCATAGAGAGAAAATTTGAATGTGAAGACACAGAAGAACATGATCATGAAAGTGGGAGCAGTGTCAGGGTTGGCTGTGCAACAGGTAAGGAAAGCTGGCATCAGCAGGGGCCAGGGAAAGCCAGTGGCAGTAGTCTCGTGATGCAGGCTAATCAACAATGATAAGCATGTCTATCTTCAGGTAAAATGCCAAGGGAAGAAACTTGTGACAGAAAAAAAAAATGCCATGGAGATTAGCAATGTCCAAGATGAATCACTGATAGCCAGGAGATCTGCTGCTGAGATCCTCATTTCACTAAATTAGACTACACAAACCAACATCAGGTAATCTAATGAACAGTTTTTTTTTTATTTTGTTTTTTATTGTCTAAAGGTTTACATATGTCTCCTTTTTCCCAATTGACCCCCTCCTCCCACCCTGTGTCTGTGTCCATTGGTTATGCTAATATGCATGCATACAAGTCCTTTGGTTGCTCTCTAAAGCCATCCCCCCATCTGTCACTAGATTGCTCTATTCTTGTTCCTAATGAGCAGTTTTAATGTTGATAATGAAAATGCAACCAAAATTCACCAGATATTAATAAAAAGGCCAAAGAGAATGTCAAAGTCACTAAAAGCAATAATTTATACCTGAGGAAGCAGGGATTAGGTCAAGATTTAAAAACATTATGGAAAGGTCTGATTTTTAACAAATACACATTCAATGAAAAAAGAGGTAATGAATGGCACCAGATAAATTGGATAATCCTATTAAAAACAATGTTCAATTCATCCCTTGCTTCACATAAGAATGGTGAACTCAAAGTGAATCATAAACTTGAATGTAAAATCTAAAGCCATAAAACTTCCAGAAGAACACAGAGGAGAAAAAGGTGTAATTTGGGGGCTACAGAGAGATTTCTTAGGTGTGACAGCTAACCAGAAACCATTAGGAATATAAATTGCTAATTTTGACTTTATCAGGTATCTGAATATCTGCTCTTTGAAAGATTTTACTAAAGAAACAAGCCATAAAAAGAGGCAAATCAAAGATCTATAATCACATATTGATTTGTGAGAAGCCACCACTTGCTGATACTGTCAGGAGAGAGTACGAAGGAGAGTGCACCAAGGAATGCAAAAGGCCAAAGGACCTTGAGCATTAGCAGGGCTGACACTAAGCACCAATTATTTTTGTTGAGATAGTGGTGGCTCAAGGCAATTCCCTAATATGATAATCTTTTTACTGTTTACCAAACTTTACTTTTGATATGCCTGTATGCATTGCTAAAGGGAAAATGTGCATGCAAGTAAATAAATAGCTGACTAGGTCAGAAGTTAGTGTGACCCTTCAAGAAAGAGGCTCCACCAGGCCCCAATGCCTTCTAAATTCATATTTTTTTAATAGCATTTTCATTTGTGTATCAAGTGACTTTTTCCGATCCTGAACCCCATTGCAAAGGTCTTGGCATTGATTAAAGAACTAGTTTTCAGAGTATATACAGAATGTACAAAACTTAATAATAAGAAGAAAAAAGTAGTAATGAACAAAAGATTTGTCCAGTCTCTTATTAAGTTAGGTATGTAGATAATAAATAACCATTTGAATAGGTGTTCAGCATCACTAGTCACTAGGAAAATACAAATTGAAACCTCAATGAGACACCAGTAGACACCTATTAGAAGAGCAAACAAAACAAAGCAGGCATTGCCAAAAGCTAATAAGGATGTAGAACAACTAGAACTCCCATATATAAATAAATATAGCTGATGGGAATATAAAATGGCATGAACACTGGAAAACATTTGATGTCACTTGTCAAGTTAGCAATCTCAATCTTGCATGCTTACACAAGAAAAATTAAGATTTACGTTCATACCTGCACCCAAATATTTATAGCAGCTTTATTCAAACTAGCCAAACTGGAAACAATTCCTATATCCTTAACCGGGGACTGAGTAAAAAACAACTGGGTGCCGTCAACAAGCCTTTGTTACAATCATCATGTTTAGGGGAAGAAATAGACTCGGGGATGTCTAGTGTATGATATCATTTATATGAGACTCTTTCAAAGGCAAAATATTGGTGGTCACCAAGGAATAGGAGTTACTTTCAAAGAGAGTAGAAGGAATTTTTTGAGTGATGAGGTTTTTCCTTGAGGTGATGAATGTCTTACAGAACTACCTATTTGTTAAACTTGCAAAATTACACATTAAAAAGGTACAATTTCACTGTTTGTATATTATATTTTAATAAAAACAAGAAGAATAAAATACAAAACTTAGGGAAATAATAAAATACATAAACAAATGAATAGAATTTAGTAAAAAACAAATGGCATTTAAGAAAGACCTGCAGTTCTTAGAGATCTTAGAATAAAAAAATAAATGTTGATTTTTAAAATGAGTATACGGATTGAATAGGAGAATATAGAGGCAAAAGAAAATTGTCATTTATTAAATTCCACATATGAGTTAAATCATGGGTTGTGGTGGTGGAGGAGGGATTTTGGAAAACAAGAGACAACTCATGAATGTGGACAACAGTGTGGTGATTACGAAGGTAGAAGAGAGAATAAATGGTGATGGAAACAATAAAAATAAAATAAAAATAAATAATAAGAAAAAAGGAAGGAAGGAAGGAAGGAAGGAAGGAAGGAAGGAAGGAAGGAAGGAAGGAAGGAAGGAAAGAAGGAAGGAAGGAAAGAAAATTAATGTTGCTCAGCCGGCATGGCTCAGTTTTTGAGTGTTGACCTATGAACTAAGAGGTCATGGTTCCATTCAGGGCACATACCCTGATTGGGGGCACATCCCTAGTGTGGGGTGTGCTGGAGGCAGCTGATAGATGATTCTCTCTCATCATTGATGTTTTTATCTTTCTCTCTCTGTCTTCCTTTCTCTCTGAAATTAATTTAAAAATATGTATTTTTAAAAATGAAATTAATGTCACATAGAGTTCAAATAAGTAATCAGGAGCTATGTCATATTTATATTAGAGGCCTGGTGCACAAAATTCATTCATGGGTAGAAGATACCCTCAGCTGGACCTGCATCCTCTCCAATCTGGGAGCCCTCAGGAAATATCCAACTGCCAATTTACATCTGTCTTGCAATTCAGGACCTCTGGCTCCTAACCATTCACCTGCCTGTCTGCCCTAACCACTCTGCTTGCCTGCCTGATCCCCCTAACTGCTCTCCCTGCCAGCCTGGTCACCGTTATTAACTTTTCTTTTTTTTTTTTAATCTTATCCCCTTCACACACAATTGTATTTGACTTCTTTATTGGCTTCTCCCTCTCACACAATTTTTCTCTCTCCTTTATGTAAAACATTTCCCTATTGATTCATCATTTGTAAACATTTCTTTCCTCCTTATTTCCTACTTCTGTTTCATCATCCTTCTTCCCATTTTTCTCCTACCCTTCCTCCCTCCCCACATTCTTTCTTTTCTTTATCTTTACCCCTTCTCTCCCTCCCCTTTTCCTTCCTTCCCACCTTAATTTTTTCTTTACTTCCTCCCTTGGACCTGCTTTGCTCCCTCCCCCATTTCTTCCTTCTTCCCATTCTCCTTTTAAGCTCTATCAGCTCCCTTTTTAAAACTTTTATTTCCTCCATCTTTCTCTCTCATCCTATCCTTCCCATACATTCTTCTCTACTTAATTCCACTCTTCCAGACCCATGGTGCCTCCCCACCTTCCTCCCATGTCTGGGTGGGGCTCCCCACTCCATGCCACCTGCACCCCGCCCCTCACTAGGCACACCTGCTCCTCATCCCCAACCCCTGAGGTTGCCACCCCCTCCAGAGTGCAGCCTCACGTTTCCTTCCCTTTTCTATTCCTGCATCTTGTTATTGTTCCCTTTCTATATTTCTGTTTCTCCTCTTGGCCTATCTGCATGCAGGAATGGCTTCCTCTCCCTCTCCTTTCTTATCCCCTCCCATAGTGTCCTATCCTACCTGGGACCTTGCAGCTGTCTGAACAGAGGGCAGGGACGAGCCTGCTGATCCAGTCATGACATGATGCTGTAACAGACAATTTGCATATTCCCTTATTATGTGTATAGACTAACAACCAATGACTCCATTCTCACCATGGCCAGGATAAGACCAATAGAACAGCATTGTTATTGTTATTACCATTTCCAGAAACAGCCCACTTCAATAAAGTGGTCATGCCCTGACTCTTGGTGAATATAAAGCAGTTACTTAGTTGCAGGTCTCTGCTAAGGAAACTGAAGGCTTCCATGACTGAGGCTCAGCAGCTAATGCAAAAGCACAAGAGCAACACTGATGCTCTATTTTCTCTTTGGAAATCTCACCCTATTGCATCATTAACTTGGGGATAAAACATATCTGGAAAGCTAGATGTAAGGAGTTCCACAGACTATAAGCTTTAACTTTCTAGCTTTCTGCACATGTGCTCAGCAAACTTTAAAATGATGCTGAACACAATCTACTAACCCATCAAAAAATCATCTAACTTGTTCTCTGTATATGTATGATACATATGCAGAGAGTTACAATATACATCTGCATAATCTTTTACATATACAAATGTACATATATACATATGTACATATATACATACATATTCATATACATGATTATGCTGTTTTTTAACAGAACATTTCTTTGCCTTCAGAAGAGTCAACTGAAAGGAGTATTTTGGAAGTCTACATTGGAAGGAATATTTCCTTTTTATTATAAAACTTGTTTGTATTGTTTACACATATGCAGGTACTTTTTACCATATACAGGCACTGTAGTTTAATTAAAAGATTGAGTTTTGAAATAAAAACTTTCACAATGTATTTTCATGCAGAATATTCTATTTGCTTTTCATAGCATTGCTGTGCAGTAGATTTGGCAGACATTGTTCTTCTCATTTTATAATTGAGAATCATAAGCTGTAAAATTGTTTCGTGTTCAAGTTCACAAGACTAAAAGCATGCTGAAATTTACTTAAAAGCACAATATCAATGGAATAAGATAGGCTTTTCTTAGGATGAGTTAGCAGCATTTAGAAAATTAAAAATGCTTAGCATTTCTACTCCTTGGATTTTATTCTACATACTAGAGGCCCAATGCATGAAATTCATGCACAACAGCTGCCTCTGCCTCTGCCTTGGCCCCCGCAGCTGTGGCTTTATCCAGAAGGATGTCCAGCCTAATTAGCATATTATACTTTTATTTTTATACATACATTTCCATAAGTGCTGGAAGAGACGTCAGTAGAAAATTTATTCTAATATCCTTTGTAAAGAGACCACTGTGAAGAATCTACACATTAAAATAAAACTGGTTCAATAATGAAAAACAATACAGCTCTTGAAAATAATGAAGTAGGTAATATATAGCCAAGGGAGATATGTCCTAGATCTATTAAGTGAAAAATATTAAGTTGAAAAGTAACAAATACATTTTTATTCATACATAAAAGCAACAGTAATATTAATAATAAATATGTTAATACACAGGAAAAACACTGTACTTATATGCACCAAATTAAAGTGGTTTCCAATAAGTGATATTTTCTTAGGTTTTTGTTTCCAAGTTATATTTATATAATATTGGCATTTAATTAAGATTTGTTTAATTATCATTCAAAAAGCAAAGATTTAAAAGTAAGGTGATAAAAATCCTAGATGATTAAACTAGATTATTTTTAAGATTCACTCCTTATGTAATATATTATGAGTTTGGCCTATAAGTCTCTTGAAAGCCCAAACTGATTGATATAATGGGTAGTTATCCCTGACACTGGTAAAACAGAATTTCTGGGTAATTTAATGTTAGCACATCTGCATTTGAATAAAAATTCTGTCATTTCTCATTAAGTCACATAGTGTAATTGAGCCATAGTTTTCTCATTTATAAAATGAGAGTAATAAAAATACAAAGGATGCTGCTCAGAGACTAGATAAGGTGAAGTAAAGATCAAATTGAAAACTACAAACCAGTATATTGTTAATGAGATAGATAAAAATGTCCTTTCTGGAGTGCTGTGACCATACTTCTTTAAGAGCTATCTTTAAAATTTTTCAAAAATTAAAAATGCATAGATATCCTAACATATCCTATGTAGAATGCCAGCAGGCAGGTTGGCCACCAACTTGAATGTTGAGGACAAGGAGATCCACATCTCAGAAGAGCAATGTGGAGCTCCTGGGTGAATTCCAAACCCAGAGTTGAGAAGAGTCGAGCAGTGCAATGGGATTCATATACTTGTCCTTTAGTCCACGAGGCATAGTAAGATTATTTTGCCAGTTATTTGTTTCTAATTTAGCAACTCAAGTTTGGGGGTGTAGTTGCCTGACCCAGCCCATTGTAGCAAGTAGATTTTGTCTGGAGTAATGTAAGCCAAGAATACATCACTAATTTGCATGTTAATACTCCTACCTGAAGATAATGGAGTTTTTCCCCTTACAAACAAAACAGTTCTATATTCATGCAATTCAAACTTAAAAAATTCATTTTCTTATGAAATATTTAGAGACTGAAAAGGTATGATACAGCTTAGCTACTTTAATATTTATTAATATAAAAGAGCATTCCATGTTATTGTGATATTAATCCAATTTATTTTATGATGTTAACCTTTATTCCATTCTATAATATGAGGTATTTCGTATATTTGAAAAGCATAGAGAATAATAAAATGACATCTATATATTCAATACCCAGAACTATCAAATCCTAATGTTTTTCTATGGCTTCCCTAGATATTTAAAAAAATATATATATTTCAGAAGCATTAGAAGATCTTTGTATACCCAATAAAAATCTGTTTCTTCCTTACTCAGAGATGATGCCCACCTTGAATTTGGTGCTCATTTTTGTCATACATTTCTCCAAACTACTGCCATACATAGGTATCTATATACAATATATAATAGCTAGAGGCCCAGTGCATAAAATTTGTGCAAGGAGGGGGCTCCTCAGTCTAGCCTTAACCCTCTCCAATCCGGGATCCCTCGGGGAATGTTTGACTGCTGATTTGTGCCTGCACTTTTAACAGATGACAGTTCCCTTGTTGTTTCTTTCTTTTCATGCTTAAACCCATTGGAATTAGTAGGTATTCAAAGTGTGTATACATTTTGGGGGGACATCCTGTATATCTCTACTCAGCAGTGAAAGGAACCAACAGCAGATTTGGAAACCCCAGACAGAGAACCTTGCTCATTCCCCGCATGTCTTCCCACTCCACTTTCCACCTTCATGGGCAGCAGGAGAATCAATGTTTTTTTCTCATTAACTCAGAAAATCACGTCCTTTCACCTGCTGCCCAGCAGGAGTACACTAGGCCCCAAGCAAGTGAGGCTCAGTCAGGGCAGCCTTCACTCATGGGCGATGGCAACCAAACTGCACATTCTTCCTCTGCAGTCACCCTGACTATCCCACATTTCACTGAGAGGATGGAATTCCTTGCCTCATCTGGGTTCCCAATCTTGGACACTGACTGAAGGCAATTCAGTGAGGGCCACCTGCACCCACCAGGTGTGTCTGTCTGCACCTGCTCCTGCCTCAGCACCTGCATTAGCCCCACAAAGGTGATCTCATCACTGCACTGGCTTCTATGGGAATGGGGCATCACCACTCTGCCCTCTCACTGTCATCTCACAGGCGCCCACCCTCAGCACCCAGAACACTCAGACACTCTCCAAAGGATGTGTGTGTGCTGTAGGGGACGTGCACATGTCCTGTGGGGGGTGTAGGCATGCTGGGCTTGATGGAAGTGCAGTGGAGGGGTAGGATAGAACTTGCACATGCCATGGTCCAGGACTGATGCAGGTGCATGTGAGTGATGGCATGCTAGGGGGATGTTTGCATGCCAGGTGGGGAGAAGATGATGCACACACCTGAGGCCTGCAGCTGCTCAGATCCACCATCCCCTGTGGCATGACCAGGGGGATGTCAATCTGTCCCACCATGGTGGCTGTCCCTGTGATCACACACCTTCTGGGCCAGATGCAGGACTTGCACAGCCTCTCCTCGGCGTTGATGGCCTGCAGGCATTACTTCAGCTCAGCCCACAGGTTCCCCTTGGTGTGTTCAAGGCTGCCACCACTGCCATGTGGGAAGTACAGGCTGGTCTCTGCTGGCTCACCTCCCCTGCCCAGAGTTCTCTCCGCAGGTGCTACCCACAGTGCCCACTGGCCACTCCACGCCTGTGCACACTGTCCACTGGTCCAGAGGTTGATGACAAAGCCAGGTGTCCTGCCCCACCCTGGCTGCTCTGTGCCTCTGTGCCTGCATGCTGCCCATAGGCCCTCCGTGGGTGGGGCAGAGTGACCCTCAATTTGCATATTCTCTCTTTATTGGCTGTGGGCGCCACCATCTTTGTCACAGAGTTGCTGTCAATTTGCATATTCCCTCTTTATTAGATAGAGTTGGTGGCAAATTTTAAAAATATATATACATTGTATTTATTCTTGTGCAGTTTGTTTTCTTTACTCAATATAATACTTTGACATTATTTATATTAATATATATAGTTCTGTTTCAATCATTTAAATTTTATTTAATATTTCATTGTGTATATGTACCGAAAATTTACAAATTGTCATTGAATATTTTTAATTACTTCATTTACTTGTCCTATTATAAAAATCTAGAAGCCTGATGCACGAAATCATGCACACTGAAAGGAAATTAATTAGAAGGCGGCTGGCAAGGCAGGATTGGCCAAGCTCATAGCTGGTGAGCACAGTGGTGGTGGTAGGATCCTCTCCTGCCTCTGCAGTAGCACTAAAGATCCTTTGGGGATGTCTGCCTGCTGGCTTAGGCCCACTCCCTGTGAGAGGGCACAGACTGGGCTAAGAGACCCCCATCCATTGCATGAATCTCATGCACCGGCCCCATCCATTGCATGAATCTCATGCACCGGAAATTATTAGTTCTCAATAATTTCCCAATTCCTATTGGAGTGATTGTCTATTAATTTAAATTTGGAGAAGATAATGGCAAAATCTGAATGCTAATCCTTTGTCAATTAGGTAGTTGCAGATATATGCTTTTAAGTCGCAGCTTACAATTTCACTTTTTTAAATGAACCAATATTTTTTACTTTTAATGCAGTCAACTTTATCTTTTTTTTCTATTCAATAGTTTTTAATTGTCATGTCTTGTTTTATACAAACAATGAACAAGATATCTATAATAATAAAAGCATAATATGCTAATTAGACCAGATGACTTTCCAGAAGAAGCTTGGGCTGTGAGGGCCATGGCAGAGGGGGCAGAGGCCCCTGAATTCTACAGTGGGTGGGGGCTGAGGTAGCTGGGGCCAAGCCCCAGGCTTAAATTTTATGCATCAAGGCCTTTAGTTGTCTGATAAAAGCTGAATGACTTTGCTTTTCACACTTAAGTTTTAGGACCACTTACATTTCAGTTTTTCGCATGGCGTAAGGTAGAATTAAAATTGTAATTCTTCCTTCTGTATGGCCAGTTATCCTAGCAACATGCATCTTTTTTTCTCCTGCTTTTTTATTTCACCTCTGTTATCTATCAAGTTTTCACATGGGTGTGACATTTTTGGCTTCATATTTTTTTTTTCACTTACTGTTTTTTTCTCTCCCTATAGTTAATATTAAGAAAGTATGATGTCTTATTTATTAAGTCTACTCATCTTGTTATATGACTAGGGTCAAAAGGCTGACTTTACTTTTGCCATTTTAGAGTAAGGGATAAAGAGCAAATTTGAAAGTATTTAGTTTACACTTTTTATAGGTATTTTGTTGGGGTAAGGTATTATGTTGCATCTTCAATTCTTCCTTACTTTATAATGGAGGGTCTATTTCGAGTGGGGATCAGAGAGAATAGAAAAAGAGAAGTGGTCTTGAGTCAGAATATGGTCCTGTTTTTGAACATATCATACTGTTTCCTTTGTTGAAAAGGTATATAAAATCAGCACTATCTACTCTATGAAGTGATATTCAAATGAGTAACACTCTCATGCACTGAGCACTTTTTGTGTACATGGAACCCCATGCTGGTTATTTACCAGAGGTAGAAGTCATTGTAGCAACAATGATAGGAGTCTATTAATATAGTACCTAGCAAAATAAATAGTAATGTTTAGTAATGGTTTAGCTGCTAAATCATTTGCTCCTTGGGATAAATAAATTTTTTAAGACCTAATTTCAGCCAAAGCCGGTTTGGCTCAGTGGTAGAGCGTCGGTCTGTGGACTGAAAGGTCCCAGGTTCGATTCCGGTCAAGGGCATGTACCTTAGTTGTGGGCACATCTCTGGTAGGGGGTGTGCAAGAGGCAGCTGGTCGATGTTTCTCTCTCATCGACGTTTCTAGCTCTCTATCCCTCTCTCCTCCTCTCTGTAAAAAAATCAATAAAATATATTTTTTTAAAAAGACCTAGTTTCACTGGAGGGATTAAGTTATGATACTGAAGTGAAGTGGGGAGCACCAATTACAATATTTTCTTGCTTCTCAGTGTGGAGAAGGATTGGAAGTGAGCCATAGATAGGGGCTTTGGTTTCTTGGCTGGCACCTTTAACAGTCTTCAGTGATCAATTCTACGACAATACTTTGAAATAGTGCAATCCCTCTAATTTTCTTTTCTGAATGAACCACTGGCCTATACTCATTATTCTCCATCTCTGCATGTCGGATTTCTCTCAATACCAAATATGCTTTTGAGTGGGCATTATTAGAGCACCTTCCCTGCTCTCTGTTCTACCCTTGGGAATGGTTGTGCTCCCTTTAAGGGAATAGTATCTTGCTGCTCTTTGATTAGCATTGTTAATTAATTAAAATGAGAATCATTGACATTTTTCAACTGGGTTTGCAATTTAGTTTTGACTAAGCAAACAAAGAAATATGAAATGAGAGGTTCTCTTTTAAAATGTGCTCCATATTGTAGTTCTTTATTACAATGTATGTGATATTTAGTAATGAAAAATAAGAATTCCCTCTCCCATATGGGCCATTTATATAAAGCAAAGAAAATGAAGTTATATGAAAGTGCTTGATATGTGTCACATGATTCTAATGCTTGTTAAATGGTGTTTACAAAGAGCCATAGGGAGCTTTGAGCAGAACAGGACAAAAAGGAGATATCTCATACCCTTTAAAGAAAACATGATAGGAATACCAACTTTTTTGTTTATTTTTGTGGCTTTTTGAGAGTTTTATGTATACACACATTTTCTTTCTCTCCCCATACACATACACAAGCACACACATTCACACATGTGCATATACATATTTATATGTTGAGATGTTAAAATTGGTTCAATTATTAAACACACAAAAGCAATACAGAAAAGTAGCCAAAAATGTAATAACGGAATGCTTGGAATGTGCTTAGTCCAAAACAAAACAAATGTATTTTTACCCTAGGCCTGCATAATATACTCAGGCATTAAGAAAATGTAGTAAACTCTTTTGGACCATAATATTAGAACTCGGTGTACTACTGGGTCAGTGACCTGAGGGTCAGTAAGCTTGTTGATTCGTGAATGTTTGTAGGGGGTCTCATCTATGACTGGCATTGTGGTTGGCCCTGGGATGCAGTTATATACAGAAAAGCAGAGTTTTAGAATTTTGTGTACTTAAAGGTTGGCAGAATAGGTTTTTTTTTTTTTTTAAATCCTACTATATGTACAAAATACTATAGAATAGGTACATATTTTTAAAATTTTACTATAAATATGATATGTAATTTTTCAAAATGGTAAATTCTGTGAAAACTATGATATGTGATGAGAATGAAGACCTCTATGCGGAAGTGACATTTAGATGCAAATTAAAAGATGAGGATCAGTTCTCCAGGGGAAAAAAAAAAAATGACAGGGAATTGATCTGGGAGGAATAGAATTGTGCAAAACTCTGGAATGGGGAAGGTAATAGTTATGACAAAAAAGCAGCAAGAAAGATAATGTGGCTCATTGAGGAAAAGATTGGTAATATATGAGGTTGGTATGGTAGGTAGGTGGGGTGCCAGACATGCTGTGATTTATTAAGGTTTTAGATATTTCCTAAGCATAATACAAAATTACTAAAATTTTCCATGCAATGAAAAATTATTTAGTTTAGAATTAAAGTTAGTTTTTATACTAATTGCCATCATTACTTGAGTACTTATATATATTAGGTTTGGGCCAAGAATCTTATCTACTTAATTCACATTCACAAAAACCCTGGAGTCATACCCTCCATGGGAAAAGTGAATCTGAGAACTTACACTATGAAATACTACAGATATGAAATTAGAACTTGGTCTCTATCTCTGAAGCTCACTCAAACATTCCACTAATTGATTTTTTTAATGTACTTAATTAGGCCACTAGTATATATCTTGGGAGACAGAAGTATCAGGCAGTATCTACTTCTGCCTACGAATTTTCTAGAGCAGTGGCTAGTGTTACTAGCAATCTTCTGTGGTTGCATTTAAAGCCAAATGAGAGAATTCCTCCTGGATGACAGTCACCTCCCAGCTGTGCCCACCATTGGTTTGGTTAACATGAGAAAAAATGAAATGTTAATCTCCCTCCAGTTAACATTTAACTGTGTAATGATCTGTAATTAAATGGCACCTCTAGGGTTATCCTGAAATGGGATTTTCCCAGCTTGTTGGCTTGTTTTGGGCCATTTTTCATAGCCACAATCTCTACTTCCCAGATTTAAAAAAAAAAAAAAATGTATGCTAATCTAAGAACTCCCCTTGATGTTTTTTTTTTTTTAACCTTCATTCATGTTACCCACCATTAGTCTAAAGGTATAGCTATTTTAAAACAGGGCAGAGATCTTGTTTTCAATAATTCATTCACAATATAATATACAGGGTGGGGCAAAATTTGGCTTACATTTGTGAGTATATTGACACAGTTTATTCTTATACTAGGGGCCCAGTGCATGAATTTGTGCACCTTGAAAGGAACTGTGGGTCACTAGGCTGAGCTGGGCACAGGGGCAGGTCTCCGTCCATCCTCCATGCCCCTGCCCATTCCCTCCTGCCACAGCCCCTGTCACCTGTTTGCTGGCAACCCCACTCCCAAATGTTGCCATTCCCACACGCTGACAGTGCTGGCCCCACTCACACCTGTTGATAGCATGGAGCAATTGGGGCCAGCGCTAGCACTGGGTACAAGAGGTGGCTGCAGGTCTCATCACCCCTCAGGAGCAAGGGAAGGGGAGAAGCCTCAGGAGCAATTGGGGCCGGCAGCCGCCACACATACCACTGCTGGTGCTGAGCAATCGGGGCCACCACCAGATACCAACTGTGGGTTCAAGTGGTGGCTCCGGCGCAGGCAGCAGGTGCAAGTGGGGCCAGTGATGGCTGCAGGTGTGAGCGACGGGCAGGACCACAGTGTGTGGGAACAAAGAATTTTCAGTAACCATCAGAGGCTTGCCCTGATGACAATGACCAGCGCCCCACCTTGATCTGGAGCCCCTACTCACCTGTTCCACCATCCCATCACGGCCAATGCCCACCATGTTCCATGCTCTGCCGCTTGCTGCCAAAACCCATCATGTTTCATGCACGCCCCCTGGTGGTCAGCGCACCTCATAGAGACTGGTTGTTTGGTTGTTCCACAGTTTAGTATATTTGCATATTAGGGTTTTATATATATAATTATTTATTAATTATTATATTACTTCTCAATCAAATGACTGTACTTTTTTCCCCCACTCTATATTACACGGGCTCAAATTACTTTGATTTAGTAAATGTTTAAAGTATTAACTCCAGCCCAGTTGGTGTAGCTCAGTGATTGAACACTGAGCCAGGAACCAAGAGGCCATTGGTTTGATTTCCAGTCAGGACACATGCCTGGGTTGTGGGCTCAGCCCCTGTGGGGGGTGTGCAGGAGGCAGCCATTTAATGCAGTATCTCTCACATCATTAATATTTCTATCTTTCTTTCCCTCTTCCTTCTTCTCTCTCTCTAAAGAAAAGAAAAAATTAACTCCATTGGCTTGGACCCTTTATCATTTACTCAATTCCTTAATATAAATCTTAATGTCTTTACCCTGCTCCTTTTTTAGCTCTTTTCCCCCCCACTTTAATCACAACCTTTTCTAAATCCACTTTTCCTTCCCTAAATTGTCTTTATTCTCTTTTCCCAAGAAAGTGTAAAGGACTCAGTTATATTTTCTATTGAGATAATGTTAATTGATAACATTGTATAAGTTTCAGGTGTACAACATTATAATATGATATCTGTATACTCTATTGAATGCCCCAAACCAAAAGTCTAGTTTCTCTCCATTACCATCTATTTAACCCTCTGCCCAATTGCTTTTTTTCTTTTTGAACAAAAACTTTTATGTGTCTGGTTACAATGAAATTTTATTTTTCTTAAGACAGAGTGTGAGATCTACTTTTTGCCAATCTTATGGACCCCCCAAAAAAACTTTTTCCCTCAAATTATGATGATAAACAAGACCTGTTGGCCATGTAACTGAAGAATAGGTGTTCTCTTCCTCAATGTTAATAGTAGGTAAAATGGGCTGTGAAGATTAGAGATTTACCATCTTCTTTATCTTCTCTAATTGCACCCAGTCTTCCCTTATCTGAAAGAACCCTTTTGAAATTCCATGCACTTGCTTTATCTAGTATATGTTTAAATGGAGATTTCTCAAAGTAAGAGGGATCACATCAACCAAACTAATAAACTCTGAGTTAAGTGGGATTTTATTAATAACTACTCCAAGATAAAGTAAGTAAAAGGTGCTTTCCTGGAAAAAAAGAAAATACAATCCACCTGAAAATAAACAATATGTGAAGAGTTCAGGTGGTAGAAGGACATTTAGATTAGTTAACTTTTCTTTTGCTTTTATCCTTTCTACTCAGCATGCTCCTTCTCCCTAGACAATAGTTAAAAATTAAATCATATTAGCTCTAGCTGGTTTGGCTCAGTGGATAGAGTGTCAGCCTGTGAACTGAAGGGTCCCAGGTTCAATTCTGGTCAAGGCACAGGTACCCAGGTTGCAAGTTCGATCCCCAGTAGGGGGCCATGTAGGAGGTGGCTGATCAATGCTTCTCTCTCATAATTGATGTTTCTAACTCTCCCTCTTCTTTCCTCTCTGAAATACACACACACACACACACACACACACACACACACACACTCATACTAGTTTTAACCATCTGCTTTTGGGATATCATTTTAAAATTATTTATTAAAATATTTTATTTTCCCTCCAATTGCTCTCTGGATCCCTATTTTGTGGGGAAATGGACTAAGAAGGTTTTCTTTAACTGGGCTTCCTTTTCAAATGGAAGACTTGTTATGATACTTATAATTTCCTTCCCTGGTCCAGAGACTCTTATTAATCATATCATTCAACCATAATTTACTTTTATTACTTAAGGCAAATTCACCAGGCAGTTCTCATTATTTTTAATTAAAAATATTAAACATCAAACTGCAAAATAATGTATATCTCAATTTTATAATGTGTGTAATATAGCTCTTTTGGGAAAAGACATTCAGATCTTAGTGTGATTTATTTAATAAATACATATAATAAAAATATTATTGTATGGGGAGAGACAACATCTCTTTGTTAAAATGTAAGGGTGATTTTGACAAAGGTTTTCCAGAAAACTATAATAGTATGTAATTTTAGAGTTAATAAAAAGAGGGGAGAAAAGAAATATTTCTAAAATGGTGTTTGACTCAAAAAATGAAAAGAATATTAAACTGGAAGTCCAGATGTTAGTATTGTGTTCTTGGTTTGGCCTATGATATGGACAATTAACTTTTCTGAGCCTCAGTTTTTTTTTTTTTGTTTGTTTTTAAAGGAGGTTATATTTTACCTCCTTTAAAAACAAAGGAGGTAAAATATATTTATTGTCATTGGCAAGTTCTCTAAAATTATTTTCAGTAATATCTATATATACAAAAGGCTAAGAGACCAAAACAACCAAATGACAACCAAACAGGTTGTGTAGGGCAACCAGTCTGGCAGGGAGTTAGTGAGGGGTGACCAAATGACTGAACAGAGGCTGCAAGGGACAACCAGGCTGGCAGGGAGTTAGTGTGGGGAGACCAAACAACTGAGCAGCAGGCTACATGGGGTGACTAGGCCTGCGGGGGGGGGGGGGGGGGGGAAGAAACAGTTGCGGGTGACCAGGCTGTCAGGAAGGGGACAGTGAGGGGTGATCAGGCTTTAGAGGGGGGCAGTGAGGGGCAACCATGCTGGTGGGGAGGGGCAGTTGGGGGTGACCAGGACAGTAGGAGGGGGGCAGTTAGGAGCAATCAGGCAGGCAGGCAGGTAAGCAGTTAGGAGCCAGTGGTCCTGGATTGTGAGAAGGGTCCCAGATTGGAGACGGTACAGGTTGGGCTGAGGGGACAACCCCCACCCCCCCGCAATGCACAAATTTTGTGCACAGGGCCTCTAGTTATTTAATAAGTCTGTAAACTTCAATGTGTTTTGACAACTAGCATTTCACTTGTGTCTGGCTCCATCTCTGATTAGCTCTCATAAGTCAAGTCACATTAAAAGCAGTCATATCTGGTGGTAAAGCATGGGGCTTGCTCTCCATCTGATCCTGATTAAGATTAATATGTTAATTTGTAAACCTTAGTTGCCTTAACTGCAAAATGTATATATAGCAGAACTCTTTTACTATTGTTATGAAGATTACATGAAATGGTGCACGAGCTTAATGTCCTAATTAGCAAACAGTGCATTATAACGATCACTGTTATCATCATTTTTATTTTCATTCATCTACAATTGGTGGCAATTAACATAGCATTGCAATTATTCAGGAATCATAGGTCGCCAAAATGGAATCTTTTCTGCAACAAAAACAGACCCCCTCCACTGACCATCCGGGCTTGCTGTGCTCATTCGTAGGGCTCTGTGTCTGCCTAGGCAGACCACTCACCTTGAGTCCTCTTGACATTTTTCTGTCTCTACAGTGCAACCCATCCTTTGAAGCTTGCCTCAAACTCCACCTCTTTCCAAGAAGTCTGTCCCTACTGTGTCAGCCTACATAGGTTATTTCCTGTGACTTGCAATACAAAATGTCACACCTAAGGAAGTGACACCTTGTGTTGTTATCAGTGAATGTAAGGGAAAGAACTTGAGCTGTGGAGTTCACATAGCTAGTTCCATAAAAGTTTTTTATAAGTAGGAAATGAGCTAAGCAATTTTGGAATATTCTTTAACTTCTCTCATTGTGTTTCCTAATATTACCATGGAAACCATACTACATACCTCCAAGGGTTGTTCAGAATACTAAATAAAATAAACATGTCAAGGACCTAATGTACATTGCAAGCTTAGTAAATGTTTATTTCTCCCTATGGCCTACTATAGTAATCTATAGGACATGTTGAGTTGAATACTATAAAAATATTATCCTCCCCAAAGAGAGTACAAGTAATTTAAAACAGAGATGATTCTTTTTCATTTTTATTACTAATTATAAATTTTGAATACATCATAAAGATTTAGTAAACAATTACATTAAAATATGGGTGCGTTAGACAAAGTATTTTGTTTGAATATAGAAATAACAAAATGGAGCAAAGTTTCCTATAAATAAATGCACTTATTTCCTTAATTATATTTAAAAAAAAAAAGATGTAAGAAGCTTGATAATAGTCCTCATATGATAGAATAGCATAAGTAAAGATATTTTGATAAGACAAAATCTGAGCATACTTATATAAATAGGTAAACTCTTTTACTTATAATTCTGCCTACAGTTTTCTCTTGGTCATGGAAGACTTCCTTGGGTTACCAGGGAAAAACATCTTGGCACTTCAAAGTCAATGATTTTTGCCCAGGCCTACCTATGTGTAATGAACAACATCTATCAAGTCCCTCTGGAGTTTATCTATCTGCTCTCCTATATAAGATTAGATCAGCTAGTAGCATTCAAGTGTGCAAAGTTCCAATGAAAGTGGCTCCAGAGATTTAAATCAAGTTTTTGAAATAGCATTTCTCAACCCTTATGGAAAAGAATCAAGGGGCTAAACTTGTGTGAAGATAAGTAGTTTTAGAAAGAGTCAACTTAACTTTTCTGCCAGGATATAGTAGAGAAAAATCAGTAATGTCCAATCCTAACTGGTCTTATTGAATATTTTCTTTAAATAAGCACTGATATAATATCTATAAGATATGCTTCTATTTCCTCTAAAGAATACTTGTCTCAGACTTTTCCTTCCATGATGGAAGTTTTTGGTTTTTTTTCTGGGAGACTATAAACATACTTTATTTCCTTTATGCATTCTGCATCCTAAAATTGTAGCTGTATACATGTGTTAACATACCTCTTTATTTTACATAAGGTGTGGCAAGATGCTAAAATATTTTTAAGTATATTTTATTGCTTTCTTTTTTACAGAGAGGAAGGGAAAGGAATAGAGAGCTAGAAATATTGATGAGAGAAAAACATTGATCAGCTGCCTCCTGTACACCTCCCACTGGGGATGTGCCCACAAACAAGGTATATGCCCTTGACCAGAATTGAACCTGAGACCTTTCAGTCCAGAGGCCAACGCCCTATCACTGATCCAAACCAGTTAGGGCAGGTGCTAAGATATCTAAAGTGCAATCTTGGTTAATTAGACTTTAGCTTATCCTAATTATTATTTTAATAATTTAATTTTAACAAAATGAGCAAGATCTCAAAATGCAAATCAATTTGGAGTGTTTTATAATATGCCCCAAGATGAGTATAAAGTCTGTTTATTTTGCTAATTTTAAAATGTATAATTATTTAATAGTTTAATTATCGACATCAGCAAGTGATAACACCTTAGTCATATTTTTCTTAGTTGTCAAGGAAAAATTAAATTACTTTTAGTGTCCTTACAGAAGAAAGAAAGTGAGCTAACTCAGTATTTTTCATGTGTGACAGAAAAATAAAAGTGTTTTGTGGTCAAGCATGTTTAAGACACAGGGGTTTAAACAAGATAGAGATTTATTTTATCTTTAGAAATTCCCAGGGCTTAAATTCCTTGGCTAATCAGAGGCTTCTTCTCACCAAAACCACACATTTCTTGAATATGCTGATTAAGTTTTCTTGGGTAGATTTTCCCTATGGTGGAAACTTGTTGACTTTAGCCAAAATGACTTCTGAATGTTTTTAAAAATTTCTTAGCATAGGGGATTCAGAAGACTTTGACATATTTTTATAGAAGCGGTCGTTACTTGAGAGACACTATTGCTGTCACCTTAACATCTAGAGTTGTGTGCATAGTTTTTGAAAATAAGATTGATCAGCTAGACACAGAGATCTGATACTTGGACTCAGAAGCCTTAGAGAAGATAAAGTCAAGTTAATTAAAGAGTCCGAATCAGAGGGTAGTAATGATTTTGAGGTGACTGAGTCCAGAATCTTTCACTCTTTTCTTCCAACCCAGTCCCCCAGAACTCTTTCCTGAAGTTTAAGAAGTGTTGTTTTAGTCATTTTGGACTGCTGTAACAATTACTACAGATGGGTTGTTTATAAATCTATTTCTTACAGTTCTGGAGGAACAAGTTCAAGATCAGGGTGCCAGCAAGGTTGAGTGAGGGTCCTGGTGACAGACTTATTGGTGTATCCTCACTGGTAGAAGGCACATATCTATCTGGAGACTCTTTTATAAAGCACTAATCCAATCCATGAGGGTTTCTCACCTATGACCTAATGAACCTCCTAAGTCCTTAACTCCCAATACCATCATCTTGGGCATTAAGTTTTCACCACATGAATTTTGAGGGGACACAAACATTCAGATCATAGCAAGGGCTAAATATGAATAAAATCTGAAGTAACTGTTTTATTGAACTTTTATATAACACTGGAGACTTAAATTTGTGGCTTTGTAACAAGAATGATTAATGAACATTGTCCTCACTGGGGATTTTGGATCCTCATAATAGACGAGGGAAGAGATACAGTAGCACAAATGGTGTTTCAAAGGGAGTTACACATGCCCTACAGAATTGGTAAGTGTTTAGCTTCATTATAAAATTTCAAAACACCAAATAATTATCTTTATATATATATTTGCAGTTGATTCTTTGTCCTGCAGGCTAATCACAAATAGAATTTAAAAAAATTATGCAGATTTGAATCTCATTATTCTAAGTTGATTTATTGTTCTCTTCTCTCCCTCCTACTCCTGATATCTTGATAATTGGAGAACAAAAAAGAAGGAGATAAGGGATGGGATTTTTTATTAGTCTGCTTATAGTTGGCTGGAGAAATCCTTGTGGTAGGGAACTCAAGTCAATATGTGAGTGCCAGAAAATTTCTAATTGAGTCATTCATGTGTTCATTCTTTTAACAAATATAATGGTAGCGTATCTTAGCTGTGCCTTTCTCTAGGCAGTGAGAAAAATGTTATAGCACAAAGGCCTTAATTTACAGAATTTATGTGATAGTGTGAGGAGACAAACAATAAACTATATATATATATGGATAAGTAGTCAATTGATGGATTTTAAAAACATATATCATGATAAGAGAATTGAATACAAAGTAATATTTATTTATATATTTGTTTATTTATTATAATTAATGGAAAGGCCTTTCTCTATTGTAATAAATGAGAAAGAAAGCCATCCAGGTATCTGTAACATCAAATACAAAAGAATTGAGGCTTACTCTCTGGGTCTGCAAGGAATTCTGTATGACTGAATGAGAATATGCAAGGGAAAAACAAATGACAGCTGATATTAAACCTATAATCAGAGATAGATCATGTAGGTTCTTTTTGGCAAAGTTAAAACTTTGTATTTTGCTTCAGATGAGATAGGAAACCACTTAAGATTTTGTGCTGAGGAATAGTATTTGCCTAATGTTACTAACAATTCCAGGATTCACATTAAAACAAAATTTAACCAACGACTAGTCAGATAGAACTAGAATTACTTTATCACAAGTCAAAATTCTTGAGGAAGAATTCTGATTATATATATATTTTTTAACGTTTGCCTCACAAGTGAAAGATGGCAACCTAGCACCAAATGTCACATAATACATATCAAAGTCCAAAGGCAGGAAGGAAGGGAGACTCCTTCCAGTATTTTTTTTTTTCTTTTGATTGGGGAAGAAAATCTTTCCCAGTGCAACTTCACACACCTTCTCTAAGGTCACATTAGTAAAAATCCAGCCATAATGCCACTTAAAACCCACAAATAGCAAAAGAGAGCAGGACTCACATAACTGACAGGTTAAGTATGTTCATCATTGAAGCTGAGCCTACCTTTCTTGAATGCAATGTCTCCCCAGGCACTTTTGAGTAGGCAACCAGCAGTGACTAACACATAACTAAAATGAGATCAGCATCTACTGAATAGAGGAAGAAATGAAAAAATGATATGTATTCTCAATACATTCTATGAAAGAAGAAGGCTGCAAGCAAATGTTGCCTATTATTTGTCCTTTCTTTCCTCATTTTCCCACATCCTGATTCTGTGGCTCTGTGTAGTCTTTTTGGTTATCAAGCTTTTCAGAAATCTGCTATTCCCTAAGTTATTAGTCTTTCCCAACTCAGTTGGTTTGCATGGATTTCTAAATATTAAAGTGTAAAATGTTTTTTTATTTACTTAACTTTAGGCATTTTGTTATTGGGTCATCCCTCTACTAATTCTAAATTGGCCTAAACGTTATTTCAAATGTAATGCATTCTTCCTGTTTAGGAAGTGAATTATAAAAATAATAAAACCAATTATAACAAGATAAAAACAAGCTCAACCCAGAAACCAATACAGAACAAGGATAATATTTCTTTTTCAATAACATGGATGATTATCTTTAGACTTGGACTGCCTTATAAATTTCATGAAATATCCCTGTAACCATATTCCTCCATTTGGCTCTCTTTCATTTCTTAGAGGCCTCTATTTTTTTTATTTTCTACTGTCACAGAGCACTAATGATATTTTTTTTCACTCTCTCTCCACTCTTTCAAAATTTTAGTAAAGAATTCAATAATGCAAACTCACTACATATAAATGTAGAATAAGGTTTAACTCCTCAACTAAAATCCTCTTTCCCCTGAGCATTTTAGTTGAAGAGTAACTCTTATATCCAAAGAATGCTTCTCTAAATTATAGGATCTAAGTTCCAGGAAGCCCTGGAAGATATATGTGGACTACAGAGGCACGGAAGCAATTGACTTTACACCATATACCTTTTATTTATTTATTTATTTATTTATTTATTTATTAATTATTTTTTGATATTCCTTTATTGTTGAATATTACATACATCCCTTTTTTCTCCCCATTGACTCCCTCCAGCCAGCACCACCCCCTGCCCCAGACCCTCACTGCCCCATTGTCAGTATCCTTGGGCCATGAATATATGCATACAAGGTTCTTGGTGGATTACTTCCCACCCAACCACTCTCCCCCTCGTTCCCTCTGAGATTGCTCACTCTGTTCCATGCTTCCATGTCTCTGGATCCACTCTGTTCATCAGTTTATTTTGTTACTTAGATTCCACATATGAATAAGTTCATGTGATACTTGTCTTTCTCTGACTGACTTATTTCACTTAGTATGATACTCTCCAAGTCCCTTCCTGTCTTCTCAATGGGCAAGCTACAATTCTTCTTTTACTGCTGCATAGTATTCCAAAGTATAAATATACCACAGCTTTTTATTTATTTAACTACTGATGGGTTCTTTCTTGGGCTGTTTCCAGATCTTAGCTATTGTACTTTGTGCTGCAATGAACATAGGGGTGCATACATTCTTTCTGATTGGTGTTTTCTGTTTCTTAGGATATATTTTTATGTAGTTTTGTTTGTGGGATCACTGGGTTAAAAGGCAGTTCCATATTTAATTTTTTGAGGAAACTCGATACTGCTCTTTTCCATAATGGCTGCACCAGTCTGCATTCCCCCCAGCTATGTACTAGGGTTCCCTTTTATCCATATCCTCATCAGCACTTGTCATTTGTTGATTTGATGATGGTAGCCATCCTGAGAAGTGCCAGGTGATACCTCATTGTTGTTTTAATTTGCATCTCTCTGATGATCAGTGACTTTCAACATTTTTTTCACATGTCTCTTGGCCATCTGTATGTCCACTTTGGAAAAGGGTCTATTTAGGTCCTTTGCCCATTTTTTTAATTGGATTGTTGGTCTTCTTTCTGTTAAGTTGTATGAGTTCCTTATATATTTTAGATATTAACTTTTTTAAAAAATATTTTTATTGATTTTTAACAGAGAGGAAGGGAGGGGGACAGAGAGTTAGAAACATCCGTGAGAGAGAATCACCAATCAGCTGCCTCTTGCACACCCCCTACTGGTGATGTGTCCGCAACCAAGGTACATGCCCTTGACCAGAATTGAACCCGGGACCTTTCAGTCTGCAGGCTGAGGCTCTATCCATTGAGCCAAACTGGTTTTGGCTAGATATTAACTTTTTATCAGATGAATCATTGCCAAATATTTTCTCCCATAAGCTGAGTTCCCTTTTCATTTTGTTGATGGTTTCTTTTGCTGTGCAAAAGCTTTTTATTTTTATGTAGTCCCATTTGTTTATTTTATCCCTAGTTTCCTTTGCCCTAAGAGAAGTATCCATAAGCATGTTGCTATGAGAGATGTCTGAGATTTTGTTGCCTATGGTTTCTTCTAAGATTTTTATGGTTTCATGACTTACATTTAAATATTTTATTCATTTTGAGTTTATTACTGTGTATGGTGTAATTTGGTGGTCAACTTTTATTTTTGTGCATGTATTGGTCCAATTTTCCTAGCACCATTTATTAAAGAGACTGTCTTAACTGCATGGTATGCTCTTGCCTCCTTTGTCAAATATTAATTGAACATAATGACTTGGGTTGATTTCTGGCGTTTCTGTTCTATTCCATTGATCCATATGACTGTTCTTGCATCAGGATGAGGCTGTTTTGATTACAAGTAGCCCTGGAAGATATGCAGTATAACTTGAAATCTTGTATTATGATTCCTCCAACTTTGGTTTTCTTTCTCAAGATTACTACAGCTATTCAGGGTATGTTTCTACTTATATAATCTTTTGATGTATTTGTTCTAGATCTGTGAAATATGCTATTAGTATTTTAATAAGGATTGCATTGATTCTGTACATTATCTTGGGTGGTATGGACATTTTAGTGATGTTGATTCTACCAATCCATGAGCACAGTATATTCCTCCACTTGTTTATACATTTTTTATATCTTGTTTATATATCTTTTTTCAATGTACTGTAATTTCTGAGTACAGGTCTTTTGCCTCCTTGGTTAAGTTTATCCCTAAGTATTTTAGTTTTTTTGTTGTAATGGTAAATGGGATTGCTTGTTTAGTTTCATTTTTTTTTTTTTTTGAGAATTCATTATTGATGTATAAAAGGCCATTGATTTTTTTGGTGTTGATTTTGTATCCAGCAACATTGCCAAATTCATTTATTAAATCTAGTAGTTTTTCGTGGAGTCTTTAGAGTTTTCTATGTATAACATCATGTCATCTGCGAATAATGAGAGTTTTACTTCCACTTTCCAATTTGGATGTCTTTTATTTCTTCTTGAATATCACTGTTGCTAGGACTTCCCGTTCTATGTTGAATAAAAGTGGTGAAAACAGACATCCCTGTCTTGCTTCTGTTCTTAGGGGAAATGCTTTTAATTTTGCCCAGTGAGTATGATGTTGGCTGCAGGTTTGTCATATATGGACTACTTTATCATGTGAGATATACTCCCTCTATTCCCACTTTACTGAGAGGTTTATTTTGTGTTTGTTTTTTTTTAATCAAAAATGGGTGTTGGATTCTGTCGAATGCTTTTTCTGTGTCTATTAATAAGATCATGTGATTTTTGTCTTTCAATTTGTTTATGTGATGTATCACATTTATTGATTTGCAAATGTTGTTCCAGGCTTTCATCCCTGGAATAAATCACACTTGATCATAGTGTATGTTATTTGTAATGTAATGCTGGGTCTGATTTGCTAATATTTTGTTGATGGTTTTAGTATCTATGTTCATCAGGGATATTGGGCTGTAATTATCTTTCTTTGTAGTATATTTTTTTATCTGGTTTTGGAATTAGGGTAATTCTGGCCTCATTAAAAAAAAAAAAAAAAAAAAAAAAAGCTTGGACATGTTCCTTCCTCTTGGAGTTTTTGGAATAGTTTGAGGATTATAGGTTTTAGTTCTTTGAATGTTTGCTAAAATTCCCCTGTGACACTATATACTTTTTGTATTTACTTGTGAGACCAGAATTAATGTGACATTTGCCTTAGGATTCAGTCATTCAGTTTATTTTTTGAGAAACTGAAAGACAGATATACTATCATCTTTAAAAAAAAAACATGTATGAGATTATTAAATTGGTTAACAATGCTAACTATGGAAGAATCTTAAAAATGAACTGAAAATTGGGAGAACAGGGTTCTAAACCAAAATTTCTGTGATAAACTCTAAGGCTGTGAGCTAATCTCTCAGCATTTTTTAATGTATTGCCTCATTCTTGAAGAGCTATACTGAATAGTTTCAAATATTCTTCTAATTCTTCTGATTCTTTACATAGGCTAGTTCAGAAACCCATGCTCTGAAAATAAAATAAAAATGAATAAATGGGATAAAAGTTTATTGGTCATTCTAATTAACTGATAAATTTGCAAAATGATTGGAGAGACACAATGAGAAAACAATGAAAAACCATGTGTAATCAAAAGCAAATTGTATGGTACTAACAAAAAACTATTATAATAGTATGTTGTTCAAAGACAGTCAATATAGTAGAAATAGGAATACTATGGAAAAGCACAGAGGATAGAGAAAATGGGTGTTCCACTGTAGTTAGATTAGGTGCAGTCCTAAGAGTGAACACAAGCTGGATCAGAGGTCAGAGAAATGACAACCACAGGGTCTTATATCAGAATGCAGAGCAGATAAATTGAAATGGATTTGGAGGAACCTGACTCTGAATTTCCTCATAAACAAGGTAGCCATACACTTATCATTTTAACTATTATAGAATACTCTAGTCAAACTAGGGCATATATTCACCCACTAATAAGAATTGCACTTCTGCCGAAACCGGTTTGGCTCAGTGGATAGGATAGAGTGTGGGTCTGTGAACTCGGGGGTCTCGGGTTTGATTTCAGTCAAGGGCATGTACCTTGGTTGCAGGCACATCCCTGATAAGGAGAGTGCAGGAGGCAGCTGGTTGATGTTTCTCTCTCATTGATGTTTCTAGCTTTCTATCCCTTTCCCTTCCTCTCTGTGAAAAATCAATAAAATATATATTTTTTTAAAAAGAATTGCACTTCTTTTTCTTATACATGTGGAAATTGGAAAATCATAAATTGAAATCGCAAGGCCTTTGTTTAGGTATTGTAAGCGGAGCTTGCTTGGATATGGTCTGCTCTAAATTTTAGTTCTCTTTTAGTCAATTCCTTACAGACAGAAACATATGATATTGCATTTGTTTTGTTGCACATATTTCCTGTGTGGAATTGCTAATTATACCTAAGGGAACAAAAGACCTCCCTGAGAGTAGAAACACAATGTGGTGAGAGTGATAAACTATTGATAGACATACACATAGAGAAGGTAAGAAAAAAAAATCAAAGACTGTAAACAATTCTAAAAGTTATCTTAAAAATATGCACTGACATTTCAAGACAGATGTCTTAACTCCAATTTTCTTGACATTTATGTGCCCAGATCCTTCCTTTGAAGTCTCTGCATTTTGCTCATGTGGGACATGCACAGCTATTTCCAACAGCACAGACTCTCACCATGAGCATTGCTCTAAGCCATACTGCAGCCATTGTTCTTCTTTGCCCAAAACACTGCTCTGAAATCAGCTGGTTAAATACACACTAATTTTTCAGCATCTAAATGTGAAAGATGGGCTTTGAAGATATGATCTTGAGTAAGATAAATATGGTCATTGCCCTCATGAAGCTTTATTTCTGACACAGAAGAATCATGATTTTAAATATGATATAGTGAAAGTTTAGAATTCTATGGCTGCTTATAATTAGGTGATCTCCACTTAGCCAGGACACCAGATAAACAAGTTTATGTATTAACTAGAGGCCCAATGCACAAAATTCATGCATGGGGGAGGAAGGGTGTCCCTCAGCCCAGCCTACACCCTCTCCAATCTGGGAACCCTCAAGGGATGTCTGACTGTCCGTTTAGGCCGGATACTTGTCAGACATCCCTCTCACATTCCAGGACTGCTGGCTCCCAACCGATTGTCTGCCTGCCTGCCTGATTGCCCCTAACCACTTCTGCCTGCCAGTTGATCACCCCCTAAACCACGTCCTTGCCAGCCTGATCAATGCCTAACTGCTCCCCTGCTGGCCCAATTGACCCCAACTGTCCTCCCCCGCAGGCCATCTTGTGTCCACATGGGAGTGCCCATCTTGTGTTTGGAGTGATGGTCAATTTGCCTATTACCTCTTTATTACACAGGATGATTATAACACAGCAATATAAATAACTACAGCCGAGACCGGTTTGGCTCAGTGGATAGAGCGTCGGCCTGCGAACTGAAAGGTCCCAGGTTCGATTCCGGTCAAGGGCATGTACCTTGCGGACACATCCCCAGTAGGGGGTGTGCAAGAGGCAGCTGATCGATGATTCTCTCATGTTGATGTTTCTAACTCTCTATCCCTCTCTCTTCCTTTCTGTAAAAAATCAATAAAAATATTAAAAAATAACTACAGCTTATTGAGAGGCTATAATGTATGAATTACATTTCAAAGGTTTATATAAGAATCTTGAATTGCTACACGACTAAGAGGTATCAGTAGTCTTATCACCACCTTACATCAGAAAAGTCTGTGGCTCTAAAGGTAATATGACTTCCACAATACCATAGGATAATAAGTAGCAGAGCTGGGATTAAAACGTGTATTTGTATGGATCCATAGCCCTCATGCTTTCCACCAGTTTTTCTGAACCTCAGTCTCTTCATGGGTAAAGTGAGGGTGTGAAGATCTATCTCATGAGATTGCATGCTATAATGTATGTATTAAATAAGCCTGGTGCAGTGTCTTACACATCAGGTAGACCTTCCAAACCTCTTTGATGTCTAAATCCAAGAAACAATCTATTCTAGGGCATTTTCCTTAAAACTTTTCATTACTTTTACATCTTTCAAATTATAGCCCTGATAAAATTTCTACAATTTACTTCTTCCCTTCACCACCATGGACCTAAGAAGAAGAAAGAAGAAGAAGAAGAAGAAGAAGAAGAAGAAGAAGAAGAAGAAGAAGAAGAAGAAGAAGAAGAAGAAGAAGAAGAAGAAGAAGAAGGAGAAGGGAAGAAGAAGAAGAAGAAGAAGAAGAAGAAGAAGAAGAAGAAGAAGAAGAAGAAGAAGAAGAAGAAGAAAAGATACTACCATATATATCATCAATTAAGCAATTGCTGTTTTATATATTTAATAAATATCTAGTTTAATCTAAGCACCTAAATGGGAGGCACTTTATTCATAGTACAGATAAGGAAAATAAGGAGTTACCCATGGTTCTATCATAGGTACATGTCAGGACTGGATTGGCATCCAAGATGGTCTAGCTGCAGACCTCATATTCTTCATTACCGTGTTCATTACTTCTGTTGCTATTAGACTGAGATAATTCAAGGAACATCCTATGAGTTTGAAATTTACTTACACCAGAGATTTTCAACTGGTGTGCAGCAAGAAATTTTAAAACATGCAATACCTAATTAGTCAGGAACACTAACCTCTATTCCCTTACACTGTCAAGGAAAAATACGACAACAGCCAACACAGTAGCCATCAGATGAGAATGTTCTTGTCTTAAACCATAAATATATAGGTCATATTATAGAATTTAATTTTATTGGTCAAATCGCATAATAAGGTTGTGTCTGATTGGTTAATTATTGGTACCAGAAGTCCTTATATACAAATATAGACACCTGATTTTCTAAAAAGTCATTTTGGAGCAAAAAAGGTAGGTAATTACTACAATATTATTGTTTCTTTGTATATCAATGAGAATCATACCTATTTTTTTTTTTTTTTTTGGTGTGCCACAGATTTTTTAGTAATTGGCTTATTGTGTACAATGAGATGATAAAGATTGACAATCACTATCTTATACATAAGACAGATGATCCTCAGAAGTCATTTTAAATGGAAATAAAAGCTTTGGGAAATTTAAAGAAGAGCATCTCAGAGCAGTGTCAAATATTCCTAACCAAAAAAAAAACAAACAAAAAAAAACATAAAACATTTTTTATGTTTAAAAATAACAATACAGGGTGGGACAAAAGTAGGTTTACAGTTTTGAGTATATGAATCACAGAGTTTATTTTTGTGTTATTATTTATTATATAATTGTCCATACAAACAACTGTAAACCTACTTTTCCCTTACCCTGTATAAAGGAAACTAAAACTATTGTGGTGAACAAATTAGGAAATTTGATGTAATGTCCTATCTGTAAGGGAAGCAGAAAGACAATGATGGCCAGTGAATCTCAAATTCCAAAACCATGAAATTAGGGAGGCCACAGAAAAGTTCACCAGGGATTGAGTGTGCAGGAAAAGAAAGTTTGATTTTACAGTTATTTTTTCTAACAAAAAAAACTAAAAGTATACCAAGCTCTGAATGCCACATTCTGAGTGTTCTAAGGTGATGGGAACCTAGGAAAGTACCTGGAGGAATCACAGAAGAAGGAAAGATATGTTATTCACAATTACTGGGTAATTAAGAGGAGACAAGGAAAAAAAACAAATGTATTTGTAAACTTTTATTATAATAATCTATTCTACATTAAATCAATAGACACACTATGAAAGTATACAATTTTCTCCAGAATTTGTCATATTTTAATAAGGTTAGTGTGTTTCTCATAGTTTTAAGCTTACTGGGTGCCTACTGTAGGGAGATGACCTTAGCCCCTAGGCTCTAGAAACTTTATAGTAATTTTCTGTCTCCTTTATCTCTCTAGCTTCCTGCTATTGTTAATCTATAGCTACCTTACTGACTCTGTGTTCCACTCTCAGAAACTCTTATCATCTCTGTAATTGATTCCCTACACATAATTTCCTCTGTTGAATTTTAGTGTCCTTAAACTGTTTCTTTGTTAGATGCATTCATTTTGAGAGAGAGCATGCATGTGTGTGTGTGTGTGTGTGTGTGTGTGTGTGTGTGTGTGAAAGCATGTGCTGGGTGGTGGGAGCTGGAGAGGAGAGGTCAAGGGGGAAAAAGGAAGACATATGTATACTTTAAACAATAAAGAATTTAAATTAAATAAAGAAAATCAATAAGTTAAATAAATAAATAAATGAATAAATGAATAAATAAATAAATAAATAAATAAATAAAAAACAAAACACAACTAGGTGGCTTAAAACAACAGACATTTATTCTCTGACAGTCAGGTCATTACAAGTCTGACCAAAAAAGTCAGTAGAGTGGCTCCTTCTAGAGATTCTGAGGAAGAACCTGTTCCGTGCTTCAGTCCTAGCTCTTGGTGGTTGCTCACAATCCTTGTCATTCTTGGCTGGTGGATACATCATTCTGATCTGTCTCTATCTTCATGTAGTCTTCTCTTCCATGTTTCTCTCTCTAAACTCCTCCTCATCTTTCTCTTATAATGACATTTAGTCATTGGATTAATAGTCTACCCTAAATTCAGAGTGATTTCATTTTGAGATTATTAATCACATCTGAAATTGCAGGTAAAATCGCATACCTAGGTACTGGGAGTTAGTACTTGACCATATCTTTTTGGGGTCATTATTAAGCTCACTAAGGGTTTCCCTCTGTTTTTCTTCTTGGACTGTAAGAGATACATAATGGTCCCTGATTTTATACTTTAAAGTGACATTGTCCAAGAGAACATTTTATGATGATGGAAATGTTTTATGTCTACACTGTCCTCTTAGATAGCCATCAGCCATATGTGGCTATTGCATAGTTGAAATGTGGCTGGTACAAGTGAGGAAATACATTTTTAAATTTATTTAATGTTAATTAATTAAATTTTAAACAGTGACATGTGTCTGGAAGCTACTGCATTGGTCAGAGCAATTCTATAGGGAAAATAGACAGATACCAATCACATTAATTCAATGTAGTGGGCGTTATAAAAGTGGATGGACACTTGAGAGAAAGGGCTGTCAATGACAGAGTCACAAAAGTAATGCCATAGGAATGAGACTTATCCAGGCTATAAGGGGACTTTCAGTTATCAAAACAATATGCATGAAGGCACAGAGGAGAGAATGAAATTTTATATAGCATCTAGAGCACAGGTGCCTGGGAGTAGTGAGACTGCAAAGGAAAATTGTAGATAACTCAATTACCATGTTGGATAATGTGACCTTTGTCCACAGGTGTAAAATAGGGAGTGTGATTTTAATGTATTTTCCTAGCTTTATTCGAGTATAATTGGCAAACAAAAGTTGTGTGCTTTCAGTGTATAACATGATGATTTAATATATGTGTACATTGTGAAATAATTACCACAATCAATCTAATTAGCATATTCATCATTTCACTCATAGTTACCATTGTGTGTGTGAGTGTGTGTGAGAGGGGGAGAGAGAGAGAAAGAGAGAGAGAGAGAGAGAGAGAGAGAGAGAGAGAATACTTAAGATATACTCTTTAGCACATTTCAGATATCCAATACAGTACAGTAAACTACTTAATTTTGGACTGTCTTGTCATAGGGTTTTCAAGGGAAAAAGAATAATAAGGGAAAATGTAGCCATGGTTTACCATGCCTTCTCCTGCACAGTTTGTAGGGTCCAAACCACATGTGCTCAGGCCCATGTTGTCACATCACCAAATTCCTACAAAAAGCACCCTGCAGGTCTAGTCCCAAACTGAAAGGACGTCTAGTGGCTGATGTGAAAGACGAAAGGAAAGTATGATACTGTACCACACATACAATCTGAATATGGAATGTAAGAAGCATGAACCAGGTTAACTGAAAATTCTTAAGCAAGACATGGACTGTCTAGCATTACAGTGCTTGGTGTTAGCAAACTAAGGCTAAAATGAGACATTTCCAGTCAGGCAACCACAAGGCATTCTACCCTAGAAAGGAAAATCTCAGAATAAATGGAGTGGTTGCTACCAAAGCAAGATGAAAATAGCTAGGGACTATACTGCAAGGTCTAACCAAATAATATCAATCACACTTCTAAGAAATCTTATTAACATGACCATCATGCAAGTCTATTTTTCAACTACAGAAGCTGAAGAAGATGAAAGTGAAAGCTTTTACTCAAGTATCCAAGAAGAAACTGATCATGCACCCAAATAAGACATGCTGATAATGACAAGTGACTGGAAGGCAAAATATACACTAATAAAAGAGAAACGTGAAAATGAACCATCACTTCACTACTCCCACAAGCCATGCCTACCAGCCAATCAGGATTGAGTATGCCAATTAACCCAACCAACAAAGCTGCCAGTCAAGGAGCTGGAACAAGCAGGAGGCTTGGGTTGCCCAGGTAATGGAGGAAGCCAAACTTCTGGCCCACCCTGGCTAGCCCTGGCCTCTGCTCAAGGCTACAAAGTTTCAATTATAGAAGATAAATAAATCCTATTTACTTGTTTCCAGCTGGCCCTGGCCTCCACTTAAGGAGGTGCTAGAAAAAAAAGAAAGAAAAAAGGAGGGGCTGAGACCTTGGGTCACCAGGGGGTGATCAGGCCAGGATGGATCATCAGGGGCCATTGGGTGTAAGCAGACTAGCAGGGGGGCCATTGGGGGTGAGCAGGCCATCAGTGGGGGTCAGTTGGAAATGATCAGAATAGCAGGGGTGGGGCAGTTGGGAGTGAGCAGCACAGTGAGGAGGGAAGATGAGGGCAAGCAGGACATCAAGGTGGGGAGAGCAGGCTGGAGGGGGGGCATTTGGGGCAAGTAGGCCAGCATGCAGAGTGGTTAGGCACAATCAGGCAGGCAGGCAGACAGGTGAGTGGCTGCAGCCAGCAGTCCTGGATTGTGAGAGGGATATCCGACTGCCAGTTTAGGCCCGATCCTTGTAAACCGGCAGTAGGACATCTGTCAAGGGGTCCCAGATCAGAGAGGGTGCAAGGTGTAGGCTGGGCTGAGGAACAACCCCCTCACCCCTCTCCCCCGTACATGAATTTCATGCACCAGGCCACTAGTAAGAAATAAAACAAAATCAAATGTCATCATACAATTTGTACTGGGGGTCAGAAATGAAGTAGAAGATTAGCTTGTGGATTTCTGTGAAGCCAACATGTCCATTGCAAATACATGCTTCAAATAACCATATAGATAACTGTATACATGAACATTATCCAATGACCAATATAGAAATTGGAAGCAGGATATGGAGAAGGTTTATTCTTTCTGCCAAAACAAAACCAAAAGGAGTCAATAGTACTCACCACACATTTAATATCGAACATTGGATTAAAGCTAAAGAAGGGCACCAAAAATATAGTGTCAAAATATAGCATAAATAACAGCCCTGATGGATTTAAAATCCACATCAAAACAGACCTGCATTGTTAGACTTAATTGGCTAAGAACTTAATGGATTAAAAATAAAAATATTATTTTAAAAAGATGTGAAAAACAGCCGCCGAAATAGCTCAGTTGGGAGAGCGTTAGACTAAAAAAGATGTGAAAAGACAATGCCAGAAGCAAAACAAACAAACAAACAAACAAACAAAAAACATATCAAGGTGAATGACAGAAGAAACACCAAAAATTATTAAAGACAGATGAAAAGCAAAAGTAAAGATGACAAAAGCAGAATTAGCTTCTTGAAAGCATTTTTTTTAAATGACTATAATGTAGAGATAAAGAGAACTATCATAATAGTCAATGAAAGGAGATAAAGGAAAACAACAAAAATAAAGGAGGGGAAAATAGATTTTCACAAGAAGATTGAAAAAAATAAAAAGAAAATTCAAATCTATCTTAAGAATGCTGAATGACCAACAAGCACATGATTTAACCTGGGGAAAAATCTATACAGAGCCTTGGTCAGTGTGACTCAGTTTGTTGGGTGTTGACCTTTGCACCAAAAGTTTGCTGGAGGCAGCCAACTGATGTTCTTCTATCACATCAATGTTTCTCTTTCTCTTGCCCTCCCTATTTTCCTCTCTCTGAAATCAATAAAAATATTTTTAAATCTATACAGAGAGACAAAATTATGGCAGATACCTTTGAAGAAGATTCTTATAAGGAAGAACCTATAATTCCAGAAAACAAGCTGGAAAGTGACCTGGAAGTATTGGGAAGAAATAAATCACCAAGGGAAGATGCAATGCTGATAAAATTATTTAAAACCACAGAAACTGAATTTGTCAAAATCCTAAGAACATGTCAACAAATATGAAAAATAAGACAAAGGCCTACAAACTAGAAACATTCAATAAGCATCCCAATTGTCAAGATAGGAGATGCCAAGTGTGCAATAATTATAGGTCCATTTCATATGCAAGTAAAGTTATGACCAAGGCTTTACAACAAAGTCTTCTACCTTATATGAAGCAAAAAAATGCTGGATTTTAAAGCCAGATTCAGAAAAGGAAGAGGCAATTGAGATCTAATTGTGAATACTTATTGGGCACTGCAGTGTTCCAAAAAAATGTCAGAATAAGAATACTACTCTATGGTTTAGACTAAAAACTCTGACTGCATGGATCATGAAAAGCTTTGGGTTGCCTTGAAAGAAATGGACATGGCTCATCACTTGATTGTTTGATGCATAACCTCTACAATGCACAGAAAACCACTGTCAGGACAGAATATGGAAAGAGAGAATGGCTTCCTTATAGACCCAGGCATCAGGCAAGGATTCATTTTACCTCCCTATTTGCTTAATGTGTATGCAGAATACATCATAAAAAGCTGGGCTTGTCTCAGAGGAAGGAGGATTGAAAATTGGTGGAGGAAATATAAATAACTTACAATATGCAGATGACACCAAGTTACTGGCAGAAAATACCAATGATTTGAAATGAGTACTGAGGAATATTAAAGAAGAAATTGCCAAAGCAGGACAGCAGTTGAACATCAAAAAGAACAAAAATCATAACTACAGTAGAATCACAACTTTAACGTAGGCAATAAAGACATTGAAATGGTTACAGATTTTGCTTATTTTGGTTCAGTCATCAATTTAAATGGAGACTGCTGCCAAGAACTAAAGAGAAGTCTGAGAAATGGATGAATCAGGAAAGGTCACCAAGAACAAAAAATGTGTCATTGGAGACCAACAATAAGATCATCCACGCCCTCATATTTTCAATTACTATATAAGATGCAAAAGTTGAACTGTGGGTAACATTGATAGAAAAAAAAATTGGAATAATGATATTAGAGAAGAGCTCTATGAAGAAATTCCCTGCCAAAAAGATGAACTAGTAAGATTTAGAAAACATTAATCCTGAAACATCACTAGTGGCAAAAAAATGACAAAGCTGAAGCTGTCCTACTTGGGGCACATCATGAGAAGACAGGGTTCTTTGGAAAAGACAACAATGCTTGGAAAAACAGAAGGTAGCAGGAGAGGGAAAACCAAATATGAGATGGGTTGACTCCATAAAAGAGCCATATGTGTGTGTTTATAAAAGCTGAGCAAGCCAGTTGAGGATAGTACTGTGTGGACATAACCCATTCACAGGAGTCAGAGATGACTCAACAGCATATAACACACAAACACACACACACACACACACACACACACACACACACTACACTATTGACTATGGTCACCATGCGGTAAGTTAGATCTTCAGAGCTTATTCATCCTGTAGAGCTGAAACTTTGTACCCTTTGATCACCGTCTTCCCATTTCATTTACTCCCAGCCCCTGTCAACGCCTTTGTATTTCTGCTTTTATGGGTATGACTCTTTTAGATTCCACCTATGAGAACATCTTTATTTTTAAAAGGTAGCCTCACCTGGAAACAGAATGAAGGATGAATTGGAGCAGAGAGCTCAAAACAAAGTTTCATGTTTTGATTCTCCACTAAGAATCTATAAGGTATGTGACACACACTATCATCATCATCTAACTTGGAGAGAAAAGGAAACTGTCCTGAGTTTACATAAATCATGTACATGTTTCCATTCTGTATGTGCAAGCTGGTTAGTAAAACCATCATATTCTGTAAAGCATTAAAGCATTAAAAAATATTTGCTAATCTCTTAGGCACTCTAACATATTACATATAATATGTAAAAGAAGGAATAAAAATAAAACCCTGTGGTTGTTCACCTTCTACCCAGCATCACTTTGGGAGAAAGCAAAGCTGTATATCTTTCAGTTGTAGGCCTTTTGCATTTGGGTGACAGCAGTAATTCCTCTTGTAATTCTTGGCTAATGCATTAGCATTTGTGGTCCTCTCTGCCATTAGACAGGCTCTACCGTGCACTCTGATGGTTTCTACTCTGTAATTGTAGGGATCCTCATTAATCTAAAAGAATATTATGACATTGCAAGCTTACAGGAGAGACAATTCATGACTGACACAGAAAAGGCTTAAATTATGCTGCTTTTGATGATGAGAGATGCAGAGCTGCATTTTTTTTTAACTTTGGCAAAATTAGGATTTAGCAGCTGTAAGATTTTTTTTCTTGTATAATAAAAGTGGATGGCATTCAGATACAACCGTTTCTAGGCCTGCCTTAAAGGAAACCTTTAATTTCAAGAAGAGATGAAAATCTCAAAGCTGTTTTCTGGTGGCATTTTTATTGATAAACCTGCATTTAAAGCAGAGCTTTAAAAAATGCATGAGATGCATGTAGCTGGAACATACTGTGTTAGAAGCTGCTGCCCGGAGTCTGAGAGTACATGGAATTTTACAGATTGCTTTGGATGGTCTCCAAGATGTGTTTTGACATATGATAAATTTTTCACATTCAACTCTACTTGATGAGAAAGAGTTGACTTTGGGAAGTAGGTTTTCATTGGTTATTAAGTAGGTAAAAACTGTTTGCTATTTTAACTGTAAAATGGGGGAAATATAACTTTAAATTTAGATAAAATAGATAGCAAAAGAACTTCCCTATAATATTTCCCTCTATATATAAACTCTCACCCATATAGTTCACATAGATTATTTGCCATGAATACAGTCTTAAGCATTTAGACTTGCTTTATTTTTATCAATAAGGACATTGAAGCCCAGAAAGGTAATGACTCTTTCAGGAACACTGATTCTTGGTGGCAATTTAGAGGGAAAATGAGCCTCATTTTTCTCTTTTCTAGACCAGTACATTTTTGCAACATTGTGCCAAAATAAATGAGTCAATATTTAAATATTTAATATCTACAGTGCCTATCATTGTACTGGACATCAGAAATGGCTTCTACACCAAGAAATTTTTAATTCGTTTTGGAAAACAAAACCAACACACATGAAATTATGCTCAACATCTCTAATCATCAGAAAAAATATAAATGAAAACCACAATGAGGTATCTAATTCATACCTGTTAGAATGACTATCAAGACAAAAGGTAACATAGGTTGACAAGTACTGTATTTTCTGGCGTATAAGACGACCCCTTAATTTTATAGTTAAAACATAGGTTTAGGCCTATGTTTGCTGTATAAGACTACCCCCCCACTACAGAGGCAACACCAGTTCTTTTTTTAATAGACCGCCACTCTGACTCTGGCCAATCTGAGTAGGCTTTTTATGCATGCAAATTATACATGTTCTGTACCTGAAGCTACACTGTCTTCTACTAAAACGCCTGCTAATATTCAAAATAGTCTTATACAGCGAATATAGGCCTAAACATATGTTTTAACTGTAAAATTAGGGGCTCGTCTTATACGCCGGAAAAATACGGTATGTGGAAAAGGGGAGTCCTTGTGCACTGTCCATGGAAATGTATATTGGTTCAGCCACTATGCCAAACAGGGAGGAGGTTCCTCAATGAATTAAAAATAGAGCTACCATCTGATGTAGTCATTCCACTTCTGAGTATATATCCAAAGGAAATGAAAACAAAATCTGAAGGAGAAATCTATTCTCCCATGTTTGTTGCAGCACTATTCACAATAGCTAAGATGTGGAAACATTAAGTGTGCATTAATTCATGAAATATATATGGAATATTATTTAGTCACTAGAAAGAAGGAAATCCTGTCATTTGAGACAACATGGATGGATCTGAGGGTATTATGCTAAGTGGGGTAAATCAGACATAAAAAGACAAATCTAAAAAAGCCAAATACCTAACAATAGAGAGTAGAATAGTGTTTATTAGGGATTGGGGGGAGGGGAGTAAATTTGAGATATGTTTAAAGGTACAATCCTGCAACTAGTAGGTAAATAACTTCTGGGGATCTAATGAACAACACTGTATTACAAACTTGAAAGTTGCTAAGAAACTAGATCTTAATTGTTCTTACCACACACAAAAATAAAGCAGTGATAATTAACTTATGTGATAGAGGTATCAGCTGATGTTATGGTGGTAATTATATTGCAATACATAAATACATCAATCAATAGATTGCACACCTTAAACTTATACAATGTAATATGTGAATAGCTTTTCAATTACAACTTGATGGTAACAACAGCAATGCTTTACAAATATAATTCATTTAGTTATGAAAACAGTTCTGGACCACACTTTATAGTTGAGAAACAAACACAAACACATCACACAATGGATGAAGGTCAAAAACTAGAAAATGTAGTGCTGGGCCATATAAATCTGGGCCATCTAATTACAGAGCCCAAACACTTAATTTATAATCTCTCGATAACTGATGGAATGTGGGATCCTACAGGGGAAGGCATCAGTCCAAGCTGGAACTGTAGAAATAGCATAAGTGCACCGGACTTAAGCAGAGTCTTGAAGGTGGAAAGGAAATATTAAGCAGCAGAAAGGAGGAGTTTATTCCATGTTGGGAGAAGGAAATGATGCTATCTGAGCAACACGCTATTATGGGGGAAAGAGAGTTAGATTCAGGGCAAGGCAAGTAAGCATATGGAAATGAGGAGCAGTGTCTCTTAGCTGCATGGCAGATATGACCTCACCACCATAAGGACAGACTCAGAATAAAGTCTTGAGGAACTTGTTTAATTTCACATCCTCAGTACTGTCAGAGTTCTCTAGTTGACAGATCTTCTCTAAGAATAGCTGTCCTTTTGCCACTCCAGAATCATTTTTTTCTAAAGAAGGTTAAAAATATTCCCCCTCCCTAGTAAATGGGTTTTGTGTTGCTAGGTCCTGATGCCAGTGGGGATCTATTAAATGAGTTTCTATCAACTCTGAATATTTGAAAACATAACTCAAAGTGGATACTCTACACACTCTGAAGAAGCATGCCTGGAGAAAAGCTAATATTCTAAACAAGGCTGTCTACTTGCTCTCAAGTCCTAGCTCATTACAGGGACTTCCTTTCCAAAATAATATATTTTATTGAAACTTTGTATTGTTTGCTCCTTGTCATGCCTCACACAGCTTTTATCACAGCCTCAAAGAAGGCAGTGCATGGTTTTTCTGCCTTAACTTTTCTTTTAAATGGACCTTCATTGTTGAAAGTATTACAGATGTTTCCTATCCCCACATAGATCCCCTCTCTCCTGCACCCACCCCTCCCTGACCTTCAATACACTATTGTCTATGTTCATGGGCTATGCATATATACATGTAAATTCCAGGGTTAATACCCTCAATCCTTTTCCCTCTGAGATTGCTCAGCCTGTTCCATGTTTCTGTGTCTCTGGACCTATTTTAGTCCTTAGGATCCACACATGAGTGATACCACGTGATACTTATCTTCCTCTGACTGGCTTATTTTGCTTAGCATAACTCTTAATGAAAATGACCCATGACCCCTTGTATATTTAACTCAAAGAAAGCAATATGTCCTCTCAATTTTCTAGTCATAATCAATATTAATACATGATTTCAGAGAGTTTTGCTATCTAAAATCATAGGTGGATAGATAAATAAAAATAACTTTATAAAAACAATAGTTACTACACATGCTTTTAAAAAATAAGAGGTGGTATACATAATTTTTACTTGCATTTAACAGTAGAAATGTTTTAATAAAAGGCTTGTACTCTCAAAATTCCAAATACAGTTTTTTTTTTCTTTTCTTTTTGCTGTAAGAGCTAATTCTAGCCCTGACTAATGGGGCTCAGGTGGTTGAGTGTTGTCCTGTACACTAAAGGGTTGCAGTCTGGCCATGTGCCCAGGTTGTGGGCTTGATCCTATGTGCAAGAGGCAGCTGATGGATATTTTACTTTCTAATTGATGTTTCTCTTTATCTCTCCCTTCATCTCTAAAAATCAATAAAACACCTTTTTTAATCCTTTTTATTTGTACTTACAAAATTTGCATTTTATTCTATAATGATAATTTCTATGTTTATTGCTAATTCCATGGTTAAAAGAAATAATGTTCCTTGCCAGCTTCTCAATTTTTGTGTTATTTTTTATTTAGCTATTGGTTGGATGAATTTTATCAACTTCCCTTTCCTAATTGTCTGCAAAGGCTTTCATATGCTATATTCATTCCCTGATTTTTTTTTTTTTTTATTTGAAAACATTTACTTATCGCCTTTATGCAGTTGGAGTGTTTTCCACAGTGGTATACCAGTTTAAATTCCCACCAATAGAGCACATCACATCCTTATCAATACTTATTATTACTTGTGGTTTTTTTTTTTTTTTTAATAATATCCATTCTAACAAATTCGAGGTGATATTGTGGTTTTGACTTACATTTTCCTAGTGATTAGTAATGTTGAACACCCTTTCATTTCTCTCTTAGCGAGCTGAATGTCTTCTATGGAAAATGTCTGTTTAGGTCTGCTATTTTTTAATTTGGGTTGTTTTATTGCTATTGAACTGTATGTTTCTAATACATTTTGTATATCCACCCCTTATTGAATATGTGGTTTTATTCTTGTAATTGATTTCTAGTTTCATACCATTGGATCTGAAAAGATGCCTGATATGTTTTAAATTCATGAAGACATTTTTTGTAGCCTAACATATGTTCTCTTTGGGAAATGTTTCAAGTGGACTTGAGAAGAATGTGTATTCTGCTGCTGTTGGATGGAATGTTCTATATGCGTGTTAGGTCCATTTGGTCTACAGTCCACTGCTTTCTCATTGATTTTCTGTCTGGATGATCTAGTCATTGTTGAAAGTAGAGTACTGCAGACCTACTATTATTGTATTGCTATCTATTTTTCTTTTCAGATCTTTTAACATCTGTTCTATATATTTAGGTGGACTGTACCTATATTGGGTGCATAAATATGTACAATTTTATATCTCTTGATGAGTTGACTCCTTTATGATTTTTTAATTACCATATCTCTTATAACATTCTTTGTCTTAGCGTTGCTCTGGTGGCTGTCACAAAAGTTGGGGGATTATATGAGTGTACTAGCTCCTTCTAGGGAGACACTGGTGACATGACATGGCTTTTTATTAGAATGGGCTGGAGGGAGGGGAAAGGCATGAGAGATGGCCACCAGTTTCCCCAGCATCTGGGAAAAATCACAACAATCTGCTGAACGCTTGCTAAATTACAAGTCAGGTAATGACTTTTAAAGAGTGCAGATGAACCTCTTTCAGTGAAAGCCTGGGAGATGGGCCATTTTGCCTTCTCCCTTTGTGCTGAGACCTGGGTATTGGTGCAGTGAGTGTTTATCAATAATATTGTAATACGATTACATGGTGAAAGATGATTGCTAAAATTAGTGGGGTGATCACATTATAAAATATAAAAATGTCAAATCACTGTATTGTACACCTGAAACTAATAAAACCAATATATGGTTGTATACCAACTATCCTATCTAATAAAGAGAAAATATGCGAATTGACCATCACACCATCACAAAGCTGGAGATGCCCATAGCCACAAGATGGTGGTGCCCAGTCCTCTCAGCCCCACCTGAGTCCCACAGTCCTTTCAGCCCAGCCAGGGCAGCAGCAGGCACATGGTGCAGCAGGACCTGCCCTCAGCCCCCTAGCTGCCAAGGGCTGGCCTGAGGTGCAGGCAAACTTTGGATGGCAGCTACCCAGTCACCCAGGGCTTCCCTAGACTCAGATAACCAGGGCTGGCTGAGGCTTGCGCTGCCAGCAGTGGCTCAGCAGAGGTGTGATGGTGTTCCTTCTCCTGATTGCTGGGTCACCTCCTGCCCCTAAGGGCTCCTGGACTGGGAGAAGGAGCAAGCTGGGCTGAGGGATCTCTCACTCCACTGCATGAATTTTCATTCAGCAGGCCTCTAGTACCTAAGTAAAAAAAATCAAATTTAATGAAAGTGACAATGAAGAAAAAGAACTGCTTTCTTGTTTTCTACAGTCTTGTGTGTCTTCTAACATACATCTTGTTGGCTTTCAGAGCAAGTGTGTCAGGATGTCATGATTTTGATTGGAGTTCTGAAAAGTTGGGGCACTACCCATGACCCTTTGTTCCTCAGGGATAAGCTAAGAGTTGAGGATTCCCTCCCTATTGTATGGTGCTATGTTGGGTTCATGGCATGAACGTGTCTCATCCTTTCTTACCTGTTCCCATGTGGGTATGTTCTTATTCATTCAATCTGTAGGAGTTGCTCAACTAGATCTTGTATATCCTTTAGAGGAATTTCCCATGTGAGCTGAACATTCAGCACATCTGTAAGGAAGGGAGCTCAGGAGTCTCTTGGTTGACTTGTAATGTCTCACAATTGTCCCTTCCTATCTACTTGAAAGAATAGGAAAAGCATCAAATATATAAACATCTTTTTTAAATCCTGGAAGTTATTTTTAATTATTTTTTCAGAACTATATATTATCTTCTCACTGTACTAATTGGCTGTCTTTTATATTGCTCCTAATAAAATTAATTTACTATTCATGTAGGTTGAAATCTGTTTTGGAGATCTTCTATATCTAGGTTCTCCCAGTATTCAAACATATGGTAATTGCCATTCTCTGAATGATTCAGAGATGTTCAGTTTTTAACTTTTAGTTAAATTGAGAAAAAATTATAAAAATACTTAAAAACCACAGTGCAATTAAAATGTTCCTTAAAAATTCCTAATAACATTAGTAGACCCATTTTATTAAGTGTATATTAAGCAGAAAATTTGAGATTCAGAGAAGATAAGCCACATATCTAAGTTATTTTTATCAGTAAGGAAATGAGTGAAATTTAAAGGCAAATCTATTATCCTCAAGAGTTCTTATATAACTTCCCACTATATTGTAAAGCATTATACTAGCAAAAATTACATGCACATAAAAACACTTTAATAAAAAAATTAGATTGACAATATTATTCTTTCATTTTGTGTTTTTTTAAAATCCTTTAAATATAAAAAAAAATCACAAAACTATCCAGTAGCTTCTGAACTCTTGAAGAAAAGCATCATTAAAAAGATATAAAAGGCAAACACCTGAATTTGATCTCTAAGTCATGAAATTTCTAAATATTATTTTAAAGCCTGCTATTCTTAGATACACATTTATTTCCCCCAGTCAATACTTACTATACTTTTAAATAAGTCAGTGGTATCTAGACTGTACTTTGTCTTATATGTTATTAATTTTATTTCTTTTGTTAGCTAGCACTTTATTGTGTGAGGAAAAATAGTTGTATCTTAAGGAATGTCAAACTACAATTATTTTTTGTTAATGTAGATACTCAGGTTGGTTAGTTTTAATAGCCCATTTCTTTTTTTTAAATTGCATTAAAATTCACATTACATGACATTTACCATGTTAACTATTTTTAGAGTGACAGTTCAGTGGCATTAAGTATGTTCACAATTTTACGTTACCATCTGTCCACAGAACTCTTTTCATATTGCAAAACTGAAATTCTGTACCTATTAAATAATAACTCCTCATTTCCTTCTCCCTACAGGTCCTGATAAGCATCATCTTATTTTCTATCTGTATGACTACTCTTGGTACCTCATTTACATGGAATCACAGGTTTGTCATTTTAAGACAGGTTATTTCCCTCAGCATAATGTCCTTAAAGTTCATCCATATTATAACATGCGTCATAATTTCCTTTCTTTTTGAGGCTTAATAATATTCCATTTACACTTTATCATTCATCTATCCATGGACACTTGGGTTGCTTCCACCTTTTGGCAACTTTAAATAATGCTGCTACAAACATAAGAGTACAAACATCTCTTCAATGTCTTGCTTTCGATTCTTTTGGGAATAAATCCAAAAGCAAAATGTCAGATCATATGGTAGTTCTATTTTAAATACATATTTTGTGGAACTACCATACTTTTCCCATAATGACTGCACCATTCTATATTCTGACCAGCAGTGTGCCGGTGTTCCAGTTTCCTCATATCCTTGCTATATCTGTTATTGTGTGTGTGTGTGTGTGTATGTGTGTGTGTGTGTGTGTGTGTGTGTGTGCGCGCGTGCGCGAGCACTTTATTGTAGTTATCCTGATGGGGGAAGGTAGTGAAGAGTTCATTTGTCACTGAAATATGTTTTACAATATGTCTTATTTGCTGGTCATGCATTTGTACTATTGAATCTAGTTGTAGCATTTTACAGGATTTAAGATTTAGAGATGTAATTTAGATATATAATATTACCAATGGTAGTAAGTTTAAACAAAATCAAAGGAATACCTAGTCTACAGAACACTTAAGAACATCAAATATTCTATATAATCCACAACAGAGAGGCTATTAATTCTAGAAAATGATATTAATTTTATCAACATGTACATATCCTTTATTTATAAATAGTATATTGATTGATGCAAATGTTATTACTATAATTTTCTTTTAAAATAAAATTTTGTTTTCAAAGATTACATACATTTATAAAAGAAAATATAGAAAATTACAAAAAACAATGTAAGGAAAGTAATTTCATCATTAAGCTATAACTATTTTAATATTTGTCCATTTTTAATAACATATTTGTTCTTGAATACACAGTCAGATTTATATGCACTTTTATATATTGCTTAGTCACATAATATTATGTAAGAGTGCTTTCCTCTCTTATCCAACTGACAAAATATACATTGAAAATATATTTCTCAGAATATCTGAGTGCTCTTCAATCAATGCAGAATATATAACTATCTCCCTATGGTTTCACAATTAGTTTTTAATATTTCATTATTAATAATAACAGCATGATAATTATCCAAATATTTACATCTGTGTCCCCAAAATAATTATATCCTAAAAGTCAAATTAGCTGGTCAATAGGTACAAATATTCCTAAACCATTCATATTTCTCATATTGACCTAGCATAGTAACTCCACATCTTGGATTTGTAAGATGATTTGTAAAATTCAGGCTAATTGTTTTGCAAGACTATTACATAAACTAGAGGCCTGGTGCATGAAATTTGTGCATGGGGGCAGGAGGAGGAGTTGTTCTTCAGCCCAGCCTGCATCCTTTCCAATCTGGGACCCATTGAGGGATGTCCAACTGCCATGGCAATGACACAAGTGTCCCAGCTGCTTGGCACCTGCATATGCAAATTAGTCCGCCATCTTTGTTGGGTTAATTTGCATACTCACTCCTGATTGGCTGGTGGGCATTGTGGAGGTACAGTCAATTTGCATCTTACTCTTTTATAATGTAGATGATTAGATGTTTAATAGTTGGTAACAACCGAAGTAGGAAATAAAAGATGAAGCTCAAGTTTGCAGGGCATGGATGATAACTTGAATTTTAAATTTTTGGCATTGAGGTATAAATTTACATTTATAAAGAGATATCGAACAGATTATTGTTTTAAATTTAAAAATGAAGTAACAGGATAGCAGTGTTATGTGTTTTTTTGGAGTCTATATTTGCCTATGTGGCATCCATTAATAAATTACATAACCTAACCAAAGGCTAACATTTTTTTGTTTTGTTTTTTTTAATCTCCTGAGATCTAGAATTCATACTATGAAACTCTTCCTAACTCACATACCATGCTAGTATCCTCCCTGCCCTCAATCCAGGGCCAGGTACCACAAAACTATGGCCATCCCTTGTACCTGAAGGCCAACTAGAACTATTCAAACTAGTTGTTTGTTTAGTTTATTCAATAAGTACCCCAACAAAAGCTTTGATTTGGACTTTCATGTCACTCCAGTTTCTCTTAACAAAATCTGGTTTTGTTCCCTGTGGCCCAGAGTGGCATGGCATGCCCCTTCCCCTTGGGAAATGTAAGGAACAAATTATTCTTTCAAAGGCAGTTGTCTCCATGTGGGTCATCTTACTGATTAGAACAAATCCTGATTGAGTTCTGATTAAAATAAATCCTGGGTATAAATATTGAAGCAAGTAGTCATTGGAGAAGGTAAGAAGAAAGCATGGATCCAAAATGCAAGGTTGGAGAATAGAGGGCATTAGAGCATCAGGGCATCAGAGAACAGAATTATTGATAACAGAAAGACTAGAAGGTCTAGGCCTTATTAACATTGTTATTTTAAAATAAAGATACTTGTTTACTGATTCAGTTAAAATACTGATTGAAAAAATGTCCACTACTTTGCAAAGAAAAGTTATTAGCAATGAATTTAGGAAGCATTTCAAGGATATGGTAGGATTCAAAGACAGACTAAAGATTATTTATGGACTAGGGGCCCAGTGCACAAATTTGTACACCTTAAAAGGAACTGTTGGCCATGAGGCTGTGGTGGGCACAGGGGCAGGTCTTAGCCCATCCTCTGCACCCCTGCCCAGCTCCTCCTGCCTTAAATCCTAGTCCCCTATCTGCCAACAGTCCTGCTTCCACTGCCACTGCTGCTCCTATGCGCTGAGGACACATCTCGCTTGCATCTGCTGACAGTGCTGCGCAATCTTGGCCAGTGCTGGGTGCTAGAAGCAGGTGCGAGTGGCAGCTCTGGTGCTGGCTGTGGGGGCAAGTGCAGCTGGTGCTGGCAGTGGGCATGAGCAGTGGCTCCAGTGCTAATAGCGAATGCGAGTGGGGCCGTCTCCAGCAGTGGGTGCAAGTGGCAGCTACTGGCCCAATCACCCCTCAGGAGCAGGGGAAGGTGGAGAAGCCCTTAGGGGCAATTGGGACTGGCAGCCACTGCTCACATCCACTGACAGCACCAAACGATCAGGTCCGGCACCGGGAGCCGGCAATGGGTACTAGTGAGGCTGGTGCCAGCAGAAAGTGTGAGTGCCGGGTGGGACCATGGTGTGTGAGAGCAAAGAATTTTCAGTTACTGACAGTCTTGCTCTGATGACAGCCACCATCACCCCACCTTGATCTGGCACCTCTGCTCACCTGCCCCACCATCCCGCGGCAGCAGATGCCTGCCATGTTCCACACTCTGCCACTTGCTGCCAATGTCCACCATATTGCACTCATGCTCCCTCGTGGTCAACACGCATCATATGACCAGTTGTTTGGTTGTTCTGCTGTTCATCCATTTGCATATTAGGATTTTATATAGAGAGACTAGAGGCCCAGTGCATGAATTCGTGTATGGGTGGGGTCCCTCTGGGTGGCCTGCAGGGATTGGGCTGAAACCCTCAGTCCAACTCTGCTTACAGCTCCTACCTGCAGCTTCACTCATCCCAGCCCCACTGTGCCAACTGCAGGCTCACACCCAATCAGTCCTGATCAGGAGAGACTTACACTACAGCAGCATCACTTGCCAGCCATGAGCCCAGCATCTGTTGCCATCCCAAAGTAAGTGGCCTGTGGGATCAGGCTGAAACAGCCTCTCTGACATTCCCTGAGGGGTCCTGAATTGAGAGAGACTGCAGGCCAGGCTGAAGGACCCTACTAGTGTACATTCAGGCCAGGAAGGAACCGCTGGAGGGCTCCAGGGTGTGTCCGGCCCATCTTGCTCAGTCCCAATCAGCCAGACCCTGCAGCAAGCTAACCTACCAGTCAGAGCATCTACCCCTGAGTGGTCAATGCATGTCATAGTGACTGGTTGACTGTCTGCCCCTGGTGGTCAAAGTACATCATAGCAAGTGGTTGAGCAGCCTTAGCATATCATTAGTATATTAAGCTTTGAATGGTTGTTTGGTTGTTCTGTCATTCAATCTATTTGCATATTACCCTTTTATTATATACACTAGAGCCCCAGCACATGAATTCATGTGTGGGTACGGTTTCTAGGCCTGGTCTGCCATCAGAGCCATCTTCCCTGGCTGCCCACACTGGCCCCAACCCCCTGCCACCAACCACCCCCAGTTCCCCTTTTGCCATAGGGTGATCAGTGCCTGATGGCCAGGGGAAGGGACTGAGAGGTCGGCTGTTACTTACTGACTTGCCGGCCCTGCTTCTGCTGTGGGTTGCCTTCTGTGCGTGACACAAACAGTGAGGTGAGGGTCATGGTCTGGCACCACCTGCATCCCACACCACCCACCCCCAGTTCCCCATTTGTCATTAGGCAATCAGAACCTGACAGCCAGAGAAAGGAACTGAGAGGTGGTCAGTGCTTCTCATAGTGACTCGTCCAGTAGTCATTCTGATCATTCCACCTTTAGGGTCCATTTGCATATTACCATTTTATTGTATAGGCTGGCCAGAGGGAGGGGCTGGATTCCCTGGCCACAGTGGGCATCATAGCAACTGGTCATCCAGTTGTTCCGGTATTATGGTCGCTGGTTTTTATATATATAGACTAGAGGCCCGGTATATGAAATTCGTGCAAGGGGGCGGGGATGGTGGTGTCCCTCAGCCAAGCCTGTACCTCTCCAATCTGGGACCCCTCTAGGGATGTTCAACTGCCCATTTAGGCTCAAGCCCACCAGTGGGATCAGGTCTAAATGGAAAGTGGGACATCCCTCTCATAATCCAGGATTGCTGGCTCCCAACTGTTCACCTCCTGCCTTCTTAATTACCCCTAAACGCTTCTGCCTGCCATCCTGATCACCCCCTAACCACTCCCATGGCAGTCTGAGTGATGTCTAACTGTTCTCCTGCCAGCCTGTTTGTCCTCAACTTTCCTCCTCTGCCAGCCTGGTCACCCCTAACTGCCCTCCCTTGCAAGGTTGATCACCCCCAACTTTCCTCCCTTGCAGGCCTGGTGCCTCCCAACTGCCCTCCCCTGCTGGCCATCTTGTGGCCATCTTTGGTTCACATGGGAGCAGCCATATTGTGTATTGGAGTGATGGTCAATCTGCATATTACTATTTTATTAGATAGGATATCAGTTTCCCTTGCTAATCTTTTCTTTCTTTGGATAAAACTCATCAAAACCTGTGATTTCTGATCTTTAAGAACATAATTCAATGTATAATTTGTAATAGTCAGAATATTAGGTAAGCGCACTTTATATAATATGTGCCTTCACTCTATTTAGAAACAGAATTTCTCAACTACAGTGTGATGATTAGGGAAAGAAAAAAATGTGAGAACTGAATCATAGACATAAAATAGTTTTTTTGAAAAATTGAAGTACATGAGTAAATTATTACTTAACATGAAGTCAAATTCAATAGACATTGAAATTCACAAATTTATAGATCTGGACAAAATTTAGCAATATAATTATACTTCCTAATTTTTAAAGGGGAAATGAAATTTGAAAAAGCTAAGATCCTCTACCCTGTGTTCTGGTTATTTGCACAATAACCTACTACTGCATGGCACATTATTTGCACAATAATCTTCCTACTACTGCATGGCACATGGCCTTTCAGTCATGTTCCATTAGTTTTTTTTATCTAGTTTGCTCCCCTTCATGAAAAATGCCTGATATTACCCTGTAATTATATGATATGATAGATGAGTCCTTACTTACTATTCCATTTGTCAATAGATTCTTCTTTTCTTCAGGAAAAAACAAACAAACAAACAAAAAACACACAGTCTCCTGGTGTTTTCTTTTTTCTTTTTTGACTATTAAATTGTCCTGTTTCATCTGATTGTAGTAAAAGCAATTGTGGGTGGTGAGGTAATGACATATATAGAATTTTATTTTATGATAGTCATGGTGATAGTAAGGTGGTTAGAAAATTTTATAAGGGTTAGGAATAGACAGACAATTGACCTCAGAATTTGCCAAAAATACACTGACAACAAAACAGAATAATGTATCTCAACCTAACATTTTATAAGTTAAGTAATACAAAAAGTGTTAGTGATATATATATTTCAGAGATTGTACATTTTTAAGACCCCAACCCTGCAAAAGAATCTATGATAATTATTGCAAATTGTCTACCTTATGGTAAGTAAATATTGGGGAAAAAAACACTTCTGAAATAAATTTTATTGGCCTTTTTCTTAAAAATCTATCCCTATTCCAATATTTTCATTTTGTTTCTTTCCCATTTTCCTCTGCTTAGTGAAAGCACAAGCTATTGATTACAGTTGCCCCTAACAGTCTGAGCAGCAGAGTTAGACCAGACTCAGAGAAAAGAAATAGTTTGTCAAATGGACATAAATGACTTCCAGGCTTGATGTTAATCAGAGAATTGTTTCCTGTATCCTTCTAATGAGGCCTTTGAAAGTGTTTTGAGATCACAACAAGATGGAACAAACAGCCTGCTATGGGGTGTGTTTTCTCAAGAAGCCTATGGGGGGTGGGGGAGTGAAAGAGGGGAGGAGGAGGAAGGAAGTGGAGAGAGAGAGAGAGAGAGAGAGAGAGAGAGAGAGAGAGAGAGAGAGAGAGAGAGAGAGAAAGGAAGTGAAACATGGAGCTTTATCCTCTGGCATTATTGATTGCTTTTGTACATGTGTTTTTAGGTTAACTGGGAAACTACATTATTTTCACTTGTTTTTGTGTGTTCAATTATAAAAAAACAACAATGTTTTATTTTGAACTAAATTGAGACATTGCAAAAATGGTACAACTTCCCTCAACCGGCTTCCACCAATGCTAACATATAACATAACCAAAGTACAATGATCAGAACCAGGTAATGAACATTTGCATACTGCTGTATTTAAATATCACCAATATTTCTTCCAACGTTTTTTCTTCTGTTCCAAGATCATATCGAGGCTTTACCTTGTGATTGGTTATTGTTTTTCAGTCTCCTGCAGTCTGTAAGAACTCTTTAATATCCCCTTGTCTTTCATGACCTTGATACTTTAAAGATTATTGATCAGTTATTTTTCAGGTATTCTTTAAACTGGGGTTAAGCTAATTTAAACATTTTTTCTAATGTATGGCTGAAATATTCATTATTGAATATCAATGGTAGTAGTTGTGTTCTTTAATTTAATTTTTTTTTGTATCTTCTTCTTAAGATATTTTATACTTTGAAATCCCTTTTCTGCAGTTCTTGCTCTGATTTGCCCAGTTGCTTTTACCTCCAGGTTTTGAGAGGGTTTATTTTTTCTGATGACAATACCAATTCACATAGGCCTTTGGCTAGTGTCTCTACTCTGAACTCCTTGGTTTTGTTGTTGTTGTGTGTTTTTTTTTTGTTTTTTTTGGGGGGGGTGTCAATCTGTTGTTGTTTTTTGGGGGGAGGGTGCTGCTGGATACACAGAGGGCAGAGATGCGGTGGAACATTTTATACTGTGGCATTTGTCTTTATTTTCTTTTCTTTACATCCAATTATTTTCTTGTTTTTGATTTCCATGTCTTCAAGTAATTTTGAAGCTTGGCTTTGAATTTTCAAAGGTGAGAAATTATTTTATATTGTTGAGGAGAATGGGGAAGCTGTTTATTACACATCTGATGTTTACTGTAGCTATCTATAATCCTTTATAATGACATTGTATGATCCTAAGTGATATACAAACAAACTAATAAACAACTTCCAAATGTGTCAAGCACTGTTCATCTGCAATATCTAAAGCTACCTGAAAACTGTGGTTGAGATCTTGGTGTCTGAAATTAGGCAGAAAGGTACAGTGGACCCTCTAAGGGAGTGATAACAAGACATGCAGGTTTATGTTTGACATTTTCATAATAGTGAGTGTTTTGAAATTAAACATATCTCTGAATTGTTAAATGCAAGATCCTGAACAAGTTTACTACTTTTGTTAAGTCTCAGATTCTTCCTATATAAAATTTCCAGGTTGTGGAGAGAAATAATGGGATAATGTGCTAAAAGTATCTAACAAGAATGCCTATTATAGAGAATATTCAACACTGTTCTTTAACTTATAATTTTATTTTTTCTTCTTCACAATTTTTGTTGCTATAATGCATGATCTGGAATATTCCTTCTTTATCACATTCCTATGTGTTTTTCCCATTATAACACAAATTTCTCATCATGCTCCAATTCTGGCCAATATTAAGGCATCAATGCTACTTAGCACATTCTGAGATCCTTAATTCTCAATATACAGAATCAACTTTAGTTCTCATTCTAAGGTTTTTCCTGTATAAAAGTTGCTTTCTGATATCCAATCACCAGCTCAATCTATTGATACTGAATCTATTAGGCTCAGTTGAGATTTGTGGTATTTAAAAGTTACTTCCAACCTGGCCCATGTGGTTCAGTGGTTAGAAAGTTGGTCCACACTCCAAAGGATTGGTGGTTTGAATTCCATTCAAGGACATATACCTGGGTTGCAGGTTTGAACCCTAGTTCTGGTTGGGTTGTGTGCAGGAGGCAACAATCAATATGTCTCTCTCATATTGACGTTTCTCTTTCTTTCTTTCTCTCTCTCTCTCTCTCTCTCTCTCTCTCTCTCTCTCTCTCTCTCTCTCTCTTTCCCTTCCACGCTCTCTAAAAATCAATGGATACTGCAGATTAACAAAATAAAAGATTAATTAATTAATTAATTAATTAATAAACAAACACATAAAAATAACTTATTTCCTTTTTCTGGTCATTTGAATGCAAAAAAAATCCATTAACTTATCTCATTGCAATTCTACACCATTCTGGTCTAAGCTTGCACCCTTTCTTAGAAAAGTTTTCTCATAGTTCTTTTTTAAACTCTCCATTCAGTCAACTCAACTCTATTAATTACAAATCAAGTTAATTCAAATTAATTCAATTAAGTCAGACATTTCAGTTCCTTCTTACAGAGCAAATGCCATAGACCAGACATTGTGCTTATCACTGAGAAAATAAAGTTGCTAAAAGATCAAAAATTTTCCTAGACAACCAGTTTAAACACTGGTTTAATATTGTCATACTAGTGAGACTGATGTGATACAATGGTCTCACAGAGGATGAGTGATGAATTCTACCTGGGGTAGGGTCCAAGAGGGAGTGATTTTTATAACTGGTTCCTGTAAAATAAGTAGGATTTTACTAAAAAACAAAATGGTGGTGGTGGTGGCAGTAGGCATGTTGATAAAAGCATTATATACATTACGAGGGGCTCAGTGCACAAATTCATGCCCCTTGAAAGGAACTGTGAGCCTCTAGGCTGCAGTGGGCACAGGGATGGTTCTCAGCCCATCCTCCCTGCCTCTCCCGCCACAGCTCCCAGTCCCCTGTCTCTTGTAACTGCTCCTGGCACTGGTCCCACTTGTACCCACTGATGGCACAGAGTGATTGGGATGGCACCAGCAGTGGGTGTGAGTGCCTGACAGGACCTTGGCACGTGGGAGCAAAGAATTTTCAGTAACTACCAGAAGCTTGCCCTGATGACAGCTACCAGTACCCTGCCTTGGTCTTGCGCCCTGCTTACCTGTTCCACCATCTCACCATGGTCAAGGCCCGCTATGTTCTATGCTCAGCTACCTGCTGCCAATGCCTGCCATGTTCCATGCATGTGCCCTAGTGGTCAGCACAAGTCATAGCACCAGTTATTCGGTTGTACCACCATTCAGTCTATTTATATATTAGGCCATATATACAGATGGTCACAGGTTACATATCAATAAGTGGTTTAAACACAGCCCTTAAAGATTTAAGCTTTTCCTGAAAACTTCAGAAGTTATCAAAAGGGCATTGCCTAAAGGGAAAAAGAAAAAAGATAGTTTCAAGACTGGACATGGTTGAAATAAGCCAATTATATATATTCTAGAGGCCCAATGCATGAAATTCGTGCAAGGGGCTCAGCCCTTGCAGCCCTGGCTCTGTCTGGAAGGTTGCCTGGACAGTCTTTTGGAATGTCGTCCAGACAGTCGTTCTACTGTTTATTCTAATTAGCATATTAGCTCTGTATTATGTAGGATTTTTTAACTGATTTCAGAGAAGAAGGAAAAGGGAGAATGAGATAGAAACATCAATGATGAGAGAGAATTGTTTATTGGCTGCCTCCTGCACACCTCCTACTGGGGATCGAGCCTGCAACCCAGGCATGTGCCCTTGACTGGAATCAAACCCCGGGACTCTTTAGTTCATATGCCAGTTCTCTATATACTGAGCCAAACCCGCTAAGGTTAAGCCAATTATTTTATATTAGAAAATGAACCAAAAACTACTGAAGCATAAGTTTCTAAGATCTAGCTGATTTTTACCCTCATAAAATAGTCCCCTTTCTTTCAAGTCTCACTGTTATTTAATATAGTCATGCTTTATTTTCTTCTTTATCACTTTTATGATTTGTCTTCATATCTTAGTCTTGGCTCAATTTGTCTTTCATTTATTGTTTAGCTTGTGTTATGCCCTTCATTCTAATCATTCTGGCTTCCCACTGTCCATCAACTATCTGCTTGCCTCATATATATGAGCACTTTCAATTATGTAGACTAATTGGATTGAGAAAGCATTGTTGGTATTAAAAAAGGATATGAATGAGATGGGTTATTATGGAAATTCTGACCTAGAGCAGGTTATAAAAGCTCAGCATTTTTCTTCTTTTGTAATAAAGCTCCCTCATGCCTATTTTTTCTTCTTCTCTTTAGTCTCTTAAAAAAAAAAAAAAAAAAAAGCGTGACTCTGTGGAGACTTTAGAGGAAGAGCAACTCAGATTTCATCATGTTACTTTCCCTCTAGAAGTGAAGGCAAAGACTTTAGAAGCTCTGGCTGAAGATGAAAGAGCCTTATCTGCCTACTTTCCTGAAAGGCTGGGTAGTTCTTCCTTATCCTAACCCACTGGACTCAAAGTGACTGAATAATAAAGTTGTGTTGTGTTAAGGCATAGGGATTTGAAGGCTTTTTACAGCAGCCAGCATTATAAATCACCAGATACTAGAGACATATACCTCTGTGCCTTTTTACCTATGTTCTTTGTTTTAAGGTCCATAAAAAATGTCTTGAAAGATTTCTAGGAAAATCATGCGGCTAAAGAGACTTAAATAAATACATATAACTTTGAATAAATATGCCATTTGTTTGTTTGTTTGGTTGGTTGGTTGTTTGTTTTATTGGGAATTGTCTCCATGCAAACACCAGAATGACTGGATTTAAAAATAGGCTTTTTAGGTAAAAAGATAAGAACAGTTATTTAAAGTACAAAATACTACACTTGCTTCGGCAGCACATAGACTGAAACCGCTGTGATACACAGAAGATGAGCATGGCCCCTGTGCAAGGATGACACACACATTTGTGAAGTGTCCCATATTTTTTAAAAAGTATTTTTTTAAATGAAGTGCAAGCTGCTACTCCTGATGGTGTGGGTGTACAGAAGCAGAAAGATCACCTAGGAAAACTAGAGCATAATCTGACTGCACTATGGCAAAGTATGCCAGGGCTGACCAGCAAATCCTGAGCGATGGATAAATAAATTACTCCCAACAATGTTTGCTGCGAAAGAGAGGGTTAAGGTACTACCTGGCTAAAGTAACCAGGCAGCCTCGATTGCCTGCCTTGCTAGCCTTTTATTGTAGCAGAAGTTTGAGATAAGGTTTATCTTTTAGATATAATCAGCAGAGTAAGTAGTATTGGGTCTTTGTGTCCTTTAAGCAAGGACACCCAGAAGAGTAAGCATAAGGATTCCAGTAAACACCTGGGGTGTGCGCATGCACAGGCTTGTTTGGAAAGGTCAAGGAATAATCAGAGGCACTGCCTCTGGCACTCCCCTAAGTCAGGATTTCGATAAACGGGATAGGCAACTTTCCACATACTTCCCCTTTCTCTGAATGTCCTCCTTAAAAACTTTCCAACTTCCCCTTTCTCTGAATGTCCTCCTTAAAAACTTTCCAACCAAGTCTCCTGCACTCCCCAACAAAAGTATATCTTTAAATTAAAAGGAAAACAATAATAATTTATATTTATCCACATATTTATTATTTTCAGTGCTTTTCATTCTTTTTATCAGTTATGAGTGTTTATCTGAAATTATTTTGCTTCAGCCCAAAAAACGTCCTTATCTTACTAGTGTCCTGGTGCAGGAAATTTGTGCAAGTGGGGAGGAGGTGTACCTCAGCCCAGCCAGCACCCTCTCCAATCTGGGACCCCTCGGATGATGTCTGACTGCTGGGGGATGTCCCTGTGAGATCTGGCCTAAACTGGCAGTAGGACATCCCTCTCACAATCCGGGACCACTGGCTCCTAACCGCTTATTTGCCTGCCTATCCTATCGCCCCTAACTACTCTGCCTGCCATCCTGCTTGCCCCAAACTGCCCCCCTCCTCTGGTCTGATTGCCCCCAAATGCCCTCCCCTGCCAGCCTCATGGCACCCTATTTCCCTCTCCTGCTGGCCACAGCAACAACGCAAGCATTTCACGAAGTCGCTCATGCTGCCTGCTCTCAGAAGCCGCCCCTCTGGGACTGGAGGACTCTGGTGGGGCTGAAAGGACTGGGAGCCACCATCTTGTGGCTCTTGTCACCATCATCTTTGTGATGGAGTGATGGTCAATTTGCATATTCCCTCTTTATTAGATAGGATAGTGTAGAACTGTAGGCATCAAATTATCTTAGTTTTAAAACTGAAAATATATTTTATCTGAATCTTGGAAGGATATTTTTGCTATGTATAGAATTCTATATTGACAGTTGATTTTTGTTTTTGTTTTTTTCCAAACCTTTCATCTTTCAAAGATGTCTGGTCTCCAGTGTTTCAATTAAGAACTCTTGAATTATTTACATCATTGTTGACCTATTATTATGTGTTTCTGGGAACTATTAATATTGTCCTATTATTTTGGTTCCATCAGTTTCTGACTAATATGCCTAAATGTGTTTTTTCTTTTTATTTGTCCTATTTAAAATTTGGTAGACATTTAAAGTCTGTAAATCTATGTCTCTCCCCAAATTTGAAAATTCAGGGCCATTATTAATTTGAAACTTTTTCTTCCCCATTGTTTCTCTTTTCCTTTGAGGATGTTTGCTATTATTCTATAGGTCCCCAAGAATATTCATTTAGAAAAAAAAATTTCTTACCTTTGTTCCTGATTTTTTTATTTCTTCTTCCCTTGTTGAATGGCTAGAATCTTTATCACAATGTTAAATTAAGTGGTGAAAGCAAATATTCTTGTTCTTTTCCTGATAATAGAGAGAAAAATAGGTCTTTTGTCATTAAATATGATGTTAGCTATAATTTTTGTATATTTTAAAACCATATTGGGGATATTACTTTTCATTCCTAGTGTGCTGTGAGGTTTTTTTGTGTGTGTGTTTTTAATCAGAATTAATGTTGTATTTAAAAAAAATGATTTTATATCTATTTCATTTATCATATTTATTTATTTTAGTTTGATAATAGGGTGAATTACAGTGACTTTTTTTCCTAATATTAGGTGGAGACTCATTTCTAATATAAAATGACTTAATTATAGTATTAATATATTAATATTCTCATATATTAGTACACATTATATATTTGATTTACTAAAATTTGCCTACAATTTTTGCATCTCTATTCATGAGAGATTTTAGTCTATATATTATTTTTTAAATAATGTAATTATATAATATTTTTGTCATAGGGTAATGCAAACATGGTAGCATGAGTTGGGAAAAATAACATCTTAAGTTTCTCATACTTTGTGTGTAATGGTCCAATTTTTTCCTTCAATGTTTGGTTACTTGGAAAGCCACCTGAATTGAACATTTCTTTGTAGAAAGAATTTTAAATACAAATTAATTTTTAAAAAAGATGTAGGGTTACTTATGTTATCTACTTCTTTCATTGTAGCTTAATTATTTTATAAAATGTGTATATTTCATTTAAGATGCCAAACTCATAGGCATAAGAATGTCCATAATATTAACTTATTATCCTTTTAAATCTATAGAATTGATAGTGACAACACCTCTTTCATTCCTGATACCTCTAATCTGTCTATTCTTGTTTCCCTTAATCTGTTTTACTAAAGGTCTATTGTTTTCTCAAAAAAAAAAAAAATAGCTTTTTTACTGTCATTTTTTTATTTTTTTTCTATTTTTTATAACATTGATGTCTGCTCTGATGTTTATTATTGCATTTTCTACTTACTTTTTACTTAATTTGTTTTATTTTTTCTCTTGTTTTTTTAAGTAGAAGCTAAAATCATTTCTCCATCAATCTTTCATCCTAGTTGAGGGAACCAGACAATCAACAATAAACACAACACATTATATGTACATTAGGTAATAGGTCAGAAAGTTAGAAATGCTATATGAAAAAAAGTGAATAATGTGAAGGATGTTTAGAATTGCCTGGAAGCATGGTCTTTGGGATGGAGGTTGCAATTTTAAATGGGGTGTACAATTTAGTCATCATTAAAAAGTGACATCTAGAAAGACTTGATGGGGATAAAAAGTTAAAGATTTAGGCCTGCACATTTTTTTTTGAATCAGAAATATGCAGGAAGAGGAAGGAATCAATGCAAAAGCTTTAAAATGACACATAACCTGAATGTGTGAGTAGCAGAAAGGAGGCCGGTATGGCTGGAAAAGGAGAGAGGAATGAGAATAGGAGGAGAGAGGTAGAAGGATAAGAGAGTCCTCTTACAGTGTAGGACATGTATTTCTCTACTAATAGTATTCTAACTGATCCCATTACAGTAATTTTTAGGATAAACCCTTGGAATACATAATCATCTCCTTTAGAGCTGGCTTTCCAATCCAAGCCTAAAAGGAAAGAAAAATGAAAGTGCATGTGCAAATTTGAAAATAGAAAGAGAAATGCCAACTATCCCTATTGACATTAACCACAATGTGGTTATAATTTTACCACTCACCCTGTTTCCTCTCATTTTCACTATCTCTTCCCACTGAACCATGACCCTCCTGTGGCATATTTAAGTCTCAGCTTTCTAGGTAAATAATCAATTTCCTCAATTAAAAGGAGAAAGAAAGCAAACTTGCCCAGATTATGCTGAAATATACATGGGTGTTTTCATGTGAAGTTGGTACTTGGAGAAATGCATTAATAATGTTTTTCAAGAAGTACATGAATGTTTTTGAATAAATAAATTCTGGTGTCTGAAAGAATGTAAGTATTTTTATTATTGACCTTATAAAAATGGGTATCACATTTAAAAATAATTTTATGGTACATGTGAGCACTATCTTTCTACTATTTTCTCCTTGTATATTTACATTCTTCTAAGTTTTGGTTATTACCAAATAAGTTCCTAAATTGAGCAGGCTTTTCAGCACTTTAATTACAGCCAGATGATAAAAAATTATATTTAAATTCTTGCACCTAAAAACTGCATGTCCTTTTTAGTTTATATTCATCTATATACCTCTTTCTATTCTTAAAAGTGTCTTATAATGTCATTAGTAACTGTGAAGAGAAACAACTGTGACAACAGAAACATAAACAAACGTAAAAGCAACCAAACCTTTTCTAATTTTTATAGACTGCATGCTTAAGTAGGGTCTTCCACTGGTGGTCTTTCAAACCAGCAGTTTAATCATACACACGGAAACGTTTACCTTAGAAATAAGACACTTCCGTGAGACAGCAAGGAGAACATGCGGGCTTGCATGCAGTTTGTTTTATCTCCCTATCCTGCTTGCATCTCCACTAGCACTATTTACCTACTTTGTGCTCTGTACATGGAAAGACAGCCTTTAGGCTGAGTTTAAGAAAATAAAGTGGATGAATGCAAAAAATGCTATATCCACAATTATTAGCGTTTGTCATCGCTAGCACATGGCTTAATTCTTTTTCTCTAAAATATTAGAAACACAGTGCTGTAGGGGAAAGTGAGTAGGTGCAAATAGCATCCAATCTCCTGAATTGATAATGTTCATGATAGTGATAGTGGGAAACACAATTTGAAAAACATAATTAGGTTTAGTGGTTGAAATTTGTCAGAGATTGACTTATCATTACAATAATATTAATAACTAAATAATACTAATGAACTCATATAAAATTTTTGATGTTGTAAAAATCTTTCCAAATTGAAAAATATAGTAAGCATCACTTGGATTGTGGATTAAGTGAATTTCAAACCATATTTATACTCTTGCCACACCAGGTCTGCAGGTTAGTAGGTAGCACTAAATAGAGACCATCTTTGTTGGTATTAAGCTCTGTGAGATACAAAGGATGCGAAGTCTCACAGAGGTATCAGGAATGAAAGAGGTTTATATTGCAGAAATGTGTATATTGCCTAGAATACTATTTAAGCCATCTCCACATCCTTAAAACAGAGCTAGAAGGCCAGTACAATTCTTGTTTTCATCTTGAGAATAACAACTCCAAAATTCAGAGTGAAAAAGATGACATATATAATCACTCAGCCATTATGTGTGAACATCAGGACTTGAACCAAGGTGGGCTTTTTTGTGTGTTTTTTTTTCTTTGTTGTTGTTGTTTGTTTTTACTAAACCCCATGTTCTTTCTATTGCATCATAACAACTTAAAAAATTGCTGACTTTTTTACCCACTTTAGACACTGGAAATGACCATGTGTTCTCAGAACTCTTATTTTTTGTCTAACATTCCTCAACCAAATATTCACAAAGTTCAAATCATGTGTAATTATAGGTTCCAGAGCTCCAGGAGAGAAGTTGGCTACAAGCATTGGCATATATAATTATCTCCCTTGGTATATTGCTATTTGAAATATCTTGTTTTAGGATTTCCACATCTTTAGGTATCGTAACAAAATACTTTGGGACATATGTGGTATCTTGTTACTATATCTTGTTCCACAGGATATTCTATAGCAAGGGACATGTGGAACCAGTGGTAGGTGCTCATTTCCAGCATGGAATGGGAAGGTGGAGGTGAATTGCTAGGGTGAAACTGGAGGTGGTTTTCAAATATGTTCCTAATTGTCTCCAGATCTTGAGAAGCATCTTCTCACCTCAGCTCCTCATGACACCTCCAAACACCTCATTCCACCTCACCCAAATGAATTTCTTATTCACCCATTCTATATGGTAAGTTTCTGATAAGATTTATTTTTAATAAAATAGCTGGCTAAACAAGTTTGTGAACCACGAGAGGAGGGTTGGGGAGGGGGGTGAGTGATTACCAGAGAATTCATGGAACCCTCCTGATTGGGCTTTTACTTTGCTGATTCAATCCAAGCTCCACCACTCCTGATCTCCTCACTTCCACTTCCCATTTCAAGGGAGATGAGAAAATATAAATGTAACTTGCCAAAACCAGGGCTTTTAATCCAAAGGTATATAACTAGTATTCCAAGAGTGCTCATCAAGTACTGGAAGCAACTTGATTCCAAGAAATTTATAAATATCTGTCTTAACTCATGAGAGTGATAGCTCTGACCTTTTAAAGTACACCACAGCTTTGAAACAATTGTGAACACCTTTTAAAAGCTGGATATTCTTACCTTCAAGTATATGATAAAGAAAAACATAACTTGTCAATACTCTCCAAGAATGTCATTGCCCAACACAGTGATGGAGCAAACTGCAGTAGGAGATCTCTAGTCTATGAACACCCTACATTATTCACCTTGAGAAAAGACAGAATCTGACCTTTTTTAAAAAATATTTTTTTTATTAATTTAATAGAGGAAGGGAGAGGAAGAGAAAGATAGAAACATTAACAAGAGGGAATCATTAATCTGCTGCCTCCTGCACACCTCACACTGGGGATCAAGCATGCAACCCAGGCATATGCCCTGACCAGGAATCGAACTGTGACCTCCTGCTTCATAGGTCAATGCTGAACCACTGAGCCATGTGGGCCGAGCCAGAATCTGACCTTCTGTTTTTTGTTTGTTTGTTTTTTTGTTTTTCTAAATAATATGCAGTGTCACAGGATAAGGTTGCGGGATTCCTCTGGTGCTGTCTGATTGTTGGAGAAAATCTTATCTACTCTTCATAATTGACCATGGCATCTTTTTTTAAAAAAAATGTTTTTTATTGATTTCAGAGAGGAAAGAGGAGGGAGCAAGAGATAGAAACATCGATGATGAGAGAGAATTACTGATCACCTGTCTCCTGCACACCCCATTCTGGGGATCGAGCCAGCAACCCTGGCATGTGCCCTGACTGGGGATAGAACAGTGACCTCCTGGTTCATAGGCTCACGCTCAACCACTGAATCACCATGTCATCTTATGAGCCTCATCTTCAACTTTCATTCAGAAGTGATGTAAGCCATTCTGATGTAACCATATTGAAATTGTCTTCTCCCCACAACCCGGTCTTTGCATCTTCAATTTTTTCCAGTCCCTGGCTGCAAGATTGACATGCTTCATTTAATATTGGCAGTAGCAATTTTTTTTTGTTTTATAATGGTCTATCTATCCTCTTCTCAAAGCTCACTCAATGCCAAGTATAGGCTAGGAAGCAATATGAATCCTCGTTAATAGCTAATTTTTTTTTAATGACTACTTTCAAGGATACATAGTGGCAAGAATATTTAGAATTTTATGCTTTCCTTTTTCTGAAACTACATACTGTCTTCCTTAACTCATTTTCACTCTGAATGTATACACAGTGCCAGTAATTACCTTTAAACTACTTGCTCATTGAAGTAGTTACTGTAATCTTCATGCTTTTAATGTGAAGGCATTTTAGATGTGGTGTAGTTTAGGATTTGAAAGCAGCAACAACACACTCTTCACATGTCCACTGACTGTTTCTGCCTCAAAATTTGAAAACCACCTTCCTTCTTGTGTAGAAGGACAAAAAGGCAGCAGGTCACCTGCCTGTGCCTTGTGCTTAAATTGAGGTGGGACATCTTTTTCTTTTTTTTCTTGAAGATAACTGCTATTTTCACCACAGAGAGAAAAAAAGGATTTTACTGTACATTTCTATAATGGAACTAAAGGAGTTCAGCAGCCTGTCTGAATTGAAAGGTCTAATTAGATTCTACTTTAATGTAAGATCTTGGCTTGAAGGTACTTAACCGCTAAAAGAGAGAGAGGGCTTTAAAAGAGGAAGCTATAAAATGTTTAAATGTAAGCATCTTAAGAATATAACTAGGAAATGAAAATACAATGCACCATATAAACTGGAAATTTTCCAATCCATTCTGAAAATTCCCTTTCGTGCTTGTTTTCATTCAACATAAACCCTGATCTCATAAAGGAAGTGGTGGTAAAAGGAGGTGGGCTATAAGAGGAAAGATCCTAGCAAGATCTCCAAGTTTAAAATAGAAGCCAGCTGTTCTAACATCATTAGAGATACAGAGAAATTCGTGACTTCTTGCTCCAGCCCCTTCCAAAAGGCAATATTCCCACATTTGATTGTGCATGAAAGATTTGGAAGATCATTTTCTTTTTTATTTTCTAATTTCTTCCAGACTGGCAAAATAGAAACTCTTAATGAATTCACCATATTTAAGTATCCTGCGGTTCATATGAAATTTGGGGACAAATGTTCTTGAAATATATCTGCATATTGAGCTCGACCACTTGGATTATTCAATTACTCAGTGATTGCATGCCCTGAAATCCTAATTCTTTTAGGCCCCTTGTGAATTGGGATTTGGTTGAGGCAGGTGAAACCTATAACTCCTGTACTTACCTCAGCCACTTGAAGCCACTTAGTTAAAACAGCTGCCTTTTGATGACAGAGTTAAGCTCCAGGGAAAAAGAAGTTTCTCAGACATGAGCACACAAATTTGAAATTCTCTTTAACCCAGGATTAATTTTGCAATTGAAAGTCACTTCAATTTAGCAATTTTGTAAACTCACTTGTATTGTTCTTTTGTTTTCTCCCATTTAAAAGTGTCCCATGCCGTTAATTATGATTCTGATAAATAAAAAAGAAAGTTTTGTGAAAGAACATGGTTTTGACCTCTATGCCACCATTCTTCAATAGGTATTAACTTGATTCTTTCTCTGTTTTCAAATAAGCTAAATCTTAAAAGGTGCTTTTAAATGAATGCAATGTTCAATAGGTTCTGTTTTGTTAGTGCCTATAGCTTTATTCCTTTAAAATAACATTTATTTTTTGTGCTGGGAACTTAAGAAAGAACACTCCGCTAGAATTCGGGAAATATTTATGACTATTATGAACTCAACATTCAGGAAAGAATAAAATGGAATATCAAATAAATATAGATTTCTACATTGACACATGAAAAAAACACCCCTTGGATGTGTTGAGGCAGGCTAGTGTATTGTGCTATGCCTTTTTGTGTGTTTTTTTTTTGTAGTAAAGTTGCAAAAGTATCACAGAATTTCTGTATTCCCAGATGCCAGTTTCCTCTGTTGCTGATATTACTTATCCATTTGTTGCAACTAAGGAATCAATGTTTATATATTATCATAACGAAAGACTATACTTTATTCGAATATCACTATTTTTTCCCTGAATATCCTTTTAATATTTCAGGATCCCATTCAAGACCAGGGTGGGGCAAAAGTAGCCTTATAGTTGTGAGTATGAAAAACACAGACTTTATGCTTGTAGTGCTATTTTATTATTGCATTACGAGAGGTCCCTTGCAGAAAAATTCCTGCAAGAATAGGGCTTCCTGTGGCTGGAGCGAAGCAGAGAAGGGAGTGAAGACTGCCAAGGGGGGCTCTCCTCCCTTCTCTGTTGCCTTGCTCCCTTCTCCGAAGCTTCGTTCCCTTCTGCAGTGCTTCGCTTCCTTATATGCTGTCTTCAGTCTTCATTCCATGCCTGTGTATGCAAATTAACCACATTTTTGTTGGGTTAATTTGCATACTCACTATGATTGGCTGGTGGACATGGCATAGGGATGGTCAATTTGCATGTTTCTCTTTTATTAGTGTAGATTTTACAAATGAACAACTATAAACCTGCTTTTGCCCCACCCTATACAATATTTAGTCATCATGCTTCTTAGGCTCCTCTAAACTGAAAATTTGTCACCATTATTTTGGTTTTGAAGAGCTTAACAGTTTTGAAGATTACTGGTCAGGTACTTAGTGGAATGTCCCTCAATTCGTTAAAAGACTCTTTTTTTGCATTGCCTTTGCACCTTTGACAAATATCAGTTGACTAGATTTGTGTGGGTGTTTTTCTGGGATCTATATACTGTTGTATTTAGTAATGCCTTTTCTTTTTGCATCATACTACTTGATTATTTTTCTTGTTTAACCTGACTGGAGGTTTATCACTGGTATTCACCTTTTCAAAGAAGAAATATTTGAGTTTATTTATTTTTCCTAGTTTTTTTCTATTTTTAATTTTACTGATTTCTGCTCTAAATTTTATTTACTTCCTTTTACTTTCATTACATTTTTTTGCTCTTCTTTCTCTATTTTCTATTTTCTGTGCCCTCTTGCAATCCTGGACCCCTCGGGGGATGTCAGACTGCAGGTTTCTGCCCAATCCCCACAGGTCAGGCCAAGGGACCCCATTGGTGCACGAATCTGTGCACCAGGCCTCTAATAAGGAAACAAAGGGGATATTTATCTGTAATACTTTCAACAATAAAGATAAATTTAAAAGTAATCATAACTACAATAATTTTTAATGCAAGGTAAAATGGTGAAAATTCTATATGGAAAACATAAAATGTGGTTGGAGAGTAAAATATAGAGTTTTAGTATGTAATTGTATTTAAGTTATCAGAATTTAAAAAAAAAAACACAAATTATTTGGAGTTATTACATACCAGTGATTTTCAACTGGTAGGCTGCTAGAATTTTTAAAACAAACAATACCTGACTATTTAGTCAGAGGCACTGAACTCTTTTCCCTTAGATTGTCAAATGGAAAAATGACAACAGCCAAAACAAAAATAATCATCTGGTAAGATTGGTGTGCCACAGAATTTTGGTAATTAGTTTATGTATACATGAGATAAAAAAATGTTGAAAACTCATTGACATAGACAATCATGTCATCTGCAAGAGAATAGTTTTATTTTTATTTTCACCTTATTTCACTAGCTATGACTTCTAGTAAGAACTTGAATAGTAGTGAAAAGAAAAAAATATTTTAGCCTTATTTCTATTTTCAGTAGGAAAGTGTTCAGTCTCACATAATTAAGTATTATGTTAGCTGTATTTTTTAATATAACCTTTATTATGTTGTGAATATTCCCTTCTTTTCTCAGTTTATTATAAACCCATGTTTGATTTTGTCAAATGATCTTTCTGAATATATTAATACGATCATGTTATTTTTTTCTTGGTCTGTTAATATGGTGAAATATGTTGATTAATTATTGATGTTAAACCAACCTTGCATTTCTGCAATGAACTCAACTTGGTGGTGGTGCCTATCCTGTTATGCTAGGTTATATTAGCTCAGCTTTGTTAAAGATTTTTGTTCTTATCATCATTTTTAATTCCTTTGTGGTTTTATTTTCTAATAATAACCTTATTTTATTTTGTAATTAGGTAATGCTATTCTTATAAAAATAATTGGGAAAAGGGTTGTGGAGAATTAATATATTTTTTACACAAATGTTTTTAAAAAAATACTCATCAATATACCATCTGGGCCAACTATTTTCTTTTTCTAAAGATTTTTAATGTCTATTTCAGTGTTTTTCAACCTTTTTTGGGCAAAGGCACACTTTTTTCATGAAAAAAATCATGAGGCACACCACCATTAGAAAATGTTAAAAAATTTAACTCTGTGCCTATATTGACTATATATAAAGTAATTCTCTTGAATAGGAATCAAATAAACACAAAGAAAGTATTTTATAATTACTTTATTATGAAATATTAAGTAAACAAAATAGTGAAAAATTATAAAATTCTTGTCTTGTCTGCACCTACGGCACACCAGGCAACATCTCGAGGCACACTAGTGTGCCGCGGAACAGCGGTTGAAAAACGCTGGTCTATTTTAACTTCTTCAATAACTATAAAACTATTCAGGTTAATTATATACTTGAATGTGTTTGGGTAGTTTGTGTTATCAAGTACTGGGTTCATTACATAAAAATATCAAATTTATATTTATAACATTGTTTGTAGTATTCTTTTGTCATCCTTTTACCCTCCATGAGATTAGTAATGATTACTCCCTTCATCATTCCTGGTGTGGCAGAGTTCTTTTTGGTCTTTTTCTTGGTTAGCCTGTTTGGAGGTTTATCACTGTTATTCATCTTTTCAAAGAAGCAATATTTGGGTTCATTGATTTTTCCTAGTCCTTTTCTATTTTTAATTTCATTGATTTTTGCTCTAAATTTTATTTACTTTCTTTTGCTTTCACTAGGTTTGTTTCTCTCTTCTTTCTCTAGTCTTCTAAAATGAAAGCTGAGATTATTGATTACAGATGTCTTCTTTTCTAATACATATTATTATTAAGAATTATAAACCACATTCCAAAAATGTTGAAGGTATAGTTTTATTTTCATTTATTTTAAAGTACTTTTTACATTCATTTGAGCCCTTTTCTTTGCCCCATATTAATTAGAAGCGTGTTGTTTAGTTTCCAAATATATGGAAATAGTCTAGTTGTTTTTCTGTTCTTGATTTCTAGCTTAAGTCTGTTGTGGTCTGAAAACATGTTATATGTGTTTTCTATTGTTTTAAATTTATTAAGGTGAATTTTATGGCACAGAAAGTAGTTTATCTTGGTGAATGTTTCATGAGAGCTTGAGAAGAATGTGTATTCTGCTGTTGTTGAATAAAGTATTTTATAAATGTCAATTAGATCAAGTTGATTGATAGTGTTATTCGGGTTATCTATTATCTTACTGATTTTCTGCCTGCTTGATCTTTCAATTACTGACAGGGATGTTGAAGCCTCTAACTATAAATGTGTGTCTTTCAGCTGTCATCCACTGCTATTATATTTGAGACTTGGTATCGTGGTAGGATGGGGAGCATGAGGGGGCATTCTTTAACCCTCTCATTAAGTCTCAGTCTTTTTAATGGGCCTGTGTCTTAGCGGTGAAGGCTTCACAGTGTGTGTGCCCCTCCTCCAGGAGTGCAGATTTCTATCCCCATTCTCCTATTCCCTTCCCTGCCTGCAGCTCTCCCTATCTATTTACTTGAAGTTTGGCACCATATTGACATTTCTGTTTCCTAAGTGAGACAGGAAGGCTGGAGTTGGGCAGGATTCCTTTTCTTAAACTGGGATAAGGTTTCTAATTTGCCTTCTGGTCAATCCCTTTTCCATGAAAATAAGGCTTTTATAAAGTCAATTTAGATTTTAAGATTGCTACTTTTTCCTTTCCCCAGCCTGGGCTTGGAAGATCTTTCTCAAGCTTTTACCTTGAGGTCTTGGTGGATTTTCTGGAATGAAAACTTAGGTAAGTATGAGACTTCTCTAAGACTGCTATCCCCAAGAATTTTGCACTCACACACTAGTCTAAACACAATCTCTATCAACTTATCAAAATAGTCATTCACCTGTTCCTACCAGCTACAGATGCCAGGGTTTTTGCTCCAGATAATCAGACCTCAGTAGCTGTGTCCCTCTGGATGTACCTGTCTCTTTAGATTTCAGAGTTGTGGTTTATCCTACAACCACAGTTCTTGGGTTTGTTCAAGAAAAGTCAATTATTTTTAGTTAGTTCAGCAACTTTTTCTTTCTGTAAGTTTGGGAGTGACGAATTACAAACTCTTTATATGTTGGAGCTTAAACTGGATGCTCTGCCCTTGAGTATCAGTGTCATTATATAATTTTAAATATATGGATTATATATTCAAGATTCCCTTTTGACAAACAAAGTAGGACTCCAAAAAATTAATGAATATGGAATCCTAAATAAACATGGGTCTCAGCAACATAGGTTTTTTTAGAGTCCCTGACAGGCCATAGAGATTTAACTTAACATGGCTAAGTTATTGTCATTATTAAAATGTCATCAATCCTGAGTGTTCTCTTTCAAACTTTTCCTACTGGGGGCCTGAAAGCTACTGACCAAATAATTAGAATTCAAAGCAGAGGTTAAAACTTGGCTTCAATTATTAAAATTTACCAGTCACCTATGAATTCACTTTTTCTTCCTTGCCTCCTCACTCCCAAACAATACGGTACATTCAATCAATTTGTTGAGTAGTTATGCTACCTTCATGACAAAAGTTATCTGATTAACTGGAGAAAACAAAGCAAAAAAAACCCCCAAAAACAAACAAACAAACAAACAAAAAACCTCAAATAAGTTTTCCTTGCTTATTTATGTTACATAAGGGATTGATGACTTGGCATGATTACCCAAGATTCTCACCCATCCTCACATGTGTCTATGACTGGAGATTAATAATTAGAACAGTGCAAATGAAACCATACCACACAACAGCATCAGAAACATGATCATTTGTTAAATGTAATATCACCAAGTCTTAAGATTGGGGAACTTACAAAGGTTTGAGTTAAGACAAGTCATACTTATTATATTGTTTATTTGCCCATGTCTACCTAATAATGACATCCTCTACCACATCATCAAAGTCAAATGAAATTTTGGGGATTCTGTGTTTGTTCTTTGCAACCAAATAATTTAATGCTTTTAGTGGTCTCTTCAAATTAAACAGTGTTCAAAGGTTACTTACATTTTGTTGTCCTATGGACCTTTCTCTCATCTCAGTTCTAGAGACAATGTCTCTTATTTGCCTAGCTAAATACCTTAGCACTATATTTAAGGCTATCATTCAAAATTGAAGGGAAAATAAGGAGCTTCACAGACAAAACAAACAAACAAACAAACAAACAAAAAAACTAATGGAGTTTATCACTACCAAGCCAGTAATGCAATAAATGCTAAAGGGACTGAGGTACTGATGCAAAAAGAAGAAATAAAAAGGGAAGAAGGAACACAGACACAAAAAATTAAAATGGCTATAAACAAGTACCTATCAATAATAACTTTAAATGTAAATGGAATAAATACTCCAATCAAAATACATCAAGTGTCAAGAAAACATGACCCATATATATGATATCTACAAGAGACTTTGTATTCTTCAATATCCTTCATTTAGTTTATCACAAAGCCTTATAATAATTTCTGTCCAAATATGTCTCCTTTCTTCTCCATTCAGACTAGTTACCACCCTTGAGGCAAAATACAATGAAAAATTAGATTAACTTCTTTTCTTTTCAATCTGAAAAAACACTAAACTATAAAGCACAAAATTGATGAAGCAACATAAAAAATAGCTTTGTGAAATCTTTGATAAATTAATCACAATTGAAATTTACCCCTTTTTTTGTTGTTGTTAATCCCTTCATTGTTGGTGCCAAAATATATGGTTTGCCTCTATAGGCATGAAATAAATATTTAGTAGGAGCTAAAGCTAACAGATGACAAGATAATTGTGTACATGGGTGATACTTGCTGTGTAATGACCTCCATACAGAGGAGATTTGATAATCCTTCTATTCTCCCTCCTTCTAAATCCTGGGCTGTGAATAGCTCTTTTTGTTGAAAGAATATTTTGTAAAAAATATGCTAAAAGGGTTAGGAGTCTAAAAGAATTTATTAATTAATGTTTGTTTTGATTTTAGATGCTATTACTCTATATTTCTTCCTAGACTACTTTCAACAGAACAATGGCACAGCAGACCAAAATGACCTACATTTTTAAGAGAACTCATTAACACATTACAAAGTCTCATTTTTAAACATTCTATGGCTCATTTCTACATTAACATTATTTGCCATAATGGATTTGTGTTTTATTAAATTGTGAAAATGGCACTTTCTATAATAAGAGATTGATTAATTTGTCATTTTACTGAAATGGCTAATTGGAGAGATTTTCATATTGAATTAGCATTATCACACCATGTAATTTAAAACACATACTGACTCTCCATAATGCTTCTGTGATTGCTTGTTTATTCTTTGACTAGAAGCCCAGTGCATGAAAATTCATGAAAATTCATGCACTGGAGGAGGGGTCCCTCAGCTCGGCCTTCCCCCTCTCACAGTCTGGGAAGTAACCCAGCAATCAGGGGAAAGTGATGCCCCATCACACCTCTGCTGCTGCCACTGCTGGCAGTGCAAGCCTCAGCCGGTCCTGGTTACCTGAGACTGGGGCATCCCTGGGTGTCTGGGCAGCCACTATCTGAGGCTTGCCTGCACCTTGGGCTGAACCTGCCTCAGAGCGGGCCTGGACTTGCCTCATGCCTGCTGACCTGGCAGGGCTGATGGGACTGGGCACCACCATCTTGTGTCTGTGGGCTTCGCCATCTTTGTGGGTGGGACAGTCAATTAGGATATTCCCTCCTTATTGACTGTGGGCGCCACCGTATTCTCTCTTTATTAGTTAGGATGGTTTCTGTGACAAAGTTGACTGTCTCCAAGTCTGACAATTCCAGATACCCTATAAAGATGTCGATGGTTTTCCTTTTTCACTTTGCCCTTTGGTTTCAAAAAACATTTTTGATTTTTTTTTATTCTTGCCATTTGTATTTTCTGGCGTATAAGACGATTTTTGAAACGAAAAAAAGTCAACCGAAAATCGGGGGCAAAAGACCAAAATTGCACAAAAATTACCTGCAGATCTTGACGGCAAAGTAAGTCTTTTCTTTGAAGTGGGAGGTAGCCTTATACAACAAATATAGGCCTAACCCTATGTTTTAACTGTAAAATTAGGGGGTAGTCTTAAACGCCAGAAAATATGGTAGTCTTAATGTTTGACACAATTAAATCCTTCTGAATTTTATGAAATATCTTGTTGTTCTTCCAGTTTAAGAAGATGTTTACCAACTGCTTAAACTGTTACTTTTACTGAGCTTTTGTGAAGATTGAAAATAAAAATCATCCAAAAACTAGTATAATTAAAACACTGCTTTATACTTATAAGTGCATAAATGTATATTGTTGTCCATTTATATATATATATATATATATATATATATATATATATATGCTTTTATAAATGATATATTCTTTTGACATATTTATGATACACTTTTGATTTGATTTTTCAAGAAAAGAAGTAAATATGTAAAATAATAAACACTCAATAAGATGCACTGTCAACATTGAAAAACAGGATGGAAAAAATGAAAATTATAGAGTTTACTAACAGCACAACTGAGGCAGTTATTGTGTATTTTCAAGTATTTTTATGCCTGTATATTAATATAGTTATAATTTTTGCAAGTTATACTCTACTCTTTCATGTGGTATTAAATCCAAGGAATCTTCTCTTGTTATTACTTTCCTTAAATTTTCTTTGATTCTCAACGGCCCTTTCCAAGGCCATTCTAGTATAATAGCAAGGTAATAACTAAAGAACTGACTGCATACCTGCAAATGCAGAACGACATTAGAGAAGTAACATTTGAGTGTGTTCTAATTAAAAGCTTAAGATTGGTCTATTGTACATTAAAAACAACACATTTGTGTAAATAAAAATAGAGGGTAAATAAAAGATTAATAATCCCAGGTCAGAGCTGAGTAAAGGCCAAGGCAAATAATTGCTCTTATTATAGTATTATCTGAATTATATGGAAAATGCTCTTTGAATTATTTACCTATGCCTTTAATAGAAAATGACTACAATTATGTTCCTGTTTTTATCAAATTATTAATTTCACACAGATGACGATTATTTCTTTCTATAATATGTTTGTGATGATAATGTTTTCTTAATGATTATGATGTAGGGTAAGTTGAATAGACTATTTAAAATGTAATCTCAGGTTTTATAGATCCATGTTTTATGGATTTGAATAAACTTCAATCAAAACAATGTCATATTTGTTTATTGTTTAGACATTGTGAGATCAAGTATACATTGTGAGATCAATGTCTTACTTGCTTATTGTATAGATATTCTGAAATCAATTTCAAACAGTTTATATGGATTGTTATTGCTTCTACTTTAACTTTTATATTTTACATGAGGAATTATTTGTTATATATATATATATATATATATATATTTTTTTTTTTTTTAAATATATTTTATTGATTTTTTACAGAGAGGAAGAGAGAGGGATAGAGAGTTAGAAACATCGATGAGAGAGAATCATTGATCAGTTGCCTCTTGCACATCCCCTACTGGGAATGTGCCTGCAACCAACGTACATGCCCTTGACCGGAATTGAACCTGGGACCTTTCAGTCTGCAGGCTGACGCTCTATCCACTGAGCCAAACCGGTTTCGGCAATTTGTTATATTTTTAATAGAAATAAATACGTTTATACTGAAATGATATGTCATTAGAAGGAAGTATCAACACACAAAAAAACTACTTTGTCTTATGATTATTTGTTTGCTACTTGAAAGAAGATTTCATTGATCAAAATTTCTTCAATAAAAGTACACAGTATAAATTCATAGAGACTGCAGGTTATATGAAACTAAAGAAGAAGGTGGGGGAATAATGAGTGATACATTCTTTTTAGGACTGTGTTATTACTCCTAAATCAAAAACAAATGTCTGATATTTATTAATATCTGTTCTGAGCTCCTGGAGCACTACCATTCCTGCAGTGAAAGTCTCATCCTTCTCATGCAGATAAAACATTTTTATTAATGACTTTTAAAAAACTGTGTCAGTAGACATAAGGCCACTGAGCTATTCAGAAGACCAAAGTGAAATGCTTTATTTCTAGTTAATTTTTAAATATTATTGCTAAGGTAGATTTACGTAAGGTTAACCTATAATATTTCAACATTTAAATGTTGACTCACTAGACATGTACGTGAGGTAGTATGAGAATTCTAAAGCATTTGGTGTAATTTGTTTTTAAAGAATTGTTTAAGTATTCTGGGTACTTAGTTTGGTTGTTTAATAAGTGCACTCTACCTCTACGTTGCGTTTGATGGACTTCATGATATTTCTTTAACAAATATCCTATTTAAGTCTGATACAATGTCATAAAAATGACACAGATTCACTTTTGGAGCTAGAGCTTGCCCAGATCCTCCTCTCTGATCTTTTAAAAGCAAAATACTTTATATTATGAGGTGGATTTCATCCATGCTCATCACGGGGACTAAAATGATATGATAAAACAACACTTCTTATAATTCTCTTAAGATCAGTATCCTTTTTTTCTGAAACTCACAAAATGAGCTTGACTTGGGGGAGCGCCATTAATCTTTGTCCACAGTTTTATATTATGATTAATATTTATTGTATAAGGTTTATATAATAGAAATGTTAAATATATTTATATAATATTACATATTTTAAATATATTTTTTCAAGATTTTTTGTCCCCTTTTCATGAAATCTGTGTGATTTGTTTTTCTCAGTAAACACTATCTCTAGAAAGAGTTCAAAGATGGAAGGCATTAAAAAGAGCTCAATAGCTGTTGTTGTCTATCTAGCATTTATCAAAACTCACTAATATGTGGTTCTAGAACTTGTAATAATTGCAAATATACTGCCTCAGATATTGGTTTATGTTGACCTCAGTAGCCAAATATTTGGCTGCTTAGAACAGAAATACAAAATATTGCACACATATTTCCTTTGAGGTTTGTGGTTTTAACATTGAAAAATATTGACTTTAATTTCAAAGAAAAATAATTTTTAAATAAACAATTTGCAACTAATATTTAGATTATTTCACAATGTTCTGTAGAATCTATTTTTAAGGCTATAGGTATGCTTCAGAATAGCTTGCGGTTGCACTTCGTACACCTTATGACATACTTGTGATTTTTTCATGAAAAAATATTATAGAAAATCAGGTTCCTTTTTTTAATTGGCTTCTTAGAAAGCCAAATTTTGAAAGAAAATGGGTGCATATTATTCTAAGCTACATTATTTTTAACCTTGGTAAATTTGATAAAACTGTGCCCATGTTCCCTGTATAAATAAAAAAGAAAATTTGACAGTCTGATCCATACTTTTATGTCTCTGAATCTATTTTGTTCATCAGTTTATTTTGTTAACCAAAAAATTTATATGCATATATGCATAACCCATGGATACAGACAATAGTGTGGAGGTAAGGGACATGCAGGGGGGAGGGAGCCAATTGAAAAAAAAAGGGGGGGGGGACATACGTAATACTTTAAACAATAAAGGTAAGTTCCCAGTATTTAGTCTGTCATTATCCATTTATATATCAACCAATCTCATTTTGATCTCAAAAATTGATTAAATTGTTTTTTTTATATATATATTTTATTTATTTATTTATTTATTTTTTAATATATTTTATTGATTTTTTTTGACCCCCTCCCTCCCTTTCCACACATCCCCTCCCTCCCCAGAGTTTTGTGTCCATTGGTTGCACTTATATGCATGTATACAAGTCCTTCGGTTGATCTATTATCTCCCCCAGATCTTCCTCCCGTCTTTGCTGTAATTTCAATGAATTTAATAGTTTAAGCTATCTTGTCGCTCGTGTTATTGTCATCCAAAGAACTTCCCAACTATCTAAACTGTACATAGGTCCATGTTTTGGGGTTTAAAATTAAGTAATGTGATATGGTCTCTGCTCTCTAGAAGTTTATAATCTTAGAAAAAAATGATTAAGGCAACCTTGCCAAACTCTATCTGAGATTTTCTCCAGTAATTTAGCCTGTGAGTTTTTACTGAGCTTATTTCCAGTATTTGTCTCCAGATATATTACCTTTAACTAGAAGAGCTAAAGATTGGTAGCAGTGTGTGTGTGTGTGTGTGTGTGTGTGTGTGTGTGTGTGCCTGTGCTCACATGCACACAGAAGGGCATGGATCCATATCCTCATTCTGTGGAAACATTTTTAAGCCCTCTACCTGATATGATGGTAGAAATATTGTATATTCACAATTTTTCAATTCAACTCTAAACTCAATGATGTGCTCAGTACACTACTGAGGACCAGAGAGAAGTTGACAAACAAAAATATATATTTTCCCAATATCACCCAGTTACTACTATGTAAGAGGCAGCCATCCCTCTCCTTCCAGGGCTTGGAGGTTAGATCACAAGGCCCTAGTGGTTTCTATACCCTGGATCAAACTGAGTAAACCTGAGAGGGGTCTGAGGGGATGCAGGACTATTTCTGCTCCTTATCTCATGTCTTTCCAAACACAGCTACCTTCCAGACTGTGCACATTATTAATAGCTGTCATTTCTCTTTCTGAACAAATTACCTCCATGCAGTTTTCACTCGAGGGTACTGGAGAGTGTCCTGCCTATCTCTGTACATTAAATAACCTTATTGTGGTGCTGAGCCTGGCCATGTCTCTCCCTTTCTCCATGGCAGGTGTATTTATCATTTCCCTCACACTGACATTCCTAGCTGCAGCTGCCAGACCAGGCCTGGCGCCTTTCTCTCTGTAGATTAGCTTGCATTCTACAGGATTAAAAAGGTTTAGAGAGCAACTGGAAGTTGGCAAGAAGAGCCCGGGTTGTTTAGAAATGTCAGAAAAGTGTCAAGGCTGCCAGTTTTCTGGGGGCTAGAAGGAGGGAGAAACAGAAGCACTTTTCAATCAGATTCTAGCAGGCAAGGCACCACGAAAAACTACAGCAAATATCCCTAAGATAATAAGAAAATTTTGCATTCAGAACAGAGTAGGAAGGAATAGAAGGGGGAGGATGGCAGGAGGGACAAACAGCTCTGCTTTACCATCAGGCAATTGAACACTGACCAATCGGACAGCACAGTACATCACTTCCCAGTGTCTGTCACTCTTCAGAGTTAGTCAACCCTGAAAGCAGCCCTGGAGAGAAGACAGCAAGAGATGGGTGCTCTGAAAACACACGTGTGCCTAATACATTTAGCAGCATTCACTGTTTCTCTTCATGTTTTGCTTGCATTTAGATTTTGTTCATTTGTGGAGGAGGAGGTTTTTGTCTTTGATGCATTTCCTTGGAAAGAGGAGGCATTTCCTTGGGCTCAGAAAGGAGTCTTGATTGCCCAAAGATTCCGTGCAGGTGACAAGAGAAATGCATGAGTGATGTTTTTAATGCTGTATCTATCATACGCATAATCACAACTACTGAGAACAAAAAGGAATTGTTGTATCTGAAAACCCTAAAGGCTGGATGAAGCATGAAAAATAAATCAGAGACTGTTATCGCTGCACTGTATGTATAGATAGATTGGCTACACCATTTTGCCAGTTTTCTGATTTCACTGGAGGATATATCTGAGCAGCCTTGGAAAGTGTATGACTCAGTGCACCAAGAAAAAGGACAGAGACCTGAGAAACTTGGCAAGGAATTTCTCTGGGTTTGGCTGAATTTGAATTGAAACACTCAAGTCATTTGGCAGAACTCCACAGACGTGATTTCCACCATACCCTGTGCCAGCTTATATCACACTTTGGGACCTTCTTAGCAAGAGAAAGAAGAGCAGGGGAGAGAAAAATGTTTGCTTCTTCTTATGGTATAGAGCATGGGAATAGTCTTTTAGAAATCAAAAGGTTTTGGTCAAACTCTTGGGCTTTTTTCATCATTTGTAATACAAGTTGGTTGGTTCATTTGAATTTTTCAAGTTCCTTCCAACATAAAATCCTGTAATTCACTTACTAAACTCAGCCCCAACCTTAATAGATGAGGTAGGTGAGTGAATTCTACCTTGACCCCCAACTGTTCTCTGAACCTATGTGCTGTGTTTGAAGGTGGTGTGTTAAAAAAGAGGTAAACTCTTTTCTCTGCTATGATTAGTACTTAATCAGATGTTGAGAATTCAGAGGCCAAGGTCAGGGCCATCTAAACGTATATAAACAATCAACAGGAAACTTCCTTTTGGTCCAAGTGTTGTTTTCAAGCGCAGCAAACTTAATCACTTGTAATGGAGAACAGATTCCTAAGGCAGTGCAGGCACATCTCCTGCTTGAGAGAAAGAATCAAATGGTGTCCTCTCAGGATGAATTCCTACTTTTATTACAAGGTTCTTCACTTCCTTCATGGATGAAGTCTTGTTCCATCAATATAGCTCTATTTTCTTATTCTGTTGGTGACAGGGGGAACAACTCACCTTCCTTGCTTCTATGATGTAGGAGTTTATTTAGACTGATGTTGACTTGTCTCTGTCCCTCACTCACACACTTCCCCCAATCCTAGGAAAGAAAAATGAATTATTTTATTAGAACATTAATAAGAACTGGAATGCTTAATTCTTCCCTTTGCACACTCTTCTCATTGAGATTTGCCTTCCCTTGAGTTCAGAGTCGAATTTTGTGGCCATTCACATTCATTGTCACATTTATTCCATGTGCACATTCATTCATCAATTTGCCATCTTGATTCTTTCTATTTCAGCTCTCTGTACCTCCTATTTCCTGTGATGCTCCAGGTATGAGTCCTCATGACTGCCAACCTAGCCTTTCCCATATAATGTTAGATACACATTTTTTATCAATACTTTTCTATGTTTTGGCTAAAAGAAAAAAGTCAAACTCCCTTAGGCCATTCACAATTTCGCCTCAGCCAATTCTTTTCCAATTTATGATCTTAAAAATAGTGTCTCCATTTCTCAATACAACTTTATGCTATCTGGCTTCCATAAATCATGCATGCTATCCTCTCAGCCTAAAAGCCTCTGATACTTCTGCAAGGCCCAATTCTTTCTGGTATGTAAGATTCAGCCTCAATAACACCAAATAAAATAGCTTCCTATCGATATCCCCAGACAGAGTTAATTTCTCACTTCAAGCATTGTATTGGAATACGAACTGCAATCCAACCCAAGTACAATGAGAACTTCATAGAAACTTTTGTCTAAATATACATCATCCACTGACCTTCAATTCTATATTTTAAACTGTTTTTACCATGGTGCTTGTAAGAGCACATTTTCAAATAAAAATTGTCAGATTAAAAAACAAAGAGTAGTCTAAGAGAATTTATTATGTTTTGAAACCTGATGGACATAATGAAAGTACAGTCATCCAAATGGGGATGTGAGTGAATTGGTAAGAGAAATGGAGAATGAGACAGAGGCCAAGATAAACATTACTCTATTCAATGTAATATGTTTTTTTCCCTTCTCTGGAACTTCCAGCAGAGTGTCAAGGGATCTCAAGAGCACATTTTAATGCCTTTTGTGGATTAAAGTTATAGATTCTACACTCCCTGTCCTGCAATTTGCTATTTACCTGGCCTTTAGCTGAATTATATTAGGTAACTGGCATTCTTGAGCTTATAAAACACTGGTGCGTAGTTTTTTTGTTTTTGTTTTTTGGTAAATATGGAGCTTTCTGGTATTTACTGAAAGGCACTGATCTCCTTTTGAGTAGCTCTGAGCACTGTATGTATCAAGATAATACTTTATATTTTACAACATAGCATTTCTTGAAGAACACGGAGCTCAGCACAAACAACAGTTCTGATACCATCAACAAAAATGATATTGAAATTGCAATGCTCCTTAAAAATTAAAATTGGCACCATTTTTTAATATGCTTTAAAGAATAGTGAGTGACCTAGTGACTTGCTATCAATATCATATTATGACTTTTACCAAACACTTTCAATTATAGAACACTACCTGAGTCTCATAATAATATTTTAATGTAAGTTGTACAAGTGCTTTAAATTCACATTTGTACAGATGAAGTCACTGAGGCTCAGAAGGAAGAACTGGCCCAGTATCACCGTGTTAGTAAATGGTACAGCGTGAACCTGAATCACCACTTGTGAGTTTCACACAAATGCCCCTTCACAGCTTTACAAACTAGTATTTGGTAACATCACAGACTTAATTAATCAGACCCAGGGAAATTAAATTAATGCAAGTTTAATTATCACACACACACACACACACACACACACATACACACAGATGCAACTTGTAGTACAAAAATGTGCAATATTCTTCTTTTGCTACATTTCTCTACATTTAATAGTTATGTAAATTTTTGTTTCATAATGAAATGCTAAAGCAGAGGCAACAGCTAAATGAAATAAAATACTGCTTATATTACAGAACTTCTAAATTTTTTTGGAATCTTGGTGTTCATGAGAGCTAGCCAAATGTTATATAGTGTGGGGATAATTTTTTTCAGGACTATCTTTTTATCTCACCCATTTTTTTTCATCTTTATTTTCATCTTTGTCCAAAGATCATTTAAATGCTAAATTTGTGAGGGTTTGGGGCCAGGTAGGGTGGGGAGGATTTACAGTAGAAATCAATTAGAATTGAAGGTTTTCTGTTTCATATAAAATCAGGATTGAAGCTACAGGAATGGCAATTTGGGGGATATAAGAATGACAGCGTTGCACCTCTGGCATCTTGCATTGGTACTCAGAAGTCCACCATGACTTCCCACCTGTGTCCTTGATCATCCTGCCCCAGCCTCCTGAGGAGTCTTCCCTCTGCCCACTAGTGTTCTAGCCTGCATTTTATGCATCAAGTACCAGATCCAGTCAACAGTACTCATCCAGAGTCAGTATTAGTTTTCTAGAGCTGCTGTAACAGAGCTCTACAAAATGGGTGGCTTAAGCAACACATATTTACTCTCACAGTTTTGAAAATTGGAAGTCCAAGGCCTAGATGTCAGCAATGTTGGTTTCTTCTGAGGGATGTGTGGGAAGAAGCAGCTCTATGCCTCTTAGATGGCTGTCCTCTTCCTGTATCTTCACATCACCTTCCCTCTGTACCTTTTGAAATGAGTGCCTTGTTCTCTGCTCCTGCCTCTGTTTTTGTTGTTGTTTGTTTGAAATATGTTTTTATTATTATTATTTTAGAGATAGAGAGAGGGATAGAGAAATAGAAACATTGATGAGAGAGGAACATCATCAATCAGCTGCCTCCTGCACACACCACCACTGGGTATTGAGCCCACAACCCAGGTATGTGCCCTGACCAGGAACTGAACAAGCAACCTACTGGTTCATGGTTCATGGTTCAATGTTCAACCATGGAGCCACACTGGCTGGGCTGTTTGTTTTTTAAATGATAACCCATGTATCCTTTATCCCTGTGTCTTCTATGAGAGCTGGGACATAGACTATTGTCTTCATTCCTTCATGCCTCAATCTAGAGGCATGCCCTCTGTGTAGAGGGTTCAAAGGAATAGATTAATGAATATATACAATGAAACCCTGAGGCAGAGGTCTTTGAAATCAGAAACTGAATCCCTTTGTGATATTAAATTTCCTAAATTTTGTATTGGTCATCCTAACATTAGTTAGGAGCTCATCAGTATTACCTGTATAAAGATATAGATGATATAGATAGATATAGATATAGATAGAGATAGAAATAGAGATAGAGATATAGATAGAGATATATGCAAAGGTAAACTTTGCAAGATTATTTGAGCTGGTAGCAAGGATTAGTAGCCTGGTTTCCCCTCATTCATATTCCTTCCTTTAATTCAGATTTATTTTCCATCAGAGTACTGATTTACCTTTTTTTATACTTTTCTCACTTTGGTCTTCATAAGCCCTTTGTTGGCTTTCTAAGTTATTGCCACTGAATTAGATTTTAATGGAGTTAATATATCAATATGTTATTTAGGGTTTTAGTCTGTGATTAATCCTAGGAAAGCCGGGTGAGTGTTTTACCAGAGGGCTGTGTTTTCTCCAGGTTGCAGCATTATTCATGTCAGATGCAAATGGACAAATACAGAGCAGCAGGAAAAAAAACGAGGAAAGGAAATAAGGAATCTGGGCTTTAGCACTAGAGAAAAAGAGTGTTTTTTAGCTTAGCTCAATTTTTAATTCAAGGGTCTCTGATTAGGCAGGTAGACTTGAATCCTTTGTTATTTTTGATCCATGTTAAATGGGGAATTAACAGATTTGCCTTTACATTCAACTATACATGTTGAATCTAAACAAAGGGCAGATAGTTAGGTTTAGTGACTGACATTTGTATTTCTATTTGCTCCTCCTCTCTTTGCCAGGTGAAAAGGAGTTTAATCTTATATAATTCCTGTAAATGATATTCAGAACCAGTTAAACCTGATCCTCAGTTTTTACCCATGTTATCAAGTATGCATTTGACTCATGCCCCCATATTTATGTGTCTCCTCTCTCCAGGGTGCTCCTGTCCCTGCATTGCTTTTTTGATTCACTGGCCAAGAGAACACCAGCAGACAATTTACCTGAAGTGTACTCTCCCACACAGATGGCCACAAAAACCTGAGAATAGTTAGATGATCCCATTTACCATTTTCTATTTAAAAGATGGCCTGAGAGCTGGAGATTCTGCCAGTTGGGCTATGAATTCAGGAGGTCCCCATGGATATATTTTAAGTACCAAGAGAATAGCTGGCAATGGATCTCCTCCTTCAGTGTGTCTGGGCCTAGTGTGGGATAGCAAGGCTTTTATTGTTTAAGATACCTGGAGCCATATATTTTTGAATGACCAAAAATACCCTTTGTTTCTAGGTTACTTTGACATCAGTCATGCCTTCAAATTCCTCTGAGCTTAGATTTTACACTTAAGATTCTCCAAATTAAGAGAATCTTAAAGGTAGGTTTCTGCCTTTTGAGCCTTTGGAGTTGTAAATTTCTAATATACCAGGGCACAAAAACCCTTAACTTACAAGGTCAAACGTCTCTGCAGAGGGGAAATGGGGATATGTGCCTGTGTTAGCAGGGGTGGGGGAGTATAGTTAGTGAAATAAAAAATTGAAGTCTTGTCCCATTCCTGGTAGAAGAGATGGTATTTGATATCTACCGAAAAGACACAAGCTAATTAATAGAATCTGTACCACAACTGTATGAAACTTTGAAAAGTAAGGAGAATTATGGAAGGTCAGAAAAGGACAGCGTTTCTTCCCTCATCTTTCTGGCATTTTATGTATATTCTTGTGCCATGTGAAGCAATTATAAATAAAAATACTTGTCCAGGTTTTTATGTATTGTTTCTCATACAGTGAGTGTTCACCAATGTCTTATATCTATCGGCAACAAATATATCATGCATGGCTTGTGGCATGAATAACATATATTATTTTCATTTCATATAATCAGAGGGGCTTGAGGGGAAAATGAAGATGCCAACAAAGCCGTCTGCCCAGCTCTGTGCAGACGTGACCATCCTTACAGAAAACTGTGGACATATGAGGATCTGGCCTGTTTTCAAAAGATGTGGACATTTCCCTCTTGAATAAATCATTGCTGGTGTTTAACAGCCTTTACAGTCAGGACGTGCCTTCTCATAAAGAACTTGCTTTTAAGAATTGAACAGAGTTTTTCCGTTTTGCTGGAAGAAATAGATCAGTTTGGATTGTTTGACCATACTATGCCTTTGCAGCAAAGGAATTCATTACATTGCATGGTGCATGCACCAGTGTGGTGATATTTCTTCTGGGCAACGTTCTCTTCCCTGCTTCTAAACTCTGCAATTTTAAATACGGTAGGATTGTCTCAGAGATACCTGTTTTCTTCCCCTCTGGGTTACAGTATGTCACACTAGATGGCAGTAATACCCCAGTTTAGGAGTCCATTTTCCACCTCCCATACCCCCACAGGAAACCTTTTCCTGTTCAAAATAATATGGAATAAAACATGCAAATAAATTTGTTCATTTTGTACAAGGTTCATTTAGAAAAGCTGATATACAATTAAGGCTGGTAAAAAAATATATATATTAAACTATGTTAAAAATTCAGGTGTTATGTTTTTGTGGAGGGATTTTTAGCAGGGGGTGATGGGGATAGCCCTCTGGTTTGTGTCTTTAGATACAGTTTCATTATAAAAGGAAATTTGTTGGGCCAAAAATCTAAGCTTAAATGAAAAGGTAAAACGTATATTTTTGGGGGAAAGAAAGAATTTCAGCCATGCCCATTGCTCATGTTTTCTCAAGCCCAATTCTTCTTCCAGAAGATTGGCTATGCTTTTTTGCAACATTAACCTGGATTTTCCAGACAGAGACTGTCAGGGCAAGCTTAGAGCCCTATGTATTGCTCATTAACAGCGAGTAGAATGATTAGAAGGAAAATAAAATCAAACCCAAAACTCCTGATATAAGGAAACCCCCTTTTCATTGTGTTAGTATAAATCTGGAAATCTGCTGAGGATTTGCAGGGAGATAAACTCAGTTTCTGTAAAATAATCCAGAGCCCCAGAATGCCCGTCTAAGTTGGAGACATCTGAGAAAAACATGTAAAAAAAATGGCTCTACTCTGATTGGCATTCTTTCATTTTGCATACAGAATAGTAAAATGGTAAATTGATTTTCTCCAAACAAACTTGTCAGACATTTAAATTGATGTTGCTGGAATGTTATTTTTCCCTCCTCTCAGGTCACAGCCTAGGCTTTAAACTGGAATTCACGGGCACTATGCTTTCATTTTAAAGGAAAGCATGTAATTATCTGTTAATGGTTACTACACAGAAAAGTGGAGCAGCATCATGAGGAGCAGCATGAACTGAAGAGCAAATATGAAGAATGTTACTCGGCCTGCATGTGAAAATGCTAATGCATTATTTATAGATATTGTTTTACCAGGAAGATCAAGGTCATGCATTGGACTCATGAGCAATGGGTCAAGTCTTGAGAGGCCATCCTACTAATCCCAGCTGTCAGCTTCTAGGATAGGGTTAGTGTACTTTAACTAGATGTATTTTTTAACTTGGAGGAGATAGGAAATTTTTTTCCTTAATTAGCTAGCTACTCATTTATCCAACTTGATCAGAACTCATTAATTTTGATAAAAATAAGTTCATAGAATTGGGAGGTGTTGCTATGTTCACATTCTTTCTCCCTAAAATCTATGAATCATTCTAGATACTAAGAGAACTATGCAATTAACTTTTTTTTTCCCCTTAGCAACTGCTTCTTGCCTTCTACCCTTTGCCAATAACGGTTTCATATATTACTCTGTCCAGAGGAAAGCGGACTCAAAAATTATGTGACATTTTAAAAGAAAATACTGGCATCTTAGGACCCTTACTTTAGAATTTTTTAAATAGAAAATTACTTCTAAATGGTTTTCCAGATCAATATATATATTGTATTTTACAGAATCCCATACCTTATGTTGTTAGTCATACTGGGCTGCTCCGTGTGTATCTCCCTTGGGGTCTCCTGTATAATACAGAAGATGTATGTAGATCCCCTTCTCCAAGTAATCTTGAAATATGACATTAATCTTGGGTTATAATCCTGATCTAACATTAAGCAGGCAGTGGCATTCAGTGGTTAGATTAGGGGAAGAGGACCACTCCAGTGTAGGCAATAAGGGGGTGCATTGTCTGTAGAGAATTTACAACAGTAAAATTTACTAACGATAAGTCTGCTTTTTATTAACATCATGAACCAGCAATTCTGAACAATGTAAATCATGAAATAGCCCTCCAAGTCAAGCAGATGACGCCTACTCTCTGTTTCCTCCTTGATGGCTGCTGTAAAAGAGAAGGCTCTTGATGCCTTCATACTCGCTCAAAGAGGCTGAAGTTTCTACTAGGGCTCAGATGTAAAAATACAAAACAAAAGCACAAAAGTTCTCCCCTCCTTCCTTTGAATAGTTTTTTTAACTTCTAGTCTCCTATATTTTGATGTGTTTTGACTGAAAAAGTCCCCATATTCTTTTTCTGAGCATGGAAGGTTTTGAGGCAATCATCACTTTCCATGAACACTGAACATTTCTAGTTTGGTCTGGGTCTTCCTCAAAATCTTGGACCACTTATTCCTTTTTGTATTTCCCTATATCCAGGACCAGTAGGTCAGAAATCTGTCAGAATAACAGAAATCCTTCATTTTTACTAATTGCTGTAAAATCAAAACATTCAGAAAGAAGCATATTTCTATCTATATATCTATAATAATAAAAGCATAATATTCTAGTTAGACCAGATGTCCCCCTGTCCTTCCAGACAAAGACAGGGATGCAAGGAAAACCCGGGTCCTGAGTGCCTGCTGGTGGCCAAAGCAAAGCCTGGATCCCAAGTGCCAGAGGGAAGCTGGTGGAGAAGGAAGGCCTATTCTTGCATGAATTTGGTGCATAGGGTCTCTAGTATATATATAAGTAAACTTAATATGCAGTGCCCCTCAGGAGTTCGACTGACCAGGAGTTCACTCGCTCGCTATGATATGCTCTGACCACTGGGGAGGTGCATAATGAAGGAAAACTCCAGCCAACAGCTGCTAGGGACCCTACCCATGCACAAATTTCATGCACTGAATCTCTAGTACCTATATAATAGGCAAAGGAATTTAGGATAATAAAAAGTGGCAAAAGGACTTTCTGTGGGAAGACTATGGATAAGAACTTATCACCAAGCCAATGTGATTCAGCATAACTCTTCAGCAAGCATCTCAGGACATCTCTGTTTTGATTCTACACCTCTGCATCAAGATCTCTGTAGACCAATTAAAAAGATTCATGATTGAATTTGTAGCAAGACCATTATATGAATACAAAGCAGTATTTCTATCATTTGTTCATCCTGGAAAAGTACATAAGTACAATCCATAATTATAAGTATAGATTTTCAAACCTAAGATTTGCTCCTGGCCCCACTACTTATTAAATGTAATACAGTGCTTAAGTTTCTCTTAAAATTGTGTTTTCTCATCTGCCAAGTAAGTGTAAAAATAGTGTAATAATGACATATTACAGGGTTACCATTAGGTTTTAATGATATGATATAGGAAAAAATTACTTCATTTCTTGACACACAGAAAATCTTTAACATTTTTTAGCTATTTGATTCCACATAGAGTTCCATATGCACAGTAGGTGATCTATACATATAAAAGGCTATGACACACACTGACCACCAGAGGGAAGACGCTCAATGCAGGAGCTTCCCCCTGGTGGTTACTGTGCTCCCACAGCCAATCTTCCATGGTCCCTTCACCTGGCCATCCGGCTCGCATTGGCCCAATCAGAACCTCCCAGTGCCCCTACCCCACCCCCTCTGGGGGCCCCAAGGGACCCCACCCATGTACAAATTTGTACACTGGGCCTCTATTAGAATAATAATTCTCTTTGGTCCAGACTAGCTATAAAACACTTTAGCAAGTGATCCCTATATTTACTCATCTTATTTGTCTATATTTACCCACTTACTTACCATTAGTCCCAATTATTTAGTCCATCTCTGGTGATTTAGAAGATGATTCCCCAAGTCCTCTCACCTCCTAACATGAGTGATAAATTTTCACCTAAGAAGTAAGAGAAAGTAAGATCAGTATTAGCTGAGGTAAAAGGGGTTTCCATGGGAAAAGAGTAACTCAAGGTCAGCCTCAAAGGACAGAATGGGTTTAAAGGGAGGGGATCAGGACCATGGTTCTACTCAAGGCTGGGGTTGGAAGCATGATCAAAGCATTGGAGATAAGGGGAGAAAAGGTACACATAACAAGGAAGGAACCAGCATCATGGGAAGAAGTGTGATTAAATCAGGCTGGATAGGTAGCAAGCCTGATAATGCAGAGCCTTTTATAGGGACAGAATCCTTACTGTCCAAAAGCAGGAACTCACTTAAGATTTGAGAGTCAAGGTTAAGGCTGAGATGTAAAATCAGAGTTAGGGCTAAGGTTGGAGCTCAAAGTTCTAGATAGGATCTGAAATTGCAGCTGTGGATATAGATAGATTTGGAGCCACTCATGTATGAAAGTGAAAATCCTACCTAATAAAGAGTAATATGCAAATTAACTACCACTCTGCCCCACAAGCTATGCCCACAAGCCAATCAGAGCTAGTATGCAAACCAAGATGGCTGCAGCCACAGAGAGCAGGAAGGAGGCTGGGGTTTCTCTGGCAATGGAAGAAGACAGGCTTTCCGCCTGCTTTAGCAGGCCTAAGCCTCCACTCAAGGCTACAAAATTTCAATTATAGAAGGTAAATAAATCCAAACAGAAACAGCTGCCACCACAGGGCAAGCAGGAGGCTTGGCTCCACTCCAGGCTACAAAATTTCAATTGTAGAAAGTAAATATATCCCAGATACCAGGGACTCTGCTTGGGTTGCTGGGGGGCATGGCCAGTCTGCAAACCAACACAGGCTCCTTGCTCAAGCCACCCCATGCCTTAAGGGAACCCCACCCTGATCTGGGACAACCTACAGGGCAAACCAGCTGCCCTCCCCCCCCCCCCCCCGCCCCTGCCATGTACCAGGCCTCTATCCTATCTAATAAAAGAGTAATATGCAGATTGACCATCACTCCAATGCACAATATGGCTGCTCCTTTGTGGTCAAAGATCCTGCGTGTATATGGACACAAGATGGCTACCACAAGATGGCCAGTAGGGGAGGGCAGTTGGGAAGCACCAGGCCTCCAAAGGGGGCAGTTGAGAGAGACCAGGCCTGCAAGGGAGGGCCGTTGAAGGCAATCAACCCTGCAGGGGAGGGCAGTTAGGGGTGACCAGGCCGGCAGAGGAGGGATGTTGGGGGCAAACGGGCTGGCAGGGAAGCAGTTAGACATTAATCAGGCTGGCATGGGGGCGGTTAGGGGGTGATCAGGCTGGCAGGCAGAAGCAGATAGGGGCAATCAGGAAGGCAGGCAGGTGAGCAGTTGGGAGCCAGCAATCTTGGATTGCAAGAGGGATGTCCCAAATTGGAGAGTGTGCATGCTAGGCTGAGGGACAAACCCGCCCCCGCCACACACACACCTCTGGGTATGAATTTCATGCACCAGGCCTCTAGTGTATACATATATGGGTGCATAAATTTCAGAGGACCCAAATCTCTTGAAGCTAACTAATGAATTTCTATTTAAGATTCTCTCTCTTTCTCCCCCTCATTCTCTCTCTCTGTCTTTGTCCCTCTCTCTCTCTCTCTCTCTCTCTCTCTCTCTCTCTCTCTCTCTTCTCTCTCTCTCTCTCTCTCTCTCTCTCTCTCTCTCTCTCTATATATATATATATATATATATATATATATATATATATATATATACACAGATTCATGCACCAGTGGGGTCCTTCACCCTGACCTGCACCCTCTCCCAACCTGGGATCCCTGGGGGGATGTCAGAGAGCTATTTTCAGTCTGATCCCTGTAGGCCTGATCCAGGCATGTTTATCAACTGCAATGTGCTTATTAATGCAAAATATGATTATATCATTTTACCTATCCATCCAATTCTTCAAGAACAACACTTTACTTTCTGCTGAACATCACCCTCTTCCTCTGTGATCTCCTTCAATTAATATCCTTTCAGTCCTTCTCTGACTTTGTTCCTTTTTCCAGGCAGATGAGAGGAAAAACAGGACTATGGACTGGCTTGCTTCAGTGATATCAAAGGCCATGACTGGCTCTTTTCCAATCAGGATATTGTCACCCTAGCAACCAGCTTCTCTGTTTTTTACATTTTCTCTCCCAAGAAGTTCAAATTATTTTACATAGACTAACTTAGGAAAACTATTCACTATAGTCTATATTTTACAATTTGGCTTGTTAAAGATATCTCAGTACTTCTCTTTCTTAAATAGCTCAAGATCTTTTAAGATTTTCTGAATATTTTAAGGCACATTTTCAGCAAAATGGACTAGGTCACAGAAAAAGAGGTATCTTCATGAAAGCAAAACACTTCACTCTATCACTTTTTTAACACTGACATTGTAATAGGTGATTTGGTGATATCAGAAAATATTAACAATTGCCTTCTGAACTTTATGTTTAAACCAATATAATCAAATTATGATGTACTTTTTGAAATCTTTCACTCTTCCTTGTTGTCACTTCTCAGATAGAAACATCATGGTCATTTCCACACTTCACGACATAAGACTGACATTTAGCTGACAGAGAAAATGTATAGAATTTAGGGATGGTGTGAGGATAGGAAAGATGTTTTCCGAGTGTGGAGCAAAGCTAATTGTTAAGACTAGCCAACTATGTATCAGGCATTATATGAAAGAATAGTCCTTTGTTATAAATAAAAGATATTGCTGACCCCTTTGTACATTTTGACCTAAGTTTTTTCTTTAGTACTAATCCAATTTATATTTTAGAGCTACCAACACAAGAGTTACAGAAAAAAAATTCAAGATTATGACTTAATTGTTTTGTTACTAGTATTTTAGCACTTGAAGAATTTAGGTTTTGTGCAGCAAAGGGGGCTTTTAAATATTTAAAATGACTAAACTTAAACTGGGGGATAATAAAGTCTAGGAATCCATGTATGTAGCATTGTTACTATAATTTGTTAAAGGGTTTATGAAAATTTCAAATGTCCTAGAACTTGGGAATTCTCAACATTTTAGAGAATAGAATTTTTTTTAAATATTTTATTAATTTTCCACAGAAAGTAAGGGAGAGAGACAGAGAGCTAGAAACATCAATGAAAGAGAAACATTGATTGATCAGCTGCCTCCTGCACCCCCCCATCCCCCAACTGGGGATGTGCCTGGAACCAAGGTACGTGCCCTTGACCAGAATCCAACCTGGGACCTCCACACTCTCCCCCCCACCACCACCAACTTCCCCCCCAGTCTGCAGGCTGATGCTCTATCCACCAAGCCAAACAGATCAGGGCTAGAGAATAGAATTTCTTAGATCTAATAAAGATAGTCTTCATGAAGACTTCATGGACTTCATAAAGAAATAATGAAGGCAGTTTGAACACAGAATTGAAGGAAATGAGGGAATAGTCATGGCAATATTTGAAGGAAAATTTCAGCCAGAGGAAATCTTCAGAGAAAGCTCCCAAAAAGGAAATGTTTCTGAATATTAAATGAAGAGCAAGGAGGCTGACATGGAGTGAACGATAACATATGAATAAGTCATGAGGTCAGAGAGATATTAGGGAAAGTAAGATGGAAGTGAGATAATGGCTGGACTAGGTCATTGTGAGGAACTGAGAGGATGTTGGCATTTATTCTAAAGGAATGTTTTTGTTAAATACCCCTGTATATATATACTAGTGTGCTAGAGATTGTCTTTTCCCATGGTTGTATAATATTCATTTCCTCACTTCCTTCAAATCTCTTTTAATAAGGCATCATATCAGAGAGACCTTTCCTGACTACCTATGTAAAAGTAACTGGCCCATGCTGACATTTCCAACTCCTCCTACCTGCTTTATCTTTTTCTTTATTTTTGCCATAATCAGCTTACTAATAAATTATATATTTTTATTAAATTAGTTAGAGTAGAATTTAATTTTCATGATGGCAGAGATTTTTGTCTTTTTTGTTTATTGTAACATCTACATAATCTAAAAGAGTACCTGCCATATCACAGATGCTAAATACATAAGTTATTAATAAAAAAATGTAATAAATGTGTGGCATTTTTGTCTAACTCAGAATCTATAAATATACTTGATAAATTAATAAAGCTCTCACTTGTATTACTATAAATTTTGAAAGTTATATAATAAATAATTTAGGCTGTGTGAAGTATTTATTCTTTTCATGTTTAACATAAGCCAATATTTTCATCCATTTTCCCAAATTTCTTTTTAGGGTAAATTTATTATGAAACTCCATAATGCATGTCTTCTATGATTTATCATTATTACATTGAGAATCTGAATTGAATGCTTAATAGGCTGTTTATTTTATCCTTAGTTCTCTGCCAAACATTAATAAATGTTATTTCTAGGCATGTGCTGGTTTTGCCATGTGTTCCAACTAGTCAGTTTTAATACAGTGTATTTCATTCAAAGAGAAATCAATGAGTAGATTTGAGGTTTTTGCCCTATTTAGATGCATTTTTTGTAGCTTGGATTGACATTTAATACAGTGTATTTAATTCAAAGAGAAATCAATGAGTAGATTTGGGGTTTTTGCCCTATTTAGATGCATTTTTTTGTAGCTTGGATTGACAAGATGCATTTTGAAAATAAGGTGGTAAATATTTAATAACAAATACCTGTTTTCTTTTTAATAAATTAAAAGACAAATACAAACTTAAAAACATAATTGACAATTGTCATACTAAATAGAACTTGTGTCAAAGGACTAAATGGAATGGACAGCTTTTGACTATTTTATGGAAGTTTAAACTAAGAAAATGTTTGTAGTGTCCCAATAAATGTATATAGTGCACAGGCCAAGAGTTGGTTTTTCTCTCCTCACTGATAATGAGACTACAACAGTAAATAAAACAAGAGAAAATATAAAACAAATGAGTAAGCATCCATGATACACCCAATTCTGGAGAAAATTATTATAAACAAATAAATGCTTTTTAAGCAAAGAAATATGTTTACCCTTAAGTTGTCTACAATCTAGGTAATAGTAGAAGTCAAACCCACAACTCCGAGCACAGGACAGCAGATAAAAGAGAGACAAATTATTACTCAATTTTTGGTCCCATAATTTCTTAAGAACATGGGGAATTTGTGAGGAATCCAAGGAATCCACAGATATGACTTAATGATTTATAAAGAGTATAAAATGGGACTTTTGAGGGTAGGTTAAAGGAATCGGGATTATTTAGTTTGGAAGTGAAGTGGTTTCATAATAATCTTTAAAAAAAAAACCACAGTGTTATTAGCTAATTGATTATGGTAATTAGCTATTTTCCAGAATGAGAAATAGGAAAAATATGCTACCTGAGAGATTTGGGTTAGGCATATATTAAAAGGAGTTTTTAGAGATTGAAGATAGAATGGATGGTCAAATTATAAAATGTTTTCTTTTTGGTTTCTTTAATCTTTAAAAATAGAGAAAAAATCCATATAGCTGACATGCAAAAGGAGAGAGTGAAAGTCAGTCACATTTAAAGGCTAGAGAAACAAATGACTTCTCAAAATATCTTTCAGATATGTGACCTTTTGACATTATTCAGCATTTACCATGTTTTATAATAGGCTTATTGTCAATTTTGAATAAAAAAATCCTTCACCTTTTTCTGCTCATCTTTAATTTTTATACAACATTAATTATCTCTACAGATTGAAATTTTAAGTGATTAGCATTTTGTATTCAATTCTAATCAGGCACACCAAAATAATACAAAGAAATGCATTGTTTATTTTCTTTAGGGAGTTGATCGGTAGATGATGTATAGTGTTCTGGCATATGAAGCCAGGTTGGCAATAAAAATTACTTCCTCAGGGATTGCAATTTATCTTACATTTAGTTTTCCCAAATAGTTTTTATAGAAAAATATTAAGTAATCAGGCTGAGTTTCACTTTTTACTTATTAAAGACTAGTTATAATACGAGAAATGGTTAATGCAATGATTATGAAAATAAATTGTTCCAGTCCAAAGGCAACAATTCACTTAAAAGCTCATAAAAGGGGCACTCTGACACAAATCATCTCTTTCAAAGCTTGAATAATGTTTGATTTCTTCCAAACCAATTTTTAAACAGCCTAAGCAAACCCAATTTTGTTTGAAAACCCAACTCTCATTGTTTGCTTTTTTTAGTGGGTTTTCTTCTTGGCAACAAAGAGCCTGAAGTCTTAATAAAGTTGGGAACTTACTTAAATGTGGTGATGAAGAAATTGATCCAATGCTTAAGGAAACTATATGCCAAGACATTTTAGAATGATTGCATTTTAAGTATTGTTCTATTTAAGAGATGGCATTAAACTTCCACGGAGCAAAACTGCTGTGTATGCCTTATCATTGGAATATGCTTTGGGTTATCTTAAATAAAATTAGGTTTCTCATTAATGAAACAAATATATCTGAATTTATTTTCTAAAAATACAAGATATTCCAGTAATAGTGTTTTAAAATACAATCCTGTGCATTTACCTATATTATAGTATTTTAAAATAATATAAATTTTGGCCATCAAACATAACATTTTTTTCCTAAAATATATTTTATTTATTTTTTTTTTACAGAGAGGAAGGGAGAGGAATAGAGAGTTAGAAACATCGGTGAGAGAGAAACATAGATCATCTGCCTCCTGTACACCTCCTATTGGGGATGTTCTTACAACCAAGGTACATGCCCTTGACAGGAATCGAACCTGAGACCTTACAGTCCGCAGGCTGACACTCTATCCACTGAGCCAAACCGGTCAGAGCAAACATACCTTTATTAATTTTACATTGTAAATATATAAATAAATAGGTAAGCTCATACTGTCTAAGTTTTTCAACCCCATCTATTTACCTATTCTTTTAGCTTCATTTACTGTGATGTTAGAACTAGCTCTTTGACCATATTTTTGGTGAAATGAATAAATGCATGTAAGAGATAAAATTGTTTTTTTATTACATAAAACTGCAAAAGAATTTTTTTAAAGGAAGGACATAAAATAAAGTACCATCAATTTATCTTTATCTATCTCTAATTCAGATGTCTTACTCTTGTAATTTAAAAGTAATAAAAAAAAGACTACCCAGTATTAAAGGAATAAGATAAGCATACTGATGATGGGATACATGATATTTAGATAGATCTAAAGAGGAAAGTTTAACTGACTTCTATAATTCCATTTACAAATGCTTTTCTGTATCGTATTGTTGCCTAATTGTAAAATAGTATTTCTAAGAAAATTGGGGGTTTTGTTCAATAATACAGATAAATGTTGGAAAACTGTGATACTTCCTGAATGGAACACCTACAATGAAACTAACCTATATAAAGACATTTACTCTACATTTGTTGGGATTAAATAAAAAGGCCACCTGAATAAAATTATTCTCACTAAGCACTTTACCTGTGAAGTTTTTTCAGATATACACTCTCCCCATAAGGTTTCATTTAAGTAAAAATTAAATTTCCATCCTTATCAGCTATGCAGGCTTCTAGGGAGTCATGCCAACAGAGCTTAATCCAGACAGCAGTGTTTTGTCATCCACAAATCTATTTCTTAATCTTTTGTGTGTTTAGAAATATTAATATGGCAATTTTGTAGCCAGGGCTGCAAATTGGAGGCATACCATGTGGCAGAAAATATAAGTTCTTAATACTTAGGTATTTTAGTCTAAATTGACAAATAAGATGTTTCTAGTATCAAAGGGATTATATGGCTCACTATTGAATTGTTATTAAAAATGTATTACTGAGAAAACAGACACAAATTGAGATCCTTTAGGGAATAGAATTTAACTATATTTTTTGTTATTCACAGTAATAACACCACTGAATGAAATGTAATGCAAAATGAATTAAGTTAAAACAGTCTTTGTTCTTGGGAAATGTATGATGAAGAACACTGATGCAAAAAGAAACAGAAAAGAAGTTAGGTCCAAGATGGCAGTGTAGGAAAACTCAGAATTCAACTCTTCACACCAAATACATACCTACATGTGCAGCAATTCCTCCAAAAGAAAAACTGATGGTGGATTAAACAGCTTCTGCACAACAAATGAGAGAGGGACCTCATAGGGAAGGGGAAGAAAGATGAAGACATGGTAACCACAAGAACCTTATCCTAAGCGGCCAATCTAGAGTAGGGAAGGATATCACTAAGGGGTTTGTAGGCAGACTTGCCTACTCTAAAACACAGCAATAAAACAGCAATTTAAATAGCTCCTATACCATATGTGAAAAAATCCATTTACTAACCCCAAGGCAACTGCCAAATGATGGGTAACTATGAGAGTTCAAATAAAGATGAATGTAAAGAGATCCACATCAAGATATGTATAATCAAAATGGTAAAAGTTAAAGAGAAACAGAAATGTTTGAAAGCAGCAAGAGGAAAACAATTAATCACATACAAAAATGACCCCATGAGTCAAGCTGATTTCTCAATAGAGACTTTACAGACCAGAAGGGAGTGGTAGGATGTAATGAAAGTGCTGAAGGCAAATAATCTACAACCTAAAATAGTTTGCTAGCAAAGTTATTATTCAAAATGAAAGGAGAGTTAAAGAGTTTCCCAGGATACAAAAGTTTCAGGATACAAAATGAATATAAGAAATTCTGTTGTTTTTCTATATATTAAGAATAAACTATCAGGAGGTGAAACTGATAAAACAATTCCATTTACAATCACATCCAAAGAATATAATACCTAGGAACAAATGTAACTGAAGAGATAAAAGAATCATACTATAAAAACTATAAGACATTGATAAAATTAATATGACACAAACTTGCCATAGATAGAAAGAATTAATATTGTTAAAATGTTCATACTACTCAAAGCCATCTATATATTCAATGCAATGCCTATTAAAAATACCAATGACATTTTTCGCAGAACTAGAACAAAAAAATCCTTAACTTTACAAAAGATCACAATAGACCCCCAACTAGCAAAAGCAATCTTGAGTAAGAAGAACAAAGTTGGGCATGCTATGCTCTCTGATTTTAAATCATATTACAAAGCTACATTAATTTAAAAAAGAATGGTGCTGGCACAAAAAGAGGCACGTATATCAATGGAATAAAATAGATCAGAAATAAAGCCATACTTATATAGTCAATTAATATATGACAATAAAGGCAAAAATATACAGTGGGGAAAAGATAGTCTCTTCAATACATAAGATTAGGTAAGCTGGATAGGCACATGAGAAAAAATATAAATGAGACCACTCTCTTATACTATACTAGTATATAAAAATAAACTCAAATGAGATTAAAGACATAAATGTAAGACCTAAAAGGATAAAACTCCTATAAGAAAACATAAGCAGTAAACTCTTTGGTATCCTTCTTAACAATAATTTTTGGATATGTCTCCACAGACAACAGCAATATAAGCAAAAATAAGCAAATGGGATTGTATCAAACTAAAATGCTTTTGAATTGCAAAGGAAACCATCAACAAGGCAAAAGTACAACCAACTGAATGAAATAAAATATTTGTAAGTGATATATCTGATCAGAGGTTCATTTCCAAAATATACAGAAGTGGGCAAAAATAGGTCTACAATTGATCATATGGAAAGATATATAATACAAGAAGAAATCTATACTAATAAAATGGTAATATGCTAATGAAACTGGAGTCTTCAGAACAATCTTTCAAACAAAGCCATGGTGGCAGGGCTGAGACTGAGGCAGAGGCAGTTAGGGGTGATCAGGCCAGCAGGGAAGAGCAGTTAGGGGGATCAGGCTGGCAGGCAGAGGTGGTTAGGGGAAATCAGGCAGGCAGGCATGTAAGCAGTTAGGAGCCAGCGGTCCCAAATTGCAAAAGGAATGCCCAACTACCAGTTTAGGCCTGATCCTGCAGGGGTTGGACATTCTCCCAGGGGTCCCAGATTGGAGGAGGCCAGGCTGAGGGACATCCCTCTCTTCCCTGTGCACAAATTGCATGCACCAGGCCTCTAGCAATAATATAAGAATAAACTCTGTTTCACATACTCACAATTATAAACTTACTTTTGGCAACTTCTGTATAAGAAATTAATACAACTCAAGTATAAGAAAAAAAATAATCAAACATGAGCTAAGGTACTCAATAGACATTTTTTTCCCCCAAAAAAGAGATACACATGGCTATCAGTCATATAAAAAGATGCTCAACATCACATCATGAAAATGCAAATAAAAATTATAATGAGATATCTTCTCACACCTGTGAGATATCTTTTATCAAAAAGTCAACAAACAAGTGTTGGCAGGTATGTGAAGTAAAGGAAATCCTCATACTCTGTTGGTAGGATTGTAAATTGGTGGAGCCATTATGGAAGACAGTATAAAGGTTCTTCAAAGGTTAAAAATAAAACTATGATGAGACCCAGTAATTCCACTTTTGGATATTTATTTGAAGAAAATGAAAACACTAATTTCTAAAGATATATGTGTCCTTCTGATCATTGCAGAATCCTATCTAATAAAAGGGAAATATGCAAATTAACCACCACTCCATCACAAAGATGGTAGTGCCCATAACCACAAGATGGCGGCACCCAGTCCCCTCAATCTTGCCTCTGGAGTGTCAGGTCCTGCCAGCCCAGCCTGGGGGCTGCTGGAGTTCCCAGTCCTTTTGGTTTCTGCAGCCCCTGAACCAGAAGAGAAACAAAGAGCGCAGAAGCACCAGGAATGCTGTGAATCATAGTTCTGGTGGCAGACATGATGCGTGATTTCCTAGACACTAGAGCAAAGTGAGCCTGGAGCAAGTTACTGTTGCAAATGGGAGATGAAGGGAAAGCAAAAGTGAGAGACATAAGTAAAGACAGAGTGTTGAGGAAAAATTAAAAGAAAGATATCCTGCAACTTCTAATAAATCTTCACCAATGGAACAAAGGAAAAAAAAAGAGCTCTATTATTCTGTGAGCATCAAATCAGACTGGCCAGGGGTTTCAGACAACTCACTCATATGATTGCAAAGACAGACAGAAACTTCACTCTTTTATGTAGCCAGGCAGATACAATGCACAACATGTACGTTTTCACTGAAGAGGACTTAACAGCACCATTTGCTATACACCCTTTGGTAAGTCATCTTTTTGATGGCCATCTGTGTTAGTTAATTGCCATAATCAAGAGTAAAAATTAAAACCTTTCTATGCCTATGACAAGCAGGTTCTTACAGCTTGAAGCAAGGCAACTATCTATAATAATAAAAGTGTAATGTGCTAATTAGATGGGATAGCCAAATGACTTTCCGGATATCATTAGAAATGTCCTTTTGGATGAAGCTGTGGTGGTAGGGCCGAGGAAGAGGTGCTAAGGGGCAATCAGGCAGACAGGTGAGCAGTTGGGGTGATCAGGCAGGCAGAGTAGTTAAGGGCAATCAAGAAGGCTGGCAAGCAAGCATCCTGGATTGTGAGAGGCTGTAAGCAAGAATGAAGTATCGCTATGCCCCCATGCATGAATTTTGTGCACCAGGCCTCTAGTTATTTATAATAACCAAGATATGACAGTAACCTAGATGTCCGTCAGTAAATGAATATATAAATATGTGCTACATATATACCATGGAATATTACTCAGCTATAGAAAAAAAATAAAGTATCATTTATGACAACTTGGAGTGATGTAGAGGATAATATGCTAAGTGAAATAAGTCATACACAGAAGGACAAATACTGTATGATTTTAACTTACATATGGAAACAAAGAAAATAAACCCAGAAACAGACTCAAATATGGAAACAAACTGCTGGTGACCAGAGAGGTATTAAGGTAATGGTGAAAAAGGTGAAGGGGATTAAGAGTTGCAGACTTTCAGTAATGGAATAAATAAGTTATGATGATGTAATGTACAACACAGGGAATACAGTCAATAATATTATAATAACTTTATACAGTGACAGATGGTTACTAGACATATTGTGGTGATCACATTGTAATAAATCACTTTGTTGTAAACCTTAAACTAATATAATATTGTATGTCAACATACTTTAATAAAAAATAACTGCAAAAGAAACAAAAACCAAATGTAATCAAAGAAAGGAAGAAACATGAGGAATAGAAAGTCATTTGTTTTATGTAGATATTGAGGGGAGAGAGAAAGCTATAGTAATGTGTTTAGACTGAAGCCTTCTTGAGAAATTGCCAAATAGCCTTGAGAGTTTAAATTGGGAATAATTCAACTGATACCTAGATGCACAAGATAGGGGCTTAATGCATAATAGAGCATGGGGCATTGCAGGGTTATAGTGAAAACAGAAAGGAGACTCAAAAAGTGTATGGCAATGACTGGAAAATGAATGAAGGGGAAGCAAATGGATGTGCACATAAAAGACAAAGGTGACTAGTCTTTTATCCCTTGAAATAATGCTCTCATGGAGTATTTAATAAACCTGCATAAAAATGCAAGGTACTTAGGGACAACTATGCCTTCAAGGGGTAGTTGGGGGTGACCAGGCCAGCAGGGGGGCAGTTAGGTGCGATCAGCCAAGCAGGCAGGTGAGCAATTAAGAGCCAGTGGTCCCGGATTGTGAGAGGGATGTGCGGGGCCTGATGCAGCTGGGATCTCCCTTTTCTGCATCCGGCATGGAAAGAGAGATGAATGAACCGGTTCTAAGTGGAGATGGCCAGGGATTGAAAAATAATAGAAATAAAGAGAGAAGACACAGAGATAGATTTTAAGCTGGTAGCTGGGAGGGCCGCCGACTTCCTCTGCTGGAGAGGCAGGTGAGCCATGCAGCACATCTATTTATTCTCTAATCCGCAAGGAGGTTTCACAGGAAAACAAGGAGCCTGGAAGGGCCCAGGTCCTACCCACTCCTTCCTCCCAGACAAACACAAGCCAGGAACTAAGAACATCTCCAAACTCCCATGGCAGGAGTGCAACTGACATGACTCCGCCAATATCCCCGGCCCAGTCAAAAGCAATCTAAAGAATGTCTGTGTCTTCCCAGGTGGCCCTCTACAGGGATATCTGACTGCTGATCTAGACCCAAGGTGTCCTGGAGAGGGTTCAGGCTGGGCTGAGGGGACCACCCCCATGTATGAAATTCATGCACTGGGCCTCTAGTGATTTAATAATCTGAGTCTCTTTAATATATTATTTATTTATTTAATAACATTTTTACTGTTCATTCCAGGAATTCAAAACTAGAAATGAAACATTAGGACAATTTGTTTCTTTCTGATTATTCTATAATTAATATATGTGTTTTGTCCATCCTTGGTTACAATTTTTATAGGGTTTGATTAGTTTTTGTATCCTCTGGGAAAATAGTCCACACACTGATAGTTTTAAATATTTACATATTTTCTTTTTAATAACATTAGAAATTAGTTCTTAATGTATATAAAATATTTTGGTTGCAGTTTGTACAGAATGGTCTCTAGGGAAATAAATGCATAATTCGTTTTCAGATTTATAAGATATTTCTAAATGCCTTCAAAAATCCATGGCAAAATGCTTTAAACTGTTTTGTTAGTATGAAGTCTCAATTTTATATATATATATTTTTTTTTTTTCAACTCAGAGCATTATATCTCTTATTAGTCACCTGGTGAGATATAAATATAAAAGATTACTTCAGGGACTCTCCATCATTCTGCCTTCTTACATCTCTCATTTACACATGTAGCTCTTTAAATGGAGATATTGGCTTTTTTACCCACATAAGGTTGTATGTATTTATTTGTATTTGTCCTATCTCTGACATAAAACATTAATCATTACAAGGGTCACCCTCTCATGTCCAATAGCACAATTAGAGAAAAAAAATTTTCATACAATTGTAATTCACCCTAATAAAATCTAAATGGAAACAAGTTACACTGAACCAAAACTGAATTTGAGACATTCAAGATGATTTATTGCCTTGCATGCTGTTTTGCATTCTTTTTGGAAAGCAACTGTACTGTTGAGTTAAAAAGTTTTGTATCTGCTGCTATAGTCTCCAGATCCAAATTCTATCCATGTGTCATTTGGATATCTAGATAGTAGTGTCTAAGTTTTCTTATCTGTAAAATGGAACTAAAAATTGTGGTAGATCATAGTTTTTATATTATTGAATGAGATAGTATATTTAGAATACTTATTAGAGTATCTAACCTGTAGTTAACATTCCAAATTAATTATAATTTTTGTTAACAATCATTATAATTTTATATTATAATATTATAACAATTATTATAATTGCAATTAGCAATAAAGTAAATTGCTAGTAATGGACATGAAGATGTGCCATGCAAATCTCTGTCAAGGAAGGGTGTGTGGCCCCATTGCTGTATGTGTGGTCAGGATACTACATTTGGCTGTATTGCTTCAGCTGTAGGGATATATCTTCCTCAAGATCACATCCTTTGGGAAAGTCGCATGCATTGATTATTAAAGCATATGTATAAGAGTCTAGCCATTTTGATCCAGACCAGGACAATTGTGACAAGCCATTTTGCCCTAGAGCTCCCAGTGGAGTTGGCTAAAGCTGCCAACTCTGCCCACATCTGCTTTTCTTTCCCATCTTCACAGAGGCTGGACTAATGTCCTGGCTACTCCCTTACAAACATCTTGAACATGAAAGGCTGTCTCAGAGAACCCAACCTACAGCTTAGTTTGCAAAAGATTTTTTTTTAATACCAGCTTTTCTAACAAATACATATTAATTTCCAAAAATAAAAAAATAAAAATCCTTCACAACCAAAAGGATTATTTCAAGTTAGGTTCCTTGCAAAGTTATGTAAATTTAGAGATAAGTATCTTAAATAGTTTTATACAGTGAATTTTCATTCTAGACTAAAAAGTGTGATTCCAAAATTCTAAGGAATTACCATAAAAATGTATTTATTAGGTTATAATTAGGTTCTAACTGATACAATTGTTCAGTGGAGCATACCATTTTTCAAAGTATTAATTCATTAATGATTTGTTTTGTAGCAGAACATATTTAATTCAATGTATAGAAACGATTATACAGATGCTTGGCAGTCCTGTGATGCCTCTAAGAGTCAAAGGAGTCTTGAGAGAAAGTAGGGGAAGATCTCCTGAATATACAAGGATTTGAATGGAAGAGCAGGCAAATTTACAATTTATTTATTTACTCATCAAGTATTTATTGAGCAAGCATTAGATAACATATCCTGTTCTAATACCAGTGGTAAAAAAAAAGAAAACAACAGATGTGTTCTGGGTCTTGATTCAACTGTGATTAATGCTATGGGGATTGGTGGTGGTGTTTGAGAGATTGTGTTATGAGGATTTACCCAGTAATGACTTGATGAAGGAAATGGAAAGATATGCAGAATGAGTGCCAATAGAGACATGTAGTTTTCCTACATTGTGACATAGTCAAACTGAGCCATGACCTGTAAATTCAATAACTGTACATTAAATTATGAAAAAAGGGGGAGGGAACCTGTATGATTTGTGATCTTCCTTGACCATATTTCATATTATTTATTTTGTTTTTCCCTCATTACCATGTATTCCTCCTTTATACTCTCTTCCATCTCTACCACCCCCTCTCCACTGCATTCACCAAGCTGTTGTCTCTGTCCTTGAGTTCTTTCTTTCTTTCTTTCTTTCTTTCTTTCTTTCTTTCTTTCTTTCTTTCTTTCTTTCTTTCTTTCTTTCTTTCTTTCTTTCTCAATCCCTCTATTCACTACCTACCTTCCCCCCAATACCCTCCCTCACCAGACTACATTTTAAATGCATCATTTCTTTTGTGACTCAAGGTCACTTTTTGTTGATTAATGTTTAAAAATACATCTATATACTTTTATATAGATGAAATCAGCTTCTAGCTTTCCTACCACTGATTTGCATGGCCATTTGTCAGTTTTTGGTCTAGATAAGGCTTTTCAAATTGCTGTCTGATTGAATTACAGCATTCAAAAACAGGCTAAGGATCATGGACCAAAATATTTGTGGTTCAAACTCAATCAGATAATCAGCTGGTGTCTGCTTTTTTCCTAGTTCTTACATTCTAGAAGAAAGTGAGTAAAGATATTGTTTTTTAAATCCTCAAATCCATTTGTAACATGAATTAAAAAAGACAATTGTGAGCTACAAGCCTTTATTCACACATTCACAAATACTCTGTGCTTTGTCATAAGTAAATTTTAGGTGCTAATCTGCCAAGATGATGTTCACAGAAAAGAGAGCCCCTGTATCTAGAGCTAATGAATATTGTTTCAACAGAATTAATGCCTATGGATTGTGTTCATTTTTTAAAGGTCATCTTCACTCTTTAATGCCTCTCACATATAAAATGTAAACTAAGACAGATCCAAGTTAATCAATTAACATGAATGACATATGTGTGTTTGAAAAAGACTGAGCTTATTGGCAATTTAAGAGAAATTTACCAAATTTTAATCACCCAAGTCCTTTCTTAGATGCTAAAACGTATTTTAGAACAACCTGGTCTGAACATTTTCCAGTGTTAAAAAGAAATTATAAGTGCAGTGAGGATTCCTAATCTATCAAATGTCATTTATCTCATGAATCTTAAAAAACTTTATCTCATCTCTTAAAAAATATGTATATTAGTATTAAACTTATTAAAAGAAAATGCTTTTTTTGTGTATGTTGCACCCCCCACCAACTGCCTTGATCCAAACCAATATGGCTAAATAAAAGCAGTTGAAAGAATGTTACCCTGTCAATAAGTTCTTCCCAGATCACTGACAATGAAAAAAAGTAACAATTAAAAAAAATCAATTTAGAGAAAATTAGGATATTAAATTTCTTAGGTTAGAGTTATTATTCATTATATTTTTATATTAAGTTTGCATTTCTCTGCCTTTTTTCATTTCTTCTCTTTTCTATTTTTTTCATTATTTAATTAATTAGTTTAATTTTTTTCTTTTTAAATTTCCTGATAGGTAACTGAAACTTTGGCACGTTAGAAGTGAAATAACCTTCTATAATCTTTGGAGAAGGTATAAGCTGGCAGAGTAAGTGAAAACTGCAATCACCTCCTTTTATAACCACATAAAAATTACAACTAAATTATAGAACAGTCAACCTGGATAACCACCTAAACAATGGCAGAACAGAAGTCATAAAGGAAGAGACTGAGTTGTGTGGCTCTGAGGCTAGGGATGGAAGAACAGCCTTCAGTGTTAAGTCTTACCAAAAGGCCCACAAGCACACCTTTCTTGTGTTAAGCCCTAACTCCATGTGGCCAAATCTTAATCTGATTTAGCCTGGTGAATGCTATTAGTTCCATCCTGATGACTCCATTAGACCTCACCCCACCACAGGCCCCTGGTGTTTGGTGGCTAGCCTGGGTTTATCCTGAAATCTTGCAAACTGGTCTCAGACCCAGCAATGGCATAGAATTTAATACTGTATTAACCTGGTGAGCACCATTCTCCCCTAACTGGTGACTCACTGAGAATCTGCCTTATACAACTACCCAAGGCTCTTCCAGGGGCTGAGATTAACAGCAACAGGCAGACAATGACAGGCCTCAGGGTGCCTTGGACCTTTTGCTGAGCTTCCCCAGGACCAGTAACTGGTGGCATTTGACATTGGTTCATAGCTTAGGCACTTGCATGCACACTTAAGCCCAGCAGAGGCACCTATCAACTATGCATTACTTTGTTGCTCCTAATAGGTATCCGAAGACAATATCTAATACTGACATGCCCTAGAGTCCCACTCAAGAGGCCTAAGAAACAATACATCTTGGGGTTAGCTTCATATCGCAGCAAAGCACCACCTAATTAGTTCCAGAAATGGCATACCAAAATGAAGGTCTTTGTGAGTACCAGACCCTGCTGGGGCAAATTTCACTTTGTGAAGTCATCTCCTGCACAGCAGTTCATATACTGTGGTCGTGGCCAATTCTCAGCCTGAGAGTCAGCCTCACCCATAGATATACTAGTAACAACAACAACCAAGGATCAACTACAATAGGAGGGCACACATAACCCACACAAGGGCCACTCCAGAAGAACCTGGCTCAAGTGATCAGAGCTGTGCCACTGAGTTCCACAGGACACCTGCTACATAAGGCTACCCTACCAAGAATGGGAAACATAGCAGATCTACCCAATACACAGAAACAAACACAAAGAGGTAGCCAAAAGGGGAGAAAAAGAAACATGCCACAAATAAAAGAATATGGGAAATCTTCAAAAAAGAACTAAACAAAACAGAGTCAAGCAATCTATTAAAGTTAAAAACAATGATTATAAGAATGCTCACAGGACCAAATAAGAATTTCAACAGCATGAAAAAAAATAGAAACCATAAAAAAAAAAAAATCAGAAATTAAGAATATTATAACTGAAAAGAAGAATACACTGGAAGGAATCAATAGCAAATTAAATGAATTAGAAGATCAACTCAGCAATTTTAAAGCCAAGGTAGCAGAAAACACCCAATCAGAACAGTAAGAAGAAAAATGAATTTAAAAAAAAATCAGGATACCTGAAGAGACCTCTAGGATAACATCAAGCATAGCAACATCAGATCATAGGGGTACCACAAAAGCAAAAGAGAAAGCAAGAGATTGTGAACCTATTTGAGTCCTGGCCAGTGTGGCTCAGTTGATTGGGCATCATCTTGTGCACCAGAGGGTTGCTGATTCAATTCCTGGTCAGGGCACATGCCAGAGTTATAGGTTTCATACCCAGTACATGGCATGAAGGAGGCAGATGGTCAATAATTCGCTTTCACATTGATTCTTCTCTCTAATAAACAATCAATAAATAATAAGTTGACAAATAAATAAGCTTTTAAGAAGAAACTATTTGAAGAAATATAATAATGATTGAAAACATTCCTAAACTGGTAAAGAAAAAAGACCTATAAGTCCAGGAAGCACAAAAAATCCAAAATAAGAAGAAACAATGAAGTTCACATTAAGACACATAATAATTAAATTAGCAAAGATTAAAAACAGAGAATCTTAAAAATAAAAAAAAGAAAGACGGTAAATTATCTAAGAGGGAGCTCACAGAACACTGTTAGCTGATTTTTCAACAGAAACTTTTCAGGACAGAAGGGATTAGCAGAAAATATTCAAAAGTTATGTAAAGCAAGGACCTACAACGAAGACCACTCTATTTAGAAAGGCTACTTTTTAAATAAACTAGAGATATAAATAGCTTCCCAGATAAGAAACAGCTAAAGAAGTTCATTACCAACAAACCAGTCCTACAAGAAATGGTAAAAAATATATTTAAGAAAAAGAAGGAAAAAGAAACATAAACATGAATGATAATATGGAAATTTTTACATATCTATCTACAATCACTTTAAATATAAATGGACTAAATGCACCAATCAATAGACATAGGGTAGCTGAAAGATCTATATATATAAAACTCTAAGTGAATGAACAACTGAACGACTGGTCAGCTGGCCGCTATAACACACATTGACCACCAAGGGACAGATGCTCAATGCACAGGATTGGGCTCTCTCCTGTCTGGATTTGGTCTGTAGGGATTGGGGGTAAAAAAACCCTGACTATCCAACATCCCCCAAGGGGTCCCAGATTATGAGAAGGTGCAGGCCAGGCTAAGGGACCCCATCTGTGCATAAATTTGTGTACCAGGCCTATAGTAAGAAAATAAGACCCATATATACACTGTCTACATGAGACCTACTTCATATCAAAAGACATACAGCCCAGCTGGCATAGCTTACTGGTTGAGCAACAATTTGTGAACCTGGAGATTACTGGTCAGGGTACATGCTTAAGTTGAGGGCTTGACCTCCTGTAGGGGGCATGCAGGAGGCAGCCAATCAATGATTCTCTCTCATCATTGATGTTTCCCTTTCCCTCTCACTCTCCCTCTCCCTTCCTCACTGGAATCAATAAAATTATATTTTTAAAAACAACCACAAAATAAACAAACAACACAGAAACAGACTCATGAATACAGAGAACAAACTGATGGTTGCCAGAGAGGATTGGCAAAAAAGATGAAGGGATTAAGTATAAATTGGTAGTTGCAAAATTGTTGCATAGAGATAGATATACAGAGTTCAGCATAAAGAATATAGTCAATATTATTACAATAATTATGTCAGGTGCCAAGTGGGTACTTTAGTTATTGGGAGATCATTTTGTAAACTATATAATTGTCTGGTTGCTATGCTGTGCAATATAAAATAATATTGAATGTCAACTTTAATTGAAAAATAAAATTTAAAAGTAAAATAGAAGTGACATACTATTCATTCATACACCAAAACCACTGGTATCATCTACTTGAAAACTCTAGAAATGCAAATATATGTATATAGATTTTTGTAGCTGTTGATTCAGCAACCTGTTTGGATTTTTTTGTGTGTGTGGGGGAGGTGTGCCGGTGCCTTGGTGGCTGTGGAGGTTAGGAAAGGGACAGATGAGTCAGTCACACACTCTGAAAAACAAATAAACACGTACCTCCCTTTGTTATGGGTGGGAACAATGAAAATCTGTCACCGCCAGGAAAACCAAGTAATTGCTTTAACCTGCTAAAGTTCCCTTCTTACTCCTTAATCTATTTAAAACATGAAGTTTCATTTCCACCCACTACAGCACGCTCACAGGTGCAAATGGCAACAAACACCACATTGCTTGAAGGCTTCTGGCAGTGTTCATTTGGAAGCTAGGAGGGAAAAAATGCTTAAAGTTATTTGTAAATCCAAATAAATAATCTAATATCTGTTATAATTTACTTTTTTTAATATATATATATATTTTATTGATTTTTTACAGAGAGGAAGGGAGAGGGGTAGAGAGCTAGAAACATCGACCAGCTGCCTCCTGCACACCCCTACTAGTGATGTGCCCGCAGCCAATGTACATGCCCTTGACCGGAATCGAACCTGGGACCTTTCAGTCCGCAGACCAACGCTCTATCCACTGAGCCAAATCGGTTTCGACTATAATTTACTTTTTTAAGAAATGCTATAACCCATAATTCATTTAGGAAATACAGCATTGATTCTGTCCCTAACATAATAAATATAGGGTGCCACCAAAATGTATATATACTTTGATTAATTATTCATTCCAATGGGTTAAATCTGAAAAGAAAGAAACATCTGCCAGAACCGGTTTGGCTCAGTGAATAGAGCCTCGGCCGGTGGACTGAAAGGTCCTGGGTTCGATTCCGGTCAAGGGCATGTACCTTGGATGTGGGCACATCCCCAGTAGGGGGTGTGCAAGAGGCAGCTGATCAATGATTCTCTCTCATCGATGTTTCTAACTCTCTATCCCTCTCTCTTCCTCTCTGTAAAAAAATCAATAAAATATATATTAAAAAAAGAGAAACATCAATTGAGCTATCAGCTGTTAAAGGCATATACATTTTTGTGTATTCCATACGTAACCCACTTTGTGAACATATTTCAGCAGATACTAAGATTTTTAGGATATTGCATGATGGTGATTTCTCCCTTTCAAATATTTATTGTTATTTTTCTTGAAAACTAATGGAACCTGGGCTATTTTTCTACATGACCTTCACAAATAGATAACAAGGATAGGAAAGGAAATAAAATATTTAATTGGAGGTAGTTTCCCATAAAACTTAGATATTGAACATAATCTTTATTACTTTCACAGATAAATATCTATAATTGTAATCACAGTTACATAGCAAAACTTCTAAACTTTAGTTAGCGTTACAATTATCCAGAGACTTGTTGAATTTTTTAGACATAAGCTCTTCATATTTTTGTAAGGATATTAAATTTTCTCCATTTTTTAAATGTTGGGTTCATTTTGCTTTGTTTTGATTATTTCAGAGTAGAAGTTCAGTGGATAATTGATGTATTTAACAAGCACGGTAACTACTGAGTAACACCCTACTGCAGGTGTTCATATACTCACCTAAATACACTCAGTTATTCATTTGAAAGACATTAATTGACTACTGTGGTCTGTATATGACATAAACTTACTTTTAAAAATCAGTTTTTTTTCTTTAATGAGTAAACAAACTAGAAGGAGAGGAAAATAATTGAACAAAACATTATACACCTATGCTATAAAAAGTCTCATAGGAGTCTTACAGAGAAGAATGTAGGCTACAGAGGGATCCCATTAATCTGTCCCCTGAATGCTAGACATTTATTTCCAACAGCAATCTTAACATTTGAGTTGGCTGTGACATCTCACACTTAGAATGTAGAAAACTGAGCCCCTCATATTTTCCAACCTAGTCCTCTTCCAGTCTTTTAAAATTCAACTTTGCCCAGGACAAAATATAAGCTTCTCTCTTTATCTTATCTATCACATCAATATTTCCACAAGGTCCTATGGGCTGGCTCTACCTTATCCATTGCTGCAATTTTATTCCACTCATCATCTCTCACTTGAATGATTGATTGCACTAGTCTCCAAACTAGTCTGTCACTTGATTGCCTTTATGTATTTTTAGTACAGCAGCCAGAGTGAAACTGTGAGACAATATATTGATGAGACAATATATTGATACTATATATGAATAGATAGCCTTATCATGTCATTACTTGGCATAAAACTCTTCAGTGGCTTCCTATTTTCCTCTGAGTAAACCACACTCCTCTTCCCACCACCCCACTTCCTAAAAAAAAAAAAAGATCCATGAGGTCTTAGCCAATCTAGTTGCTTCTTTTTCCTATGACCTCAGATACTGATATTTTCCTGCTTGCTCATTCTAATGTGGCCATACCTCCCTCCTGTCTGTCCCTCAAACTCTAGAGATGTGCTCCTGACTCAGGACCTCTGATTGGAACACTGCTCACTCAAATATCTCTATGGCTTTCTCTCTTTCAGATGCATGTTTAACTGTCACTTTTGGGGGAACCCTGTCCTATCTGTCCTTCTGTATTAATTAGGGTAAGCTAGTTACTGTGTTCCACAGACCTAAACATATGTCCTGGCTCACATACAGTGGACATTTATTAGTCTCTTAATAGTCCAAGGTAGGTGAATCTGGTAGGAAGAATTTTGGTTGATGGAGTAGTTTTCTCCATGTGAAGATTCATTTTCTATTCTATCTATTGGGTCAACCAGCCACTAGGGTGGGAGCCTACCTGCTGGCCAGATCTGGCCACAAATGTGTTTCTGTTTGGTTCATAGTAAAAATGTGGTTATATATATATATATATATATATATATATATTAAGGTTTTGTAGGAAGAAAATACACAGAAATATATGCAAATGTATAAACCCCACAAAACTTAAAACATTCAATGTCTAATCCTTTAAAGAAAAAAAAAATTGCTAATCCCATGTAATGAATCTAGATTGAGATTAAATGCAGTTATCTGAAAGTCTGAAAATTGAATATTTTTTCTTTCTTTCATGAAAACCTATATTTATTATTTTTTAAACTACATTTAATTTTTTCCATCACCATTTATCTCCTCTCTGCCCTCTACCACCTCAGCCACCCAGCAATCACCACACTTTTGTCCATGTCCATGAGTTCTCTTTTTTGCTCAATCCTTCCACTCTTCCCCTCCCCCCCCCCCAGGCTGTGTGCCAGCTCTCTAGCTATGATTCTGTCTCTTTTTTGCTTAAAATTAAAAGGAAAGGAATCCTAGTTTGTGATCCATACAAAAGGAGGTGAGGGAGGGACTGCATTTGGCCCGAAACCATAGTTTGTCACACCCTGCTCCAGGCCATTCACTTACTTTGGAGATGAAGTTGCTTTGTAGGCTTCAGTCTCAACAGACATAATGGAATTTTTTTTAAATTTTTTATTAGCATTATGGAAATTGTCAACTTAATACCCTCACCCTTTGTTAAAAGAATGGGTTCTGTTAGGCAAGGGGAAGAGAAGAAAAGCATTTGTTTACTCTTCAGAATATTTTTGTTGCTTTGACTGGTACACCATCCAGCAAGAGACTAGTGGCCTTGGGAACCCAGGATTGCACTAGTCAAAGGTATGGGGCAGACACTGGGGGTAATTTCCACTTGAACTAAAATTTAACTTTAGTGGCCAGCAGGGACCACTAAAGTGCAAGTCAGGACAATGAACTCTAAAAAGGGGACTTTCCCCAGTATATCCTGATAAAACTTAAGGGACAAAGCACCTGTCACTATCAATATCTATCTCTCTTCTGTGGGCTCTGTATTCATGCCAGCAACATTCACTGTGAATTGTAACATTTCCTTACATGTATGACTAGGATAATAAAAATAACAGCCACGTGCTTATGGAGCTTATTTACTTTGTGTTGAATGTCAGGCACACTAGTACACAGTGAAACTATGAAATTATAATGACCTGAACCAGTGACTGACATTGTTTTGAAAACAGGAGAAAGAAAATTTTCCTGAGTGTTGGGGAGAGAAATATTTGGGTGGAAAAAAAGGGACATGGAAATTGTGCTTGCCAAAACAAAAGAAAAGAAAAAAAGTCATGAGATGAAAGTTTCCTTTGTTCTCATGTGAATTGAGTTAATATCAGGTGATGTTTAACTTAACAATGAGGACACTGGAAAATGAAAGAACTGGCCTGGTAGCATTAGGTTAGTTTACACCAGTCCTCATTTTCATTTTACTGTTTTGTACAAGATGGAAATTATGGAAATACCTGAGGTTATAATGCAGTTAAACCAGTGCAGGTAGAATGTTTCAGTTCACATCTTTGTTTAGGGCCTGCTATGCACCACACATGTTGCTAGTGGGTGTGGATATAATAGTAATAATAATAATAATAATAATAATAATAATAATAACCCCTTCAATTAAGATCCTATAGTCTTTTGTACATGACAGCACCAGGAAGCCTATTACAATGTGGGCATCCCTGTAAATCAGTGTTTCCCAAACTTCTCTCATGATGAGAATCACCTGGTGGAGTTGTTAAAACACAGATTCCTGGATCCCAACTAAGAAGTGCTAAACTAGAATTTTTGGGAACATATAGGTAAAATTGTATACTTAACTAGTGCTCTAAGACAGATTTTATATACAGAGCACTAAGTTAGGTATGCAATTTTACCTATATGTTCTCAAAAATTCTAGTTTAGCACTTCTTAGTTGGGATCCAGGAATCTGTGTTTTAACAACTCCACCAGGTGATTCTCATCATGAGAGAAGTTTGGGAAACACTGCTGTAAATAAAGCCATCATCACAGAAAAAGATGCCATAGATAGGAGCCAGCTGATGTGGGTTCAAGATCTCAATTGGCTCTGGTGCCCTTGGGCAAGGCATGGTGGATTTTCTCTGCTTTATTCTTGGGGAAATAATACCTACCTCGCTGATATGAGACAATATATTGATAACATATATGAAAAGATAGATTATTAGATAGATGATGGGGGTGGTTATAAGTGATAACATTTAGCACAGACAGTGCTCAATAGAGAAATGTTTTTTTTCTTTATTTTACCTAAATCTATTGCTAAACTAACCTAAAAATACCTCCAACATAAAAAAAAATTAAAAATACTCAGTCATATGTTTCCATAGATAATATAGATGTTTGCCTTCAACACCACTCCATATTTTTATAGCTACTTGGCAAAGTTTAAAACTATCACTGCATTTACCAACTTACCTTGTTTTTTTTAATACATTTTTTTATTATTATTGATTTCAGAGAGAGGAAGGAGAAGGAAAGAGAGATAGAAACATCAATGATAAGAATCAGTGATTGGCTGCCTGCTACACACCCCCTACTAGGATTTGAACCCTGACCTCCTGGTTCATGGGTCAATGGTCAATCACTGAGCCTGCCCCAACTTACCTTCTAGACAGCATTTCAATAATCAGAAAACCCCCACATTTGTCAATTAAAGGCAGCTTTCCACATTAGATTCAAATATTTCCAGTCAAAGACTCATTAATGAAATAAAAAACATATTTTGTTTTAGTGTTTCACAGGAAATGTATTTTTGTTCATTTATTAAAGTAATTGGAATGTGACTCCTCCACCCCCTCATCTATGCATGCCTTTGGCTATTGGGTTGCTTGAATTCCTTGTATGATCATGTATTTGGACAGATTTCACATCTACAAAGTACCTTTTAATTGATCATTGGCTATGCATAATACAGGAATTAACATAGGTATAAAAATATATGGTTTGAACATCCACTTGATAAAACTACAACAAATATGTATCTTTTGTTTATTGGAAATGTCAAGGGATCTTTGAATAACATGCTTTATTATAAACAGTATTAATTTATATTTCAGGTGTATTTTATTATACAATTTAGAATACTTAGAAGTGAATTTATTATGCAATCCCACATGATTTGACTTAGAAGAATCCCGCTAGTAGCATGTAGGAATGTTTCCTACCAGATGTGTGTTTCTTGTGCAGGATTAGACATGAGAATATATGTCACAATTATCAGTGAATTCAAAAGGGAAAAATTAGTATCACCATATTTAATAAATATAAAAGATTTTTAAAAAGCTGCTTTATCTTATCCTATAGACAAGTATATGTCTAAACCAGCTAATGAGATAATTTTATTTCCTTTATGATTATCTTATTTTCAGTGCAATCCTCCAGAGTATCAGAAGCCTGGTCATCGTCAAAGTTTGGGAGGTGTGTTCTATCTAATTGCCTCCTTGAATAAAATGAGACTGCTGATAGTTCTCAGGATTTGAGTGTTAAAAAATGAGAAGAAACAGAAGAACGTTACCATGTTGAAGTAGGAGAGGAATACTTGAATGCTGTGCATCTGGAAAAGAAATGGCAGTTTATTGCAGCAGGAGAGTCAGTAGCATGACTTTAAATGATGCAGCCTCAGAACCCCATGAATCAGAACGTATATTTAATCTTAAGGGCATCAGACTCTGCAGCATCTTTACTATCTTGTATGCTTATGAGCCAGAGAGTGAAAGGGAAATTGAGAAAAATTGGAACAAAAATGTGAATGTTCAGTTTTGCTATAAAAGAGTTTTTGGATAGTAGCAAGCCTAAACATTTACAAATATATCATAGCAAATGTGAAATGGTATTCCTGATACAGGAAAAACTTGGGAAAGCAAGTGAACCAAGTTGAAGGCTTTGCAATGAAATGTTATCAGGGTTGTCAGCTGTCATATTAAGCAGATTTCATTTTTATATAGGAATACAGTTCCCCAATTTTTATAAATAAAGCCATTACATTAGTTATGATTCTGGAAAATGTAAGCACAGGATGCTTTGTTAACACACAGAATGGCACCTTAGCTGGCTGAGGAGGTCAAAGAAGGTTTTCTGGAAGAGGCCAACCAGAGCTGAGTAAGGAAAAAGTAACAGGAGTGGGGACAGGGGAGGTGATTGGGGAATAGAGGCCGAAGTGATGAGCATGCAGGAGACAGAGGAGACAGTAGGATGTTTCATAGAGAGAATTACAGCATATCCATTCTATTTAGATTTATCCTAAATCTTTTATTTATTTATTTATTTATTTATTTATTTATTTATTTATTTATTATGAAGGAACAAAGGCAGAAAGAATAGAATGGCAGAGGGCAAAAGGAAGGGGAAAAAGTTAAATGAAAGAAGTAAGCAAATAGTAGACTGTGTTAGTTCTGATCAAATAATTGAATTTGATTATGTTCCTGGGACTGACCTTTAGCCAATTCACAGTGGGCATTTCACTTGCTTAGACCACATTCCACTTGCTACGACCATTGTGTCTCCCTCCAAGGTTTCCCAGAATCCAGATCTGCACAAAGAATTCTCTGCCCAGAAAAAGCCCACCTAGAATCCTTTAATAAACTCTTGACTCTTCGTCTTTGGTGCCATTTTGGGGCTTAGTCTCTCCAGGTGACCTAATAAATTTTTAATCCCTTACCATTTTGGCCTTGTGTGTTCCTCCTTCAGTGACCCTAACAGACTGTTCTCTTTCACATAATGTTATATTTAATTTTTAAAACTGAAAAAAAAATATCATTGCTTTTAAGTACACCATTTTTTGAAGTTGTGTTTAAAAATATCAGCATGAATCAACCTAACATACATTGCCTGACACTAGTGCAGAAGCCAGAATAACAGGGTTAAATTCAAATAATTTTACCAATCAGGGGATACAGGAAGTTAAATTAGATTTGATATGGAATTTTTGGACTGGAACCCAGATTATTTGTCCAGTCGAGTCAAAGAATGAATCCACGGACAGAAGGTGGTATAGCAAAGGTGTGGAAATTTATTGAAGAACAAGTATAGACTGAAGCTTCAGGAAAAAAACTTACACAAATTCAAATGGTAACTTTCAGTCAGGGAAAATTTCTATAACCTTGAAATTTCTATAACCCCTGAAATTTCTATAACCTTCAAAGTATATGTATTTTAAATAGAATACTGCTATTAATTTTTTAAAAATTTGGCAGAGTTTCCTTAGCAATTTCAAGTATATTGTATTGGTCTAATTTAGTTCAAAAATGTTATTTTAGGGAGAGAGAATAAATCTTTGCATCTCCTCAGGGCCCTCAGGATATCAAAAAGCTGTCCTTCAGTTGAATTATTGAAATATTACATTCGGAAAAGCTGTCAGATATACCCAAATTAAAGATATTAAAACCGAAATCAGTTTTACCATTAAAGATTTGGTATGGACAACTGAATTAATTCCTTTCAATCTGGCTAATAAATTGTGTATTCTAATAATACTAAAGTAAACTTTGAATTGTAGAGAAAATGCTGGGAGGACATGCCTACCGCCCAGCTACTAGTACTCCCGTGTGTTGCATTCCCAGGAGAGCACAAACTGCCACAGCTGCCCCATAGCCAGCCCAGCTCTGCTGGGGCCAGCCCGCAAGGATTTATGATGTCTCAGGACAGGGCTCTACACCTTTCTCCTCCCTGCCCCTTCCAAAGCGCCTGCGCTGCCTTCGAATCTTAAAACCTTAACCCAACACAGCAAGGTAACCTTTGGTTCTGAGTGACACAAAGCCCACACAGAGGGTTCCTTATAAAAATGGTGATGAACAAACTAAGCTGGCAAAGCAATCCGTAACCAAGGAACATTGCAGACAAAGAGACTCTCAAGATTCAAACCCTGCCACATGTTCTGCCTGTGCACCAGAGCTGGGCACCCAGCAAAGTGGGATGTGACCTATCTTTAAACAGAGTGATTCAAACATCAACAGAAAACATCAATAGAAACATTCTTATACACAGTATTTACAAGTGCACACAATCCACAGACATTCCACAAAGCACTCCATTAAAAAAGCAATGTCTCTTGTCCCTGGTTTGGGGACTGACCCTCCTCAGAAGGAAGCCCAAAGAGTCTGAGAAACACAGGAGTTTGCAAATGTGGTTCTAGGATCAAGGTGCTTAAGATGGTTGTAGGCAATTTACAGCAATCCTTTTAGAATCTCCTTGGCAGTCAGAGCCTCACTATTCCAATTTTTTAGGTCATCAAAAATATATTTAAAAAAAAAGAAGCAAAAAACAAGCAAACCTGTGATGAAGCTCTGCCTATAGAGCTTCAGTATGTTCCTTCCTCCCAGAGGGAATGAGGATGGCTTTCCAACAACAGACCTGGCTACAGACAATTTCTGCTTCAGAGACAAGGATTTTTTAAATGTATTTTTATTGATTTCAGAGTGGAAGGGAGAAGGAGAGGGAGACAGAAACATCAATGATGAGAGAAAATCCTTCATCGGTTGCCTCCTGCACACCATCAACTGGGGATTGAGCCTGCAACCCAGGCATGTGCCCTTGACCAGAGTCAAACCTGGGACCCTTCAATCCATAGGCCGACACTCTATCCACTGAGCCAAACCAGCCAAGGCCAGAGACAAGGTTTTTGAGTGATAAAGGTGAAAGAAGACCTACTACATTTTTTAATTAGAAGGATATTCTAGATTATCTAATGTGAATTTCTAATTTTGTGAGGATAAAGATGAAAACCAAAAAAATTTAAATGACTTACTTAATATAACAGAGTTAATGACAGTTTAGATTATAGCCTAAATCTTCTTACTCTTGAAACAATGTTCTTTTTGATCATGCCATGTCACTTCATGTTATTTAGTGCAGATTTGAAGGAGAAAAAAAAAACACACCATAAAACAAAACAAAAACCTAATAGATTTCATTATTTATTTTTTTGGTTATCAGAGACAAGCTTGAGCAAAATAGTAATTGTGAATAAAATTTGATTCTACTATTTTTAATAGATGCTTTTATTTGAAGCAAAAAAAAAAAAAGAACCTTTCTCTAGTCAATTGAACAAGAATATTATGTGAACAGAAATGCAAATTAAAGCATCATTCAGTCCCTTTTCCCTTCCTATTCTCTGGGGGGAAAAAAGAAAAGAAAAGAAAGAAAAAGAAAAGAAGCCCTTTGTTTCTAAGTAGAGATTAGCTAGAGAAAAGAGCCCCTTAGCCTGAAAGGCATGGCACCCACATTATCACACTTGCTTTGCTGCCTCCCTCTCTCCTCCTGCTCTTCCTTTCAGTATCAGGAAGGCGTAATTGTATTTTCCTATTGGCATTGCATTACTTACTTGTGCATTTTCTTTCTATTCTGACTAACTCAAGGATACTCCCTCAAAAAAAAAAAAAATGAAAGAAAGAAAAAGAAAAAGAAAAAAGAAAAGAAAGAGGAAGAAAGGATGAACAAAGGGGGAAGCAAAAGGAAACACACACACACACACACACACACACACACACACACACATACACACACACTGGAGAAATCATGTTTTACAAGTTGCTACTCTTTGTACAAAGCCACAAAGGGCACAGAAGAAGGTGGAAAATTATTATTAGGCATAGATATTCCAGTCTATACTGGGGATGGGGCATAGAATAAAAACCTACCTGGTAGTAAAACAAGTATATTGGAAAGAGTAATGGAAATAAAACTTAGGGAGGCATTTAAATAAGTCCTACAGGAGAAGGAAAAACGATGGATTTGGTCATTTCTAGCTAAATGTATTGGATGGGCCAATATGAAATACAAAGGGCTTATGGCCATTTTTATCAACTTCCTCTGACTTCCTTCTGTAATTCAAGAGCTATCTTTAGTGTCACACCATTCCTTTTTTTTCTCCTTTCCTTATAACCTTCTGCTGAATTTTCTACAACTCAAGCCCCAGAAGATTTTATTGTCCAAACGGACTCTTCAGTGGTCACTCTGATTGGTACAAAGGGCTACTTTTATTTCCAACTTTAATCTTAGGTTCAAACATAAAGCCTATAGCTACAATCTGAAGAATAGATCAATGTCAAGGGTAGCAAAGGAGGTCAGACTGAATACAGAGAGCTTGAGGCGACTGAAAATTGTACCAAGGTAGCAGGTCCTGGTAATTCCACTTCATGAATAGTTTACAAAGCAGGGACTGGTGGTCCCCAAACCATTTAAGGCTTTTATTGCTTTGCCAAGCAGCCTGTATAGCATCTCCATTGTCAAACATTGACACCTTGAGGGCTCTCTAAGGTTGGTGGATATTTTCAGTTCATTTGTTCTGTCTGTATAAAGGAAGTTGAGTTTATAATAGACTTTAGTGCACCATGATCTTCATTTCTGATATGAGAGTCATGTCTGTAACTCTGATGAAACAGGCACAAGATCCAGGTTACAATGGGACATCAGAGGTGTATGTATAGCTACCATTCAATACATTTCAATAAAGTACTAAACACCTTTAAATAAGTATAAAATGCATAAGAATACTAAATAAAAGTGTAAAAAACAGAAAAAGAAAAGGAATACAGTAAGAATGAAGAAAAAAGAAAAGGCAGACAGAAATGAAAAATGATGGGAGAAATAAGAAAGGCATAGAAGAAGGGAGGAAAAGAACTACTAGATAAGGAGATGAAAGCAGTGGGTCTATTAGATTCAACCATAATGACACTGAGTAGAAGAATTCAATTTTTCAACAGTAAAGTTATTGATATAGTTAGTCATTGAAATAAATGTCAATATTGAACACGACATGGCTATAAAATTAATATAAATAGTGCATTTTGGGTTTTAGGGCAAGCAGTTAAGCTTTTAGCTTGTAAGCAAAATCTATAGTTTATTTTCTAAAGGGGGAAAAAGGGACATTTGTAATACTTTCAACAATAAAGTTTTTTAAAAAAGTGATATGGGAGAATGAGGAACAAGGAAATAGGGATAGCCAAGTGAGGAACAGAGAGACACTTACAAAAAGGACTCCATAGATGTAACAACACCAGAAAATGTTTGGCATAGTGTTTTGAATTTAGATGTGATATTGTATAATAGTAAAATAAATTATTGTGGGATATCTGTTTAGAAAGTGTTAAGATTTACTCCAGCTGACTGACCCTTATGGTCTTATATGTATTTTTGAGTTAATTTGGACATTCAATAAAATTAAAAGATCCACACAATGAGTGTCTTGAATGTGACACTGCCCCTAAATATCACACACACACACACACACACACACTCACACACACTCAAAACCCATTACTTAATGAAGCAGTGCCCTTAATCAACTGTTTCATTTATCTCTATCTATCATTTTTTTTGAAATTCAAAAATTAATTATCTAATTTTCAATGGTATGGGAAATGCTTTTATAATAATTTTAGTTAAAGAACAGAATATAGTCCTTTATAATTTTCAGAATTCTATGGAAATTATACATCAAAGAACATTGGAAGCAGGTACAGAATGCATAATATTAATAGGTGATGGATTGGAGGCAATTTTGATTTTTTCTTAATGCTTCTATGCATTTCCTACAATTTGGAAATTACTTTTGTAATATATCATTATTTAATGAAAATATATTGCCGGTGCTGTTATTTCTATTCAAGTGGAAACAAAAGTGAAACCTGCATTTCATGCAACAGTGACTACTTTTTAAGTCTCTTTGAAACCTTAGGTTTCAGTGAGAGTTCTCAATTTTTATCTTATTTTAATTTTTTGCCCAGTAGAAGATTTTATCTTAGAAATGTCTCAACAATACCTCTAAGACTGATCAGTACTTTCTAGCAGCCTTGAAGAAGGTCAAGTTTCAGTACTAGTTTTACTTACAAAATGTGCACAGACACATACTATGCTCTTATAACTAAAATTCTAACATACTTTTTAAAATTAAATTTATTGGGGTGACATTGGGTAATAAAATTATGTAGGCTTAAAAATAAACCAACCCCATTTGAAGCATGCCAACATGTTGAGACCAAATTGAAAATCCATAGTCACAATAATTTAATTACATAAATTGCATTTTTATAAAACACCTTTATTGATCCAAAAATTGAAAATGAAAAACTTTGGTTCAGCTATTTATCTGAATCTTAAATTGATAAAAATAATATGTCTGATATCTAACCCATATGAACATTACTTCATTCAGGAAGCTAGCTATCATCTTTTAAAGTATTTATAATATTCATTAAGGTAAAAAGGAAAGGAGAAAGATAAAATCTTTAAACATGTAAGAGTTCAAACAATTTTTTAAAATTGCAATATCATTTTTTAATGAATTTTGGATTAATTAATAGGGCAGTAACTGGTAAAATGCATCTATTTCTTTCTTTTTTCTTTTTTTTTTTTCTAAGTTAAGGAAGAAGATTTTAAGAAATCCTTCATCAGGGTGAAAGATTCATCTTCCCTTTGTCCTCACACGAGCAACAATGTCCTTGTTTAATTTTTTCTTTTAGGGAAGCTTTCAAATTTCATTCCAGCTGGTTTATATATATAATATTTGAGAGAGTAAGGAGGAGGTGAATCTAATATAATTTTCCTTTAGAATATCCTTGGCTAAAAGTTGCAAGTTGAGTTATAGAATAAGAATACAGCCCCTTGCATCTATGACTCTGCGCCACTTCTGAAGAAATGCTGGCTCTGACTGCATCTGTTTCAGAGCACCTGGTGGAGGAAGAAATGGCAGGAGTTGCGGTACATAGCTAAGGAGATGTACATGCTGAATTCCTGTATTCATATTATAGTCTGTAACATCCCTCGCCCACTTAAGCAGATGGTGCATGTAGCCACCAACAGTTCTGTGTGTGTCAGCCTCCGCACAGGAATGCACCAGCCCAGATAATTACAGAAGACTGGCTACCCTGCGATTGCGCTCTTCAATTTAACGTTGCATAAGATGACATGATGCTGACAGCAGGAATCACTGGCAAGTTCACTATATAACTACATAAAATATCCCATTTTTAATATTTTCCATAACTAATGATATAATTAAATTAATGACTAATAAAGGAAGATAAAGGGTGTAAATTCTTTTTTACTAGAGATTCATGAAATAAGGTTGTTTTTTTCCCCCCTCTGAAATGCTTAAAAGCATGAATTAAAAGCAGTGAAAGTGACTTGCAAGTAGGTGACATTCTGGGGCTACTATAACATCCAGGTGTCCTTGAACTGACCTGTTTCACTACTGTGGGGAAGAAAAATCACCAGGCATGTTTAGAAATATATTGCTCAGCCAGGCTACTGTGTCAGGATGATATAGACATTATGCATATCTTTCTTTTCTTAAAAAAAAAATGAAAGGATAGTTTTCAGCCATAAGGGGAGATTAGGGTTAGTAAGTGGGCATTCTAGCCTAAGTTTCATAGCCTTTTCTTCAGAAACCAAGGGGATGGCATGCTTCAGGTGTGTTGGAGTGAATGTGGGAAGTGGGTTTTACAGTTTTATCTGATGTGTGAGCAGTCCTCACTCCAAATCTGTCTTAGCAATTTTTCTTCTAGAATAAATGCAAATGTTATTTCATGCCATTGGGAGTTCCACAGGTCTTAATCTTCTTTGTTTTAATTTCAACATTTATAAGACTGGGTAGTCACCCTTATTTATTCTTTCAGTAAACCACTGCTAAACAACACATACCATCATACTGTGCACATGAATGTGTGTATGGTTTGTATGTGCATGTGCACTTACTCTTAGAGTGGTTCCCAATAAAAATATAAACTTTGCTGCCTTTGTTTTCACATATTCCTTTTAGTAAATCTTAAATCCAACATATATTAGTAGAATGTAGACTAGAAATAACTCATTGTTATATTGAGATAAGAGTTTAGAATAGTGTGGGTCTTGAATGTATTATTTAATTATGAGAAAAACAAATTGGAAGAAATAACTCTTCTTCATTATATCAAGAGAATAGGAGTTGGAAGAATGTGTCTCCAAATGAACTCTTGTAATTATTTGTCCTCCACAAAGCACTATCTGAACCCATGTTTGTCTTCTGAGTTGACAAGAAATCCTTCGCCATGCCAAATAGTGTCCAGAAGAGATTGGTACCTTACAAACTTTTATAGTCCTTTTTTCCCCCCCTCAAGTTCATGATTTAGTACCTGTGAAAATAGGAGGCTGCTATCACAGCAAACTCCAAGATTGATTTCTTCAAGTTCATCCTTGCCAGCCTCATTTGACATGTGAAAACACAGTCAATATAGTTACACCATAGATAATCATTCATTAGAAGAACTCCATCCATTCCCAGAGCTATGAGTATCAATTTATCATCTCATTTTTATGCATGCCAGAATGTTGTGTTTACCTTTCAGTGGCATCATTTGGAAAGACAAGGTTAATACCAACTTAATTTTACTTTAATGGTAATTTAAATAAAATACTTTGATAAACACTAAGCCTTGGATAGTCAGTCTGCTGAGGAAATTCAATCACAAATTGTTTCACAACAGTCCTGTTTTTTCATACTATTCAACTTGGTCTTCTCTCTTTTATGTAGTACTAGAGGTCCTATGCATAAAATTTATGCAAGAGTAGGCCTTCGCAGCCCTGGCTGCCCAGGCCCTCACAGCCACTGCTTTGTCCAGAAGGTCATCCAAACAGTTGTTCCACTGTTCGGCCATTCCATAAATTTGCATATTATGCTTTTATTATTATAGCTAGTAGCTGCCGAACACGGAACCTGAGACATGTCGATGAAAGCCATATTCACACTAAACGGCATTTTTATTTATTTATTTATTTATTTATTTATTTATTTATTTATTTACTTACTTATTTTTTGGTCAGAGGCTGTTGCAAGGAGTGTCGGTTTTGTTATCCAGAATTTTTGATGTTCTGTCTTTGTATAATAAAATGGGGGAAATTGAGCAGGTGGATTGTTATTTTTATTGCCTCTTTGCTCACTTCTCTGTGAAACTCTTCATTATTAAAGAATCAGTCTTGGTATTACTAGCTAGAAGGCTTTCGCTGGCTGTACCAGGGAAATCTAGTCACACCAGAGCACTTTCTCTGTATTTCTGCCATATCACTTACACATTGTGTTAGAATTATTGTGCAAGTGCCCATATACCTGAATAACACTGGTCTGCGTATTCTACAATAGCTGAACTATAGTCATGTCTGTTGCAGAAGACCAAAGAAAAACCAAGCAACGATTTTAGAGCAAAGGAGTGACACTATTTACGCCAGTGGACCCAGACGAATACTTCCCAAATCTGAGTAAAGTAACATGCAGGGGCTTCTCTTTTATATCTTTCTGGGGTCTTTCTCCTGCAAATATGGATTATGCTTCCTGTCCTTTTTGAGGCTTTGCAAGAGGGCCCCCAGGTGCTGGCGGTCTCCAGGCCATATCTGATGGTCTGGCCTGGCACCAGTGTTAGTAACCCTCCCTCTGGGGAAGTACATGTTCACAGTTTTATGGCCTCATAGATAACAGGTTCTGCAAGACCAGCTTCTGGGAAAGAGGTAATGACTTAATTATAGGTTATCAAGAATGTACACTGGGCTTGCTGGTGCAGATCCAGATTGCTAGCCCCCCAAATATCAGGTTTACATTGGAATTAGCCCTTTTTAGCCTTTTCATCTTACGCACATGCTAAGTTTAGTGGGTAGATAAAAAGCACTCTATTGATGTTAATAATCATTCATAATTTGTGTTTAATACATTTTTATCCTGTGGCGAACCTGTGTTTTTCTCTTCTATTGTTTTTCTGAAGTCCATAAGTTCCACACATCAACTACAACATTTGTTTTCGAGATATGGGTCATGGTTCATCACTTGTGGAAATAAATTAGCTTACTTAGCGCTGACATCAACCTGTGAAAATAGAAACTGGAATCCCCATTAGGAAAAATGCTAGAGAATGGTGATAGGGTATAAATTAGATAGTTTATATCAACACCCAGACAACCCCTGGGCATAGTAGATGCCCAATAAATAATTGTTGAATAAATTAACACATAAAGATATATATGAATGAACAAAATATTTATTGTTTATTAAATCAAATATCAGTCAAGCCTCCCTTGCTTTCTTGATTAATTTATCCTGCATTTTTTACTCAGTGGCCTTCTAAACCTTGCTCATTTTAATTAAGCCTTTCATGTCTCTCACTTCCCTCCAGCTGGAAATCACCCTGACAGAGAATAGAGAGACTTTTTTTTTTTTTTTACAAAAATTCTCACCTTCTTGCCTCCAAACATCAAGAGAGCTCGTATCTTCAGTTTCATCCTCCCACCCTACCCCCTCTTCCCCACTGCCTCCTTCAGGGAGGGTCTTTCCAACTATAATCTTTGTTCACTCTACTCTCTCTCCTGGACTGTTTCTCATTAAATATCCCATTTCCTCTGTATTTTAATGCCCCCCCCCCTTTTTTTTTTTACAAATGCTGAACATGATGAATTCACTCTTACTATCTAAATAATATTTCCCCTCTTGATCTTGTAACTGGACTAGCAATGGGGCTCTACTAGGCTTGAGTCTTGTGAGCATTTTCCATAAACATAGCTAGTCCCCAATATTCTAATTTTGCCCCTAAAAGTTTCAACGTCGCTCTCTTTCTTCACAGACAAGACTCTTCTGCATTTATCCTTATGTCCATATGTTTCAACCTCATAGATTTCTCCCATGAGTTTACCTGGTTTCTACCCTTGAGGAAGAAACTGGTCTTGCAAGGCTTGTCAGGCCATAAAAACTGTGAAAAATGCCCTGCCCTGGGGAGTGTGGGGAAGGGTTGCAAGACAGATCATTGCATATGGTCTGGGGACCCCCAAGACCTTGGGGCCTTCCTGTAAGATCATGAAAGGGGGCGGAACCATATAATGCAAGACAAAGACCCCAGAAGGTTATAAAAAGTGAAATCCTCTGCCTGTTTCTGCACTCTGATTTGGAAATTATTCCCGGAATCCACTAGTGTTAATAAATGGGGTCCCTCCTTTTCTCTAGGAAGCGTACTTGGTATTTCTTCGGTCTTCTGCAACATCCTCACCATTGCCACTATATCAATAATCTATGAACTCTTACTTGCTGAATAAGATTACTTGGATACTTTCAATTCTTATCTTGTTTAGTTTTTCTGAAGTCTTGGGCTTTTTTGCATTTTAGAACAATTTTTCTTTTGTGACTGATTCTCCTCTCTCTGGTTCCACCTGTCTTAATCATTATATTTCTCCCTTTATTTGTCTTTGTGTTTTTTTTTTTTTAATTTTATTTTTTCTATTTGCCTCCTTGATAATGTCTGTTCCAGTGACTTGGTTACTATGCAAATGCTAATGATTCCTAAGTCCAACTCTAATGATTTACTTTACTTCTAAATTATGAATCTCAAATTATAAAATTTCTGAAATTGAATTCATTATTTTCTCTGGAATCTGTTTAATTCTAAAATTCTAGGTCTTTTAAAAATAAATTATATCACCAGAACTAGTTAATTCAGTCACCATTATTAATATTCCTCCCTTTTTTATGATCTATATATCATTGGTTATTAATTCCTCTCAAGTTATACTACTGAACAATTCTTTTATTTGGTTTCTCTCCATTTCTACTTTTTCTGCTTTCATGCAAGTATTTATTGTCTCTTCTCTAGACTATTGCAAAGGAAACATGATGGTGTTAACGTAAAAACATTCAAACCTGTAAAGAATTTTTGTGTTTATTTGAGCCAAACTGTGGACAAGGAAGCAGACTCTCAACTTATTGGGATAATGCTCTGGAGAATGGCAGCTTTTCACCTATTTTTATACATTACAATCAAAGGAGGAGACATGGATGGGTTACGTGAAATCCATAGGTGATAGATTAGCAAAGTAGGTGAAAGCAAAGCAGAGAAACCTCTGGGATTGGATAAAGAGTAAAATGATAGCTAAAGCCGGTTTGGTTCAGTGGTAGAGTGTTGGTCTGCAGACTGAAAGGTCCCAGGTTTGATTCCAGTCAAGGGCATGTACCTTGGTTGCGGCACATCCCCAGTAGGGGGTGTGCAAGAGGCAGCTGGTCGATGTTTCTCTCTCATCGACATTTCTAGCTCTCTAGCTCTCTCCCTTTCTCTCTGTTAAAAATCAATAATATATATATATTTTTTAAAAAAGAGTAAAATGATAGACACGTACTTCTTTTACTAAACTGGATGCAGGATAGTTAGCAGCCAACACTTAACATGATAACAATGACAATGAAGGAATTTATGGTATCTGTCCTGGCACCCAGGGTATTTGGTTGTGCCTTGAGGGGTCTGGAAAAAAGGGAAGTTAACAAGTTACCCTGACATTTCAATGATATGTTGTCATAGATGTAAAAAAGACAATAAACTCAGTTAAGGTAAAGATTGACCTTGTCAGGGAATATACCAGCCTCAGAGGTGACTACCTACTTAACTGCTTTTATTATTTATTTATTTATTTATTTATTTATTTATTTATTTATTATCTGTTTTTAGTTAAAGTTTAATTTTACACCATGTTTTGTGGTTATTTTAGATCTTACAGGTCTTCTCTGAGCTTGCCAGGTTAGCATGTGGCCCCTTTTGCCCACAACGGATAGCCCTGAGTCTGGTGTTGCTTGTTATTACTCATCTTCTCTTCATATTGCCGTTATAATTTTATTGATGCAAAAAACTTCATATATATGATAACATATATCCCTGATTTAATCTTTCAGTGCCTTTTATCACCACAGAATAAATATTAAATTTCTTGGCCTGTCTTACAAAACTAAGATCTAACTTATTCCCATCAGCTTCATCACTTCCTAGGAGGCATTGATATAGCTTTCCTCTCCTCATCATCTGTTATCTCAGTTCCATCTGTTCTAATAACGCTGTATACACTATATAAACCCCCTCACCATATCATCTTTATGTCTTTAAAATGTTTTTTACCTCTTAAGCCGGTCTTTACTTTTTAAGATTCAATTGTCAACAATTGTAATCCTTCCCTGACTCCAACCCAAGAATATCTACTGTGATTTGTGCATCAATTTAAACTTTTGAGCCAATGATTATAATTTTTCATGTTCATATTTCTAGTGTCTTTTGAAGAACGTAACAGTAACTGATTGGTAAATATTATTTGAATAAATTTTAAATAACCTATATAATAGAATATCATGCCTTATTATTTATGTATGATTACTCATTAGCAATCAGTATTAATTAATAATTAGATTAGTCTGACTTCCAAGACATGATCTTTTATTATTGTGCTATAAAAATAATTTTATTTTTAAGTTTTCAACAGTTAACATGAAATTTATCCTTTTAGATTTAGAGGTGTACAATTGAGTACTGTTATGTATAGATATAAAGTAGTATGGATAATCTAGAACTTAGCTGCATAAACAAAATTTTATGCTCATTGATTAGCAACTCCTGGTTTCCCCCTCCTCCCAATCTTGGGTAACCATAATTCTCTTTGGTTCCATGAGTCTGATTATTTTAGGTAATTCATCTAAGCAGAATCATGCAGTATTTGTTGGTTGGTTATTGGCATATTTTATTTAGCATAACATTCTTTAGTTTTATCCATGTTATCACATATTACAGGATTTACTTTTTTCTTTGGAAATCGGATCTCATAGAATTATTAGCATTTCCATATTAATTTCATTATAGCATTATAGCATTATAGCAAAAATATGAAAACAACCAAGTAAAATATATGGTATATACATACAATGGAATATTATTCATCCTTAAAAAGGAAGAAGACCCTGTAATATAAAAATCTTGTGAAAGGAAAATCATGAAAATTATGGATTTGGATATATAAAAGTATATTATAGGCATAAGCTAACCTGTTCTTCCTCTTGAAAAATGAGGTCTTGAAAATTATAAACAAATTAATGTAATAGATATAAGGCCAAATAATGGTAATAAGAAGATTGATTTTTTTTTTTTAATTAAGTTCAGAAGGACATAAAAGTACAAGCAAAAGAGAAATCAACTGGTAAACATCTTTCTATTTGGGCCAAACTCACAGTGTTTGAAAATGGCTGTGGGTGTTTTGACAAACAACCTACATTCCATTTTATTTATCTTTGGTTTAATTTATTGTAATATACACCGAAAGCTGGGACACAACAGGTCTCTGATCATTTATATTACTACTAAGGGTCCAGTGCATGAATTTGTGCACCTTGTGGACCATGAGGCTGCAGTGGGCACAGGGGCAGGTCTTGGCCTCTCCTCTGTGCCCCCACTCCTGGCCACTCCTGAGCGACCCCTAGTTACCTTTCTGCTGGCAGCTCTGCTCCCACAACTGTTCCCATGTGCTGACAGTGCCAGCCCTGCTCATACCCGCTGATGGCATAAGGCAATTGGGGCCAGCACCAGAGGCTCACCCTGATGACAGCAACTGTTACCCTGCCTTGGGCTGGTGCCCTCACTCACCTGCTCCAGCATCCCGCCACAGCTGACACCCACCCTATTTCATGCTCTGTTGCCTGCTGTTGATACCCACCATATTCCGCACTCTGCTATCTGCTGCTGATTACCACCTTGTTCTGCATGGGACACCTGGTGGTCAGCATACATCATAGCAACCGATTGTTTGGTTGTTCTACTGCTTGGTCTATTTGCATATTAGCCTTTTATTATATAGGATTATATGGAATTAAACTGATGCAAAGCTCTAAGAGTTCTTAATAGTCCAACAATACTTACATATTGCAAAACAAAAATTCTGCAAATAATTCCCCCAACTCTTCCAGAATAGTGAAAGTATATTTAAATAAATTCAAGTAAACAGTCATATTCACCAGTCATTCAACACTCATTATGCTTTGTTAACTACCATATTTTTCGGACCATAAGACTCACTTTTTTCCCCCCAGAAGTGGGGGGAAAAAGTCCCTGCGTCTTATGGTCCAAATATAGCCTACACATATACTTTAAAAAATTTTTTTTACTTGCCCGGCTCTGTGTGGTCTCTGTGTGCTTGCCCGGCTCTGTGTGCTTGCTGCAGCCACTGTCCATTCCTCCGTGCCCAGAGTGTCTGCCCCGCTCTGTAAACCCCGAGTGGTAGAGGAGTTCCCATGTATGGTAGTCAGCCTCCATGCCCTCGCTGCAGCCATATCTCCATGTCAGCCCAGGTGCGGTGTACGGTAACTGCGTAATCCAAACCGTAATCATCGCCTGTACCCCTTGCTGGCCCGTACTCCGTGCCCAGAAGAATGCCGCGTCTATTCCCCCAATCATTCCTCTCCGCCCTCTGTTGCCGTGCTTGACTACTGAGTAGGCGTACTGTAGATCTCAGCAGAACCTTTACCATAAATCTTCAACTTTATTCTAATTTATTACTGAAGTCTCTCGTTATTGTGTTTTACAGTACATTTTGTCTTTTGCTGACTGTATTTGTTAATAATGGTTCTAAATGGTTCTAAATGCTGCTGTTTACTTTACAGGGTTGATTACATGTGTTTATGACTGTGATGTTGGGTTTTAATGCACATAAAATATTTTAGGACACTATTTGTTTCAGAACCTTTTTTTCTTCATTTCCCTTCTCTAAAAATTGGTGCGTCTTATGGTCCGGTGCGTCTTATGGTCCGAAAAATACGGCACTTAAGTGGTGAGATAAACATTAATATCAAATACATTATGTTCCTGACATAATGATAATATTATTCTCATATTTTACCTATAGCTTCAACTTTAGTCCTGAAAGAAAATAACAGAGTAAAACCTACACCCATATACTGTATATGGCTGGAATGCTGCTACCACACAAATCTGGCATACTTTTCTTGATAAAAAAAAAAACAATAGGGACATATTGTGTCCTCATCAAAATGTCAGGAAGTCGGGGTCATATTCCTACCTCTTCTACTTATTCATTATGTGTTCTTCCATCACCTCATACTCATTGAAATGAAGTGAAACCTGTTTCTAATATTACAAGGTCTCAAGTTGCAGGTGAGGTGGGGAGCAAATGTATTTGTTGGAAATATGATAGGGCTATCAAAAATATATGCAAGCAGCTACATAAACTGTTAAACATAAGTCAAGTTCATTCTGCTACAGTGTAAAAAATATAATTTTTATAAGATGAAAAAGTAAAAGTATAAGACATTTGGAATATTACTCAACTAATCCTAACACCTCACTTTTGAATCTCTTTCTTGCCCTCTTGAAATTATTTATTGATAATAAAAAATGTATAGCCTAACATTGCTTAGCACACACAATTCTTAACAACACTGAAATTTAGTGGTTCAGGACATATGACTTATAATGAAAAATCATGTGTTTGAGTTCCACACCTGAGTTGTGTGCTTATGGGCGCATTATAAGTTGAGCTTAAAGTCTCTTGAAGCTAAAAATGCATATAATAAAAATGCCACCCTCATAAGTATTTATGTGAAAGTGAACTTGAAGTATTTAGTACATTGCAAAACCTATAGTAAATATAATGTAATGTATCAGAGATTCAGTTTTAAAGATAATTAATACCACTGTTTTTTAAAGATCAAAATCCAGGCAGAGATGATTTTGAATATAACACCATGCTAAATAGGCAGATATTTTTTGTTACAGCCAAACTTACATGATCCACTCATGAGAGCAGCAATACAATTGTATAGAATTTAAAAATGGTTTTCAATTAAATTTGAGAAGACTTGAATTTGCAAGAGGGACTACTTTTGTGGATTTGCAGAAATAGTGGAGATAAAGTTAATTAAATCTGGATTTTCAGCTGAGCCTCTGGATATAGAGCTTGAGAGGTACAATTTACTAACAGTTATTGCTTAGCGATTGGTTACGGACCCAGAGACTCAAACTACAGGACAACCTGCAGTTATGAAGTGGGAGAAAGTTGCATAGAAGAGAGCTAGAAAGTTCACTTACTTGAAGATTCATCTTTGTATTTATTTTAGGTAGTTACTTGAATAAATTTATTTATTGAAGATCTGGAGGCAAAAACAAAAACAAAAACAAAAAACACCAAAACAAAACAAAACAAAACAAAAAAACTCCCAATGCAGGAGAAAGGATTGATAGACTTGGAAGGAGCACGGTTACCCTGCAGCCATTCTGTTTCCCCAAAGGCAGAAACATAGCAGACCAGGGCTCCTCTGAAGTCCCACCAATCCTCCTGCTTCCATGTAGGCATATGAGTTATATTATTGCCTAATAATACCTGCTTGATTCCTATCTCAAAGGGATAGAGGAAAGAATTAATGGTATGAATTTTGCCAAGCATGTCAAGACCCCTAGAGATATGTAACATAAATATCTTATGATTGTAAACATTATTCCTTAAACTTGTTTTAAACCTGGGAAATGGGAGAGAAATTTACCTAGCAAACTCACTGATATTTGTTTAAAATAAAATCAGATTTCATTGGCTATATTCTATGGATTTTGAAAAAAGTAATTAAAAATGATTTTTATCTTTTTTTGTGTCCTCATCAGTGATTTACATAATATATTGTACATATTCTTATTATACATTCCCTTATCAAATATATCATAATCCTTGGAAAGAGCCATCCTAGCCATTACGTTCAAGCACAGGTGCTCTCTCCCTAACATCCTATAGTCTCCCATCTCTTTTAAAAATATGTAAGAAAAAAAATCTGTAATAAAGGGGAGATGCAAAAAATAAGCCCTACAAATTCCTATAGCTTCTTACTTAGATACATTAACTATTATATTTTTCTTGAGTAAAAAAAAACATACTATTGTATGCCCAGCTAATTAAATAAATATAATGCCTTTAACCTCAGTTAAAGAATAATGACAGCAAAATATTTAATGAAATGAACAGACTGCTGACCATAGCTAGCTCCGTCCTGATGTATGTGCTCCATCCTGATTCATTTGGAAGGCGCTTATACAAGGCGAGGACGTGCTTCTGCATACCTGAGTTAAGATGTTCTGTTTATGAGGAAGGGAACTTTCTGTAGCACTATGCTGTGGATATTTCTCCCCGCAGAGCACCAATGAATTATTTAGTACTTGATTTGTCCAAGGAAAGCGTGGCTACACTACAGTGATGGAGTTATGCTGTAGAAATAGAATGTTGCTTAAGGAATTATTGGTGAACAACAACAAAAAAAAGCAACTAAAGCAGAAGGCACAGTTGGTTTTCCAAATATACATACACAGCACTCACATTTATCATAATTCAGGGACGTTATGGGAAAAATGCTAGCATGTTTAGCTTTTATAAAACTGTCGTTGTATGCTATGTGCATCAGTTGGCTGGCTTTCTCTCCAATCTTCTTCTGTGTTGCCTTCTGTATTAATTTCTTTAAGGGTCTTTTTTTGTCACTTATATTCAAGATAAGAAGAATATTTTTATATCATATCCTATTTCCTAGTACTCCTCAATATCATATTGCATGAAATTATCTGTGCAAGAAGCATTTGGTAGCATTTTTACTTGCTTAACACTACTTGTGTTTTTTTTACATATCATTTCTTCCCTCTCCCTCCATGTCTTTTTAAAACTGGCAATTTCCATTATTTGACCTCCTTGTTTATTCACTCCCCATACAGACAATCCTCCCTTTGCCTGGTTGCGATATGCACAGATTTGTTACCCTATCTTAGTTAAATAACACCCGGGCTCAAATGATATATTCAGAATTCAACTACCATGGTATATTAACTGTGAGTAATTGCATGAAGTACAAACTTCGCTGCTAGCTCTTCAGTCCACAAATCACCACATTGATAACAGATGAGCGTCATAACTAATGATAAATCATGTCACTTCTTTGGAAGTCTGATGACGATTGGCTTCTGTGCAGCTGTTGTTCAGTTTAAGTACAAACTGCAAAGCATGTAGTTGTGCTTCTCCTTCTTTTCTCTCAGTACTACAACCAGGTGACATTGTACAATAGGCACTTGAATTTGGAAATGCGCCAACAGACATGAAAGTGCAGCAAAGAAACAAAGACGATAACATTGGGAATAAAATTTGAATTGAACAGAGATGGAGTGTAAGAAGAAATAGCTTATCCAAGAATGTTGACTCCGGTGCCCTAGATGCTAGACTCCAGGTTAGCTGCCTAGATTGTAGACATTCAACCAGAAAAACCTCATGAAGGCAAACATATTGACATAAATAAGAAAAGAGTTGTGATAAAAAGGATGAAAATGTCCCAGAGCAAATGGCATTGACATAAAATTTCATAAAAAAGGAACTCTCATATCACTTGGAGAACCAAAAATAAAATGTTGAAAGCTGATGGAAACTTAGAAAAGAGTGTGACAATTCACTAGGGCACAGAAAAGATTCTTATTCCTTATTTCTTTTTTGTACTATAAGAGAAAGCAAGTAATGTTTAAGTGACTATTGACTATAGCTTTACAAAGAAACAAAAGCACCAATTTGCAATGTTTAATAATGTTTGAATTTCTGATGTACTAAATACATAGTTGCTTTACTAATCTTTATTTCTCCACATATTTATGGCTGGCATTAGGGGAATTTTTAATGTTTTGACACTATTTTTAAAGGTCACAGAATAGTCGTGTGTTATTTTTTTTCCTTCACTGTTTATTATAATCACATTGCACGATTTTAGCTTACACAATCATTTTTTAAGGTATAACACTGCTGTGCAAAACAAGAAGTGACTTAAAAGTTTAAGATACAGTCATGAGTTTCTTAATTTCTAGGACGCATTATGAGAAATGTGTCATTAGGCAATCATCAGAGAGAGCCCTTCCACAAACCTACATGGGATAGCCTACTACACACTTTGGCTGTATGGGATAGCCTATTGCTCCTATGCTGTACAACACATTACTGTACAAAACAGCACAGGACTGAAGCAAGCAGAAGAGAAAATGATGATATTTACAGACATGATAAACATGAGAGGTCTGAGGCTGCTGCCAGCATAACACTGCATATTGTTTTACAGCAAATTTTTTATAAGTAGAGATAGTATACTGTAATAATAATAAAGGCATTGCATGAGCTTTAGCTGGTTTTGCTCAGTGGATAGAGCATCAGCCTGCAGATTGAAAGGTCCTGCATTTGATTCTGGTCAAGGGCACATGCCTGGGTTGCGAGCTCGATCCCCAGTAGGGGGCGTGCAAGAGGCAGCTGATCAATGATTCTCTGTCATCATTGATGTTTCTATCTCTCCCTCTCCCTTCCTCTCTGAAATCAATAAAAATATATTTTAAAAAAAGCATAGTATGATAGATACATGTAAGCCAGTAATATAGTTGTTTGTTGTCATTATCTAGTATTATGTGCTATACATAATTGTGTGCTATACTTTTATAAAACTGGCAGCACAGTTGATTGCGTAGGCCAGCACCACCACAAATATATGAATAATATATTGCATGACGACATCATGATGGCTATGAGGTCACTAGGTGATAGAAATTTTTGAGCTGCATTATAATCTTATGGGGCCCCAACCGTGTATGTGGTCCTGTGATGAAAAATGTCATTATGTAGCACATGACTGTATAGAAAAGTTGTAGTATTGTCAGTTCAGTTGCCTAGATCAAAAATTTTATTAAGTATTTGAAATATTTGATATATCTTAATGTCACACCACTTACTTAATGCCATATTTACTGGACAAATGAGGGGCATAATTGGTTTTGTGCTCTATGTAACTGATGTTACAGGGAATTCAAATCAAGAAAGTCACTATCCAGCTGCCAAAATCATCACCCCAATGGATAGTAGAATAGTTTTATTATTTTTTAGGCTTTTTTTTATTGTAACAAATGAATGGCATTTTACAATGTAGGTGTTTTTTGTTTTTGTTGTTATTGTTGTGTTGTTTTGTTTTACTTTGGGAAAGGTAACTCTTTATTCCTAAAGATTTCTCAGGTTTCATTCATGATTTGCATCCCTCTTTCTTCATACTGTTTTTTTTAAACTATTGTTAAAACAAACAAAAAACACACAAACATTAACATTAATAAATAAAATAAATGAGATAGTCATATAAAGAATGCCTCTGCAATTCCTTTTTTTTTTTCAATATTGCAATTGGGATTATTTTCATTAGGCTGTTTAATCATCCATTATAAAGCTTTTAGGTGTAAAGTTTTCTCATGCAACTGGACAAAGGAAACAAAAAGATAATATATTTTTTTCTATGAACAGGTTTGTACCTCTTTACCTGTATAAGATTCTTGCTGTTACTGTCTTTCATTACCACAAAATTAGTAGCTGGAAACAATGCAAGCATCTTATCTTCCAGTTTTGGCAGTCAGCAGTCCCACAGTCCGACTCCCTTCTGAATGTAGGGGAGCCCCCATTTGTCTTTTCTAACTTTCTACTCCTTGCCTGTCAGAGTCAGTGACGGAGTGTTGGATCCTCATGCTTTTCTGCAGCTGGGAATGTCCCCACTTTTTAAGGACTCATGATTAGATTGAGCCCACCAAGACAATGTCCATCCCAAGATTTTAATGACAACTGCAAAGTTTCTTTTGCCAACTAAGTTTCCAAGAATCAGGTCATGGAAGGCTCTGGGGGCCATTCTCCCATCAACCCCAGTATGTGAGGATGAGGAGAATAAGAAAACAATTATGCTCCTTCTGACTCCCTTTTTACAAAACTCAGAGCTACAAGATATACTCAGTTGTCATCATTTCAAATTATGCTTTCCCTTCTTGACCTTTTCTCCCCCATGAACCCTTGACTATTTTCTGATCTTATTATATTGAGGTTTTTAGTGTGCCTGGGATTTTACTACAAAGTAGGAGGTTGTTTTATTTTTCCCCTTCAACACCACCAAAAAAAAAAAAAAAAAAAGTAAAAATATTTGCAATGCCTACTTAAGATTTAACCTTTTTAATTTTCCAAATAGTAAATTAAAAGAAAGAACAAATAGCATATCAGTTGTAACAAAAAAAAAAAAAAACAGTAGAAGATGGACAGAAGACATTTCTTTCAAAGAATATAGAATACCAAATACAATATTTATCTCTCTATATCCTTATATCTCTAGTTTTATTAAAATTAAAATGCAGGTGAATAAGGTTGAACTTTGAATTAAAATGTGTGTATTTTTTCATATGAATATGTTAATTTTATATATATTGAATAATGTCACTTGAAGTGGATATTGAATGACCAAACAATTTTGTTTTCTATTTATTCTTTTTCATGTAGATAACTGATGAAAATGGAAGCAATATGCTTCTACATTGCTCAGTGTGAGATATTCTCTTTCAAATAAATACTTTAGCTGAATTTTCCCATAAATTTTTTGGAGATTTGATACTATCTAGATGCTACTTTATGAATGTTCAAAAATGGAAAATACAATGAGGTTATAATTGTATTTCCTTGCACAATGACATCACATTATGACCACACAAAAGTTCTGTTGTGCGGAGGGGACTACAAAGGTTTTAAAAACGATCTCTTTTTTTCCTTTACCAAATAAGATCTCCACGTCCTCTCATTTCCTTTATTGTTTGTTATTTGAGCAGCAATAACAAACATTTCAGAACATGTTTTTCATTGTCTCTGCTGAGGTAGATTCTTGGCCCAAGCGAGGTTATTGCATTTTGGCTCTAAGAATTTAAACTTAGAATAAGGAGAGATTGAGTCCGTTAGTTGGGGCCACTAACCTGGGAGTTCACATAGGGACAAGACTGGACTTACTGTTTTCTATCACATGTAAGAAGTAGCAGAAAAATGTAGACTCCCAAGGAAGAAAAGAATGAAGAGATGTTGAGAGAAAACCAGTAGTGATAAAAGAGAGAGAGAGACAATCAACTGGGCTTATTGGGACCACTCCAATTTGTTTCCAGTGCCTGTTAAAAATCCAGTTTCATAATTCTGACCTTGAGTTCCATGGGTTCTTTCTAATAAGTTCCTATTTTAGATAGCGTAAGATTTTTTTTTTTTGTCATTTGAAACACAAAGTCTTTCTAAGATGTTATTTCATGTGAGTGCTCTTGCTATTCAAATTGTAAAATAAAATATTTTGCTGAATATGTCGGAGTCAATTAGGCATGTCTGATGTAACATATTTAATGAGTGCCTGTTACATATCATACTCAGAACTGAAGCTATAAACATGTATAAGACATGGTTTCTACCTCGTGAATTGTCTTTCTCTTTTTTTTGCAAGATGCAAATAGGGCCTGCTTTGGGTCAGACAAAAGAAATTTCCCCTCACTGGTCATTTTTTATACTATCTGGTAAACTTTCAGCATTCAATAACAGTGCATTTCTATATTCACAAATCTTCGTGTACTGCACCGATTTTTATGATTATTCAGATCTTTTCAATTTTAATTCAACTTTTAATTTAAATAAAGTGAATGAGCATAGTAAAGAAGTGATAGCAACATGGTAAATTTAATCAGAAGAAGTTATCCTTGAGGAGGATTTGTAAGAGTTCCATGAAATCTATTTATATTTAGCTTCGAGAAATACCTATTTTGGATCCTTGGAGATAATTATTCTTTTTTTCTGACTCTGGTGTCAAAACCCTTCTTTCTAAACTACAGCATACTGATTAGAAGCTGAAATTCCTAACTTACAGATTTTGAACCGTGGCCCTGCCATTTTCTCAATAAAAGGTTCAGGCAATTTTTTTATTTGGTCCTGATACCTCGTTTTTAAAAGGGACTATTTGTACTAATAAAAAGGCAATATGCTAATTAGACCAGGAGACCTTCTGCACGTCCTTCTGGACAAAGCCATGGTGGCAGGGCCAAGGCAGAAGTGGTTTGGGGCAATCAGGGTGGCAGGGGAGGGCAGTTGGGGGTGAGCAGGCCGGCTGGAGGGGCAATTGGGGCAATCAGGTTAGTAGGCAGGAACAGTTGGGGGAGAGCAGGCTGGCAGTGGGGACAGTGGTGGCAAGCAGGCCAGCAGAAAGGAAAGTTGGGGGCAAGCAGACCAGCGGCGGGGGGAGGGGGGGTGGGGGGACATTGGGGGCATTCAGGCTGGTGTGGGGGGGGGGATTGGGGGGAGTTGGGTGTGATCAGGCCAGCAGGCATATTGATTAGGGGTGATCAGGCAGACAGGCAGGTGAGTAGTACGCAACCAGTGGTCCCAGATTGCAAGAGAGCTGTCTGATTGCTGGTTTAGGCCCCATCCCACTGCTGGCAGTCGGACATTCCCCAAGGGGTCTCAGATTGGTGGCAGGGCCAAGGCAGACACCTCCCCCATGCATGAATTTTGTGCACCGATCCACCAGTAGTATGATATGCTTATATAATTATTTTGAAAATTAAATAAGAAAAAAATAAAACTTAAAAATGGTACCATATATATATATATATATATATATATATATATATATATATATATATGAATGAATACATAATAGCTATTAATGCTGTTTTAAAATACATACCAGAATCACATACCACAGCTGTGCACATATACAAATATAACAGCCCAAGTAGAGAGAATCATAAGCGCCTGAACTCATCATATAATTCAAGGTCTGAGAGATGAGAAATGTTGCAAAATGTAAATGTATGTATAGATACTAAATTATGTTCAGTATTATGGAGTCAAGGTGATACAAACCATCCCACAAAAAATAAAATCACATTTGTTATTCTTCTTTTATCCAGTTTTGCTATTCAGTAAAAATCAGTTTTATTGTTATTCACTTGAACATTCATTTTCTCTGGTGCAATAATTAATGACAAAGAGATGTTTATAGCTTACCTCTTTTTCATCAGAAAAACAAAGATGATTGGGATACAAGGAGTAAATGCAGATTTATTTTTGACAATAGTAGTTTAGCTAGAAAAGTTGTATACTAAGTTATTCCTTCCCTATGAAAGTTATACAAATATAACTGAATTTATTTGATGGATTGAGGTTAAGTGAATGTGATATAAATATTTATAAAACACAATTGTATTATATACATAATTTATAAATATCTACATATATATTTCATGTGTATAATGGAAAATGTACTGAGGAATAAATTTTGCACACAAATAATACTGAGAAGTTTAAGCACTTCTTTCACAAATATCAGAAAATAAGGTCAGGAAATATTCCTCAAAAATCAGAGACAAGCAAATCTAACTACCCCCCACCCCTACTAGCCTGCTCACCCCCAACTGCCCTCCCCTGCCACCCTGATTGCCCCAAACCACTTCTGCTTTGGCCCCGCCACCATGGCTTTGTGCCTCTAAGATTATTCAATGAACTTACTTTATGAGAAGGGTTGGAATGTTTCAACTATGAATTATATATAAAAATAATAATCCTTATGGGGAGCAATAAAAACTTTACCCAGATACAATATTATACTGTTAATATGTTGTATTGTCCAAGGAAACATACCCCAGGTGTTATCTTAACTTTCCCTCCTTGTATTAATCAGGTGTTGATGACCACGACTTAAGGCCTGAAAATATTGTGCTAGAAAAGCTTGGCAGGGAGGAAGCAGATCGTACCTGCGCAGGGTTATTTATCATGCTGTCACCAAACCCTAGGGAAGCGCAGTTCCAGCTAATTTATTACAATGTTGTTTTCGTTTTTACTGGGCCTGGGAAGGACTTACACTGAGGCCATAGCACTGTGATCTGCACTAGAGAAGCATCAGTGACAACACTACTATCTTTGCACATTTTTTTATGGCACATTTTTTCCCCTGACTCTGCTCTCTTCCCCATAACATTTAAGAGCATTCATTAAACTCAATAGAAGCCAAGGGCTGTATATGTGCTGTGAGTACAGAGAGTGGAAGGTGAGGAGGTTGAAACAAATGAATGCTGCCCAGAGCTGTATGTATGTTACTTGCAAATGTGACCTGTATAAGCCCCTAATGCCTTATGTAGGATGACTCAATAAACAAGACCTCCGAAAGTTGTGGCTCTCTCTGGAGATGAGAGAAGGTTGAAAGTGATATTGAACTACTGGAACTGCCAACTCTTATATTTTTTTTAATATAAATGCACATAAAAAATAAAATTGGGGCAGTGAAGAGTGATGGTTTGAAAGTCACAAAAGCCTAAGAAATTGAACTTAGTTTTAATCTTGTGCAATCATTATATATGAGATTTCTTATTTCTTTTCTTCTCATACAGTCAAAGAATAGCTCATCTCAAATATTAATTTATGATTTAGCCTCCTCAAAGAAATTATAAACCAGAAATCCTTTCTTATTGGTTGGTGGGATATTTCCTGAAATATGCCATATATACTATATAATAAAAGGCTAATATGCAAATTGTCTCCTCCACTGTGAGTTCAACCAGGGGGTGGGGCCGGCCCACCAACCATCCTCAGCCCCTTTACCCAGCTGGTCTGATAAGATACCACCTGTGCATGAATACATACATATATATATATATATATATATATATATATATATATATATGTATATATATATATGAAAATAATGAGTGAAAAAAAGTTATAATCTTCAATATTCTATAATTTAGATTACTAGCAGTCTTTGGGAACCATGGTATTTTCTTATCATATGTAAATTAAAAATATATATATATATCAAAGTGAGATGCATACTGAATATTTAGCTTAGTTGCATATAAAGGAAAACACAAAAAAATGTTTTTTGTTATCAAAAGTATAGTACATAGCTTGTCAGTGCTCTCCCACTTTACTTCTATGCACTATTATAGACTTTATCCAAATGAATGAGCATTTTCACGGGAGAGTGATGTTTTTATGCATCAAATATCCATCTTCTAAGAACTTAAAATAATATGAAAAATACATGTTGGGTGAATATGCATTTAGAAGTTGCTGTCACATCTGCTATTCTATTTAAAACTAGAGGCCTGATGCACAAAATTCATCAGGGCTCAACCCTTGCAGCCCTGGCTGCTTCAGCTGGCTCTAGCAGCCCTGGCTTCATCTGGAAGGTCATCTGGAAGGATTCTAGAAGGTTGTTTGGCTGTTTAGTCTAATTAGCATAATAGCCTTTATTATATAGGACTAGAGTCTCAGTGCATGAAATTTGTACATGGGGGGGCGGGGCATCCCTCAGCCCGGCTTGCATCCTCTCACAATTTGGGAGCCCTTGGGGGATGTCTGACTGTGGTTTAACAAGACTTGCACCTAAACTGGCAGTTGGACATCTCTCTTGCAATCTGGGACTGCTGGCTCCTAAACACTCACCTGCCTGCCTGCCTGATTGCCTCTAACCTTTTTGCCTGCCTCCCTATCACCCCTAACTGCTCACCTGCCTGCCTGATCGCCCCTCGCCACCTCTGCTTTGGCCCCTTGACCTGGGACCCAGGCTTCCCTCCCTCTGGTTGGCCGCAGGCACACAGGACCTCAGGCAGCACTGTCAGGGCCTGGCTTTGTCAGGAAGGACACCTGGAATGACATCCAGAAGACGTCCGGTCTATCCAGTCTTGGATTGTCATATTACCCTTTTATTAATATAGATGTCTAACAATACCTTGAATAAGAAAATGACTCATATTTAGCAGCGAAAGTAACAGAGAACAAAATTAAATGACCATTTTAAGTTATTAATTAAACAGTCACAACTAGAACTCAGGACTAAAGTGATTAAATTGTTTATTATACAGACATTGTAATAGGAGGTTTGGATCTATGCAGACATCAGTGCAAATATTTGTATTTGTGATAATTCACACTATTCAGCAAGCCTCTTGCTTTTGGGATCAAGTCCAAGCTGTGAGACAAAGGAATGCTACTTTTGGACATTCAGCCCAATCCACCATAACTCCTGCTTCACACTAAAATCTAGCAGAACCTAACGGCTTGCAGTTTATCCCACCTAATTACTATTCACAGATCTTTGCCTAAGTACACTTTTCTTGGAAAGATTTCTCTTTCCTTCTCTTACCCATTGGCTTATCATCTAATCATTTGTCACCTCATACACTCTGATGCCCTTAACCTAACTAGACTGTTTTCTTTCCATTAATCTCCCATAATTGCTGTGTATGCACACATATTTCTCCTTCTCACTACTGTTCTAAAATTACCTGCCAGTGAGTGCATCAGCTGCACTAGACACAGACTTCAAGGAAGGCAGAGATGTCCATTATTTTCTTATTATTTGAGCAAATACCAGGTGTCATGGCATATATTTAAAATACTTGTTGAATGTATCAATAAATTAATAGACAGTAGATGGTTAATGCAATTGCTTAGCTGATTGGAGGGCACATACTGACATCATTATAGGTTCAATGTACTTATCTGACCAGTCAGGTCCAGATAGTAACCTATATTTCTAGCTCTGTTTCCTCTTTATTGGGATATATGAATCAAGTCAAGAATATTTATGGAGCTCCTCCCAAGTAGCCAGCATGGGTCTAGGTTCTGGGGAGTTAGTTCTCAGAATAGTTAAATGAAAATACTAAAACTAGAAAAAAATTTTCAGATCTCTCATCCTACTGATATTAGTTCAGTAGCATTAGCATAGCAAAACAAGATATAACATCTAGCATTAGAAAAAAATTAATATTCCTTTGAAATAATCAGGATCTACTCTCTTATTATAATATTAAAAAATGTGCTAGAAACCTTTCATTACATACTAAATTCTCATTAATTTTAGTATTCAAGTTGGGAAAGACACAAAATATGGCCTTGGGAAATTATTTGGGTGCTATCTCCAATTATAAATATAGTCCTTATACAGTATAATATTCTTATTGATTTAAGATGTACAAAAAAAATGGGTGAATGAGTGCAAACATATTTCATCTAGGTTTACTATCTTATTTAACCTTAAAATAAAAACAAAAATAAGTAAAGGTAAAACTACAAAAAATTTACATATGGCAACAAGAAAATATCATGATTCCCAAAGGCTGTTAGTAAAGTATAGAATATTGAAGATAATAGCCTTTTCACTCATTAATTCCCTATAGACACTCTAACCAAATGTGTTTTTGTTTGTTTGATTGTTAATCCTCACCTGGGGATACATTTTCCCATTACTGTACAGATAGAATGGGAGAAAGAGAGAGGTGTGAGAGAGAGAGAGATGTGAGAGAGACACATCAACTAGTTGCTTCCTGCACCTGCCCCAATTGAGGGCATGGGGCAAACTTGCAACCCAGGTACATGCCCTTGATTGAGAATCAAACCCATGACCCTTTGATGCAGGCTAACACTCTAACCACTGAGCAACACTCACCAGGGCAAATTTATTCATTTTTATACAAAGGCACAATGAAGTTAAAAAATACATGTGCAATTTTAATGAATTTCAAAATAAATCCATGTGCTTTCTTTTCTTTCATTAAAAAAAAATCTTCTACCTACTAAATATTTGTACAACTAACAGAGCACTCAGCCACGAGTAAAACTGAGAGGTCACCCAGGGCCTAGACAGAAAAAGAATCCAAAATGAGTTGTTTAAAAACAGTACAATAGCACACAAACACTTGTGATTTCTATTTCTGTGACATATAAGAATTGTTTTGGAATTTATCAAAAACACTTGGAAGATGTAAACACTGGGAGAGTCAAAGCTATGGATTCGCAAAGCTTTCTAGAGTCTCTGGTAGACAAAGCTATGCTATTTAAATGCTTGTACATTGCTGCAAATTGGGACTTCTGCTCATCTTGCCAGGGGACTGAATCAGAACTAAAAGTATGCTTTGACCTTGATTTTAAGATATATTCCTACCTCAGTGCTTTGGTCCGTGAGCTTAGCCAGAGGGTGAGATTTTTGAAAGATGACAGCTCATCCTTGCCATCTTTGACTCTCTTTAAAAAAAAAAAAAAAAAAAAAAAAAAAAAAGTATATATATATATATATATATATATATATATATATATATATATATATATATAGTTTTCATTGTTGAAAGTATTATATGTCCCCCCATTTTTTCCCATTGACCTATTCTAGCCCACCCCTGTTCTCCACCCCCGACCCCGTCCCAGGCCTTCCCCATACTATTGTCTATACCAATGGGTTAGGCACAAATATTTAAAAGGAGTTAAAAAAAAAGGTGAAGATGCAGTAAGTGGGGCTTTTCTGGTCAGTTGACTGCTGATATAGTTCTGTGTCTGGTTACTGCTTTGAACATTTAAAATAAATATATAGTGCAGCCTACTGCATGAAGAACACTTCATAGAGCAGTAAAGTGGAAAACACAGGCTATTATTAGGGGTCCCTGAGGTCTAAACTTATATAGGAATTTAGTTTAACTGCATAATAGCAGAATACTTAATAAAACAGGGACATCAATAAAGTAAGTATAAAAAAATCTTCCAAATTAAGCATATCAGTTTTTTAAAGTAATATTTTTGTCATTTCCTTTTCTTTTTATGACAAATTTCTCTCCAACCAAAAACCTCAATAGACCACATTTAAAAATAATTAGAATACCCTTGTAAAGCCAAATTCAGGCCTAACAATAAAATAGAGAGAATTTTTTTTTTTTTTTTTAGCATAAATACTATTGTACTGGGCTCTAGTTCTTTCTTCAAAAGCCTTCCCTTGCATTTGTTAACTTCAGTATTTATTGCCAAAATTGGTACCATGCAAGCTCTAAGGAACTTCACACAGATGTAATTAGACAGTGCTGCATCTCAGGCCAGCATTGTATTTCTATTGTTTCCTTCCCTGGTACTTCTCTAAGACATGGTAGGAAATCACCAGCAACCCTTCTTTAGTCATGCATGAGCAACTTACAAGGTCAAGGATGTTAATGTCCAGGGGGCCAATCTTGCCCAGTAGTATAGAAGAGTTGTTGTAGAAATGTTTTCTTCTTCTATTCTCTGGGAAAGACAGTTCTGAAGTATCCTATATAATAAAGAGGCAATATGCAAATTAACCCTCACACCCTCACAAGATGGCTGCCTATGACCAGGCTAGCAGGGGGGGTTAGTGAGGGATGATCAAACAACTGAACAAGCAGGCTGAATGGGGTGACCAGGCTGGCAGGGTATTAGTGAGGAATAATTAAGCATCTGAACAGCAGGTTGCATGGGGTGACCAGGCCAGGGGAGGGGGAAGGCGGGGCGTGAGAGGGCACCAGACTGGCAGGGGGCAGTTGGGGGCAACGAGGACAGAATGAGGGGGAGCTGGGGCAACCAGGTTGGTGGGGGGGTGCATTGGAGGTGATTAGGCTGGTAGGGGAGGCAGTAAGGGGTGACCAGGTCAGTGGGGTGAGGGCAGTTAGGAGCGACCAAGCCAGGAGGGACGGGGCAGTTGGGGGTGACCTGGCCAGCAGTGGGGGCAGTTAGGGGTACCAGGCAGGCAGGCAGGTGAATGATTATGAGCCAGTGGTCTAGGATTGTGAAAGGGATGTCCAACTGTTGGTTTAGGTCTGGGATTAGGCCTAAACCGGCAGTTGGACATCCCCTGAGGGGTCCTGGATTGGAGAGGGTGCCGGCTGGGCTGAGGAGACCCCAGTACCCTGTGCACATATTTTATGCACTGGGTCTCTAGTATTTAATAATGCTACTCAGAAATTCATGGATAATAAAACAATTACATTTTTTTTTTTTTTTTTCACTATGGAGGACTGACAGAAGAAATGGCTGGGAAATGGAGCCTTGTTTCAACAATGGTTCTCAAAGGATTATTCCCAAAACAGGCAGCATTCACATCACCTCATACTTTGTTACAAATGGAAACCATTGTGCCCCACCATATCTATAGAATCAGAAACTCAGGGGGTGAAGGGGTGTAGCCCAGCCACTTCTGGTTTAATAAGTCCTTCAGATAATTCAGATGCACAGTAAAGTTTTCAAAGCATTAAATTCTATGATAGCTGTGGCTATCATATGAGGGTTTTGAAAATATGAGGGTTTTGTAAGTGGAAGAATTGTGAAGCTATGCAACTTTTTTTTTATTGTTTTGAAAGCCTTGAAAAGAGAAAATGCTATGCCAAGTTTGGTTAAATATTACACTTTAAAACCGAAGTACTTTCATGGTGGCATTGATGGAAATCCCACCTCATTCAGACAAGGGATGACTGCTGAAATTAAGACTCATGATCTAATTGTAAATGTGGGAGGTCTTACAAAGTAACTGAAAGCACAATATCCATAGAGAGAAACTATATTAAAAGTCAGGGCTTTAATACGGAAAAAAAAAAAAATGAACCTGAGAAGTGATATGGCCAGGTTTAAGTGACTAAGTCTGAGAATCTTTTATACATGCACACACACAAACATAAAATACAGAGATATGCTGGTAAATATACATATGTGCATCTATCCATATATACATGCATGCATGTATGGATGGGTGTATTGATGAAAAAGTGGTAGATAGATGGTATGATAGATTCCAACAAGCAAAACTAATCTCTTGAATTATTTGAAGATAGAGAATTATCTCTATTATCATTATTATTATTATTATTTTGTGAGGCTTCTCAGTTTGCCAAGAATGAGCCCAAGCTCAACTTTCTGAGGCACAAAGGATTTCATCTACTACTTCCTGTGTAAGTTAAAATGCTAATTTTGTCACTTAACTATCTACAGAGGCATCTATTTTCAATTCTATTTGGAAAAACAGAAACCTCACTTAGATAAGAGAATCCTAGACCTAGCCCCCAGCAAAGATAGACTATTATTTTCCTGTTCCTCTTCTAACGATTCTAAATCAAGTATGTTGGCATAGAGAGAAACCTAAGATGGAGACTCTCAGAAAATAGGTTGTCCTGCTAGGGCTATTCTGTCTAATATGGTAATTCATAGGCACATGTTCCTACTGAAACTTGAATATGACTACACCAAATTGGGAAGTGTAATGGTAAAATACATATCAAATTTCAAAGATTTGCTATAAAAACAATATAAAATAATTTGTTAATAATTTTATATTAATTACATGTTGAAATGACTTATGTTGGACATATGGAGTTAAATACCTTACACAATTTTATTTTATTTTATGTGAACTTGTTATATGGATATTTGATGATTTAAAACTATATCTGTGGCTGACCATATGTTTCTATTATATATTGTACTGAGGCAGGTGATTTTCAAGTATTTGAAAATTAATCAAAATTACTTTTAAATAGTTTATGGTCAAGGAAGAAATCTCAAAGGATATTCAAAACTATTTCAAATGGAATGAACATGAGAATACAACATATCAAAAATTGTAGAATAATAAATCAATGCTTTGAAGAAAATTTTTAGCTCTAAGTGTATTTACTAGGAAGGAAGAAAAATATAAAAACAATTATCTCTGTTTTTACCTTAAGAAGTGAGAAATGATACCAATTTTAACAAGAGATAAGAAAACTTACCAACTCATTTTTTATGAGATTTGTGTAACTGAAGCAAAACCTGACAATGACAATCAGGCAAAGAAAAGAATTTCAGAGTTTCAGATCATAAGCTCTTGTGATGCAGATTCAAATTTCCTTTAAAATAATAGTCAACTAATTATACCAATACATAAAAAAGAATAATATATCATGACCAGAGGGCTTTCCCTCAGAAATATAGGGTTAGTTTAACATTAGAAAAGTAAATTGATTTAATTTACCAAAGGAACAGAATAAAAGAGAAAAATCCTATGATTATCCCAACTGATGGTGACAAAAGCCCTTGACAAATTCAACACCCATTAATACAACTTCTCAGAAACTAGAAAATTAGGAAAACTTTCTTAATATAATGCAGGGCATTTATGAGAAACCCACAGCTAACCTTATAATTGTGAAATATTAAAAGTGTATTTCCAAATTGTGTAATAAAAGGTTGCTTATTCTCAGACCTAAATAATGGGGAGAAATTCTATACACACAAATCTGGAGACTGGATTTTTAGGAGCGATCCCAATTTTTTAAAAAATATATTTTATTGATTTTGTGCAGACAGGAAGGGAGAGAGATAGAGAGTTAGAAACATCGATGAGAGAGAGTCATCTGATCAGCTGCCTCTTGCACACCCCCTACTGGGGATATGCCCACAACCAAGGTACATGCCCTTGACCAGAATCGAACTCTGGACCCTTCAGTCCCCAAGCCGAAGCTCTATCCATTGAGCCAAACCGGATTCGGCAATCCCAAATTTTTTTAGAGTTAAAATGCAATCTCAATAAAAATTTCAGCATGATTTTTGTAGAAATTGACAAGCTAACTCTAAAATTGATGTCAACATGTACACAACCCAGAATACTAACCAAGGGCTCACAAGAGTCTGCAGCTATAAGCACATCTTAGAAGTGCTTCCTGGTTTGATAGAAATAGGAAGAAGGAAGTTTGGGCATTATGTAATGGTTCCTGAGAAAATAGCTTTCTCATTGACAGAATTTGTGCTAGGTTTCCCTTTAATATATTCCCCACTCTTCTCTTCTCTGATTTGTCTACTTTTGGTAGAGAGATACAGTATTTAACAAAGACAGGAGAAATGATATTAATGCTCTAAACTAATCATTATTTGGGGGGAAGTTAATGCGATATGTTGAATTCTTTCTCAAATGATAAGAGATCTCTTTCCATATGTGATTTTACCACTTTGCCAATAACTTTTTTTTAAATCTCTTTCTGTTCTCTTATTGTTTAAACAAATTGTCTTCAGTCCCTGGCAGGGATACAATATAATTGATCAGCTTTGCCATTTTCTGCAGTTAAACATTTCGTTTTTCTTTCTATCTAACTAGTAACTCAGCTTGACTGTTCCATCTTTAAAAGTTGAAGAAGCAATGGATACAAAACTCCCATAATGTTCCCAGTTTCTGAATCCTATCTTGGTAAAGGGCCAGTGAAAGGGACATTAGGACATTGGCAATAACTCAAGTTTGTGAGCTCGGGTGCTTGTTTTATTGCCCTCTTTTGTTTGGATTTTATTTTTCTATTCTTTTCTCTGTCCCTGAAGTAAAAGTGTAGTTGTGTACAGGTAAAAATAAAATGATGCCCCCTGTCTTTCAAATAAATGCAACAACAATAGCCTAGAGAGATTTATCATTGCACTTTGTAAAAACCCTTTTGGTTTATTTATTTATTTCCATTATGCCCATCCTACCCCCTTTCCCACTTCTTTGCACTTTGTGGCTGCTGGTTCTTGTTTATTGGTGGTACATTTTCATCCATTCACGAAACGGTGACACCACATCCATTTCAAGTGACAGCTACCAAATAGGCTAGTCTAGTCTGATTAAGTACATAGGGAGTTTCTTTTCTTTTTCCTTAAACAATAATTATTCATATAGCCTTGGAGGTAGGGGAGCATAAGAACATATTATTCTTTTACTTATAGCAGTTAAAATTCAGTTAACTTCATGGCCTTATTGATAGGGGAAATTCTATATTTGCTTAATTGCCTGAAAAGTGAGAGTTACACTTACCAAGGCAATCATTCACTAAATAAAGGTAACAATGAACTACTTGCAGGGTTATAATTTTACCCTTAAATAAAACATAAATAGGTCACTGGCCATGCTAAAATCAATGATCTGTGAATCAGTCAAATGAAGACTCAGAATTATTATGATACAGAATTTTGGCAAATATATATTGGTGTATATTTTGTATATCTTATATACATTATATAATACCTAAACTTCCATCTTCCTATTTCCCATCAAATCAGGAAGAACTTTAATATGTGATCATAACCACAGACTATAGTGTGTGCTTGGTTACTATTCTGGGCTGTGACTAGTGAAAGACAGGGCAGACTCTCCAAGGTATTAAGCTTCCATTTGATCCCAAAACCACTATCACATTTTTAAATACTGGTAAACACCTATTCTCATTCAAGCAGTTTCAAAGAGCATAGTGGTAATTATTACTTATGTCTTTAAAAAGTAGTATACTAGGCCTTCCTCCTCATGCAGAATTATACTAATAAGTTAATAATGATAAGAAAGCAAAATAAAATGGCAGACTTACTTTTTGTGCATTTAATGGTTAAATTAAAAAAAAAATCAAGATAGAAAAAATAGCAAATGTCAGCTAGAGAATGGATGCATCTTTCATGGTGGCAGGTGGTTCTACCTGGCTAGCTTTCTTTGTACTCAGAGCAAGAAAAGAACAATTCTTTTGGGCCATTAGCTTTCTTGGCTCTGCTTCATGCCTGGGGAGAATCATGTTGACTGTATCACTGGCTATATCACCTTGAAGTTCTAAGACATTGTTTTATTTATTTTTGTTTTCATACTTTTAATGATTTATTATTATGGACAGTTAGTGTAGATTTGCCTCTCAAGCTACTCACCTGAAGTGTCAAAAACCATGGTGTCATGCTCAGTTTAAAGGAGTTAGGCCTATTTTCAAAAGCCAGAAGAAAAGGAGAAAAGGAAATTAGAATGAGTGTTTAGTAGTCTTACTTTCATCACTTCCATACTGGTGCCTGTGTGCTGCTGTGTGCACTATAGAGCAGGGGTCTTCAAACTACGGCCAGCGGGCCACATGCGGCCCGCAGAGGAGTCTGATCCGGCCCGCCAGGTTTTTTGGGCAGTGAGCGCAGCCGAGGTGTTACAGTAGGAATTAGTAGTTCATATAGTCCGGCCCTCCAGCTCTCTGAGGGACCATGATCTGGCCCCCACTTTAAAAAGTTTGAGGACCCCTGCTATAGAGCCTTTGGCAACCCAGAAATCTGCACAGGCCTCAGAAGTGCCCCAGAAATGATATGACAGAAGCAGGCCCTTTAGTTCACACTCATAGGTCTGGCTGTTATCTTCCAAACATGATACTGTGGTTGTGAAGCTGAGCCATGAATGGGTGTCAGCTGCGGTCACCTACTCTCCTGATCTCAGGCCTTCTCCATGAAATGACCAAGCCTGCTGGAAAAGCTTTGCTCTCCTCACAGTCACTTCTTTTCTGGGGCTTTCCTTGTTCTCCCCTGCCTCCAGCTTTCAGCCACAGCTACTCCAACCCATTCTCCAAATCTGGCTCAGTTTTGAAGCTTCCCACTCAGAAGGTCCTCTGAGTCCACGGAAGAATGACCTTGTGCCTGCTGAAAATGATGCCAAAGGACAGTTAGGAATGATAGCATTAGCTAAGCTACAGAAAGGTTTCATGAGGGCAAAGGATGCCTTCTAGATTTGCATTTTCATAATTGAAATGGTCATTTAGAGGTTGAGAATGGGTCAAAGAAGTTTTGCACCTGGGCAATCTTTAATCATAATGCTAAACAGAGAAAACCAGTAGGATTTTGAAAGTTCACCTTTTTTCCATGAGAACTATTTTATTGGCATAGAGGGGCTTTTGTGTCATTTAAACATTTTATTTGTCAAGAACCACAACATGCAATATAGACAGATGCTCTTCTTCTTATAGACTTCAAATTCAAAAGTTAAAAAGATAATCAATATATGAGATAGGGCTTACAATTACATATACAGTGTGAACCAAATATAAAAATAAATAATTTGGAAAAAATAATTTTAAAAATACACTATTGGTAGTAACCACTCAATTGTGGAATAATTCACTAATCTTTTTATTATTATTTTCAGAAATGAATCATGTATTATTTTTATAATTAAAGACAAATATTAGTATTTTGGAAATCAACACACAAGAGGATAATTGTGATTCTTTTTTTTTTTAATTGTTTTTTTTTTAAAGCAGAGGTGATGTATATTTCAAAAATGGGAAATGACATGGTCTAAAATATAGAACCCTAGGGTTTTTGATAGGGTTCCCTGATGTAACTATTTTAGGAGTCTATCTCTGAAAACAGGAAAAAAAATGATTTTGTTTTAATAACAAAGGTAGTTGCTCCTCACACAATTCTTTTCAAATATTCTTAGCTGGTATTTACCCTTAGATTTAAATATCTCACCACTAATTTATGTCAAAATTCTTAAATTTATGTTTTCAGCCTGCAAGTCTTTGAATGACAACATATTTTAATTTTTTGCCTACAACTGTTCAAAATGTTACTGACCCTAAAACTACCTCCTTTGCTGTGCTGCAGATGTTTTGTGCAGCTGTTCTATTTCTCCCTTTCATTTTTCTTTGTAATTTCTTATTGCTCAAATCCCTTCATAATTTTATTTGCCTTCTCTAGAAAAACTTTAACACCCTCAGTAGGAGTGCTTACCTACTCTGTAAGAAGTTCATTGTGTTTTTCTTACGTTTACAAATTTGGGTAAGAGAATGCATTTAGTGTTATTTCTAATGAGTCCCTTAAAAATATCTCAATTAAAAAATAGAAGTTGGTCACTCAGATACTTCCTGTCCATTGGGCACGAAAGACTGAAATGGTGGTCCATTGGCACTGTTATGGCAGGCAGGCGGGTGGGTGGAGCCAGGGCCAGAATTAAAAAGGAGGTAGAAGCAGTGGCCCTGGCAGCTTGGGACCAAGTGAACAGAACCACCGGGATTCTGCAAAGACTGTTCCAATTCTCTCTGTCATTCCTTTGGCTAAATCATTCTGCTTGCAGAGTGACATAGGTGACAGCAGTGGTATTTGGTAAGAACTGATTCTATATATAAACTCTTTGTGGACTAGAGAAGACAAATCTAAGCAACAGGTATGTGGTAGACCTGTTGATATTGGCCCAGCATATCCCAGCTTATCAGCAAGAGTTAGAGAGGGAGATTTTTTTTTAAGCTGAAGGAAATGTATGGTAAAAGAGGCATGATGACCTTCACTAACTTCATATTAAAAGATCCTAATTTTGAAATAACAGGAAAAAAACAGTCTTAAAGAAATACTATACAATTAATCTGGTAATTTGTCCTAGATTAGTTGTTCAACTAACTAGAAGAATCAAAATAGATATACATTTCACAACTGTCAAATGTTTCTTCAATTCCTATTCCAAATAAATTACTTGGTGTTGTTGAGAGTAAAACAAATAAAATTGAAAAAAAAAGTTTATAGAGGACCGTGACATTATAGAGTTCTGCTTTCATTTTCTATCCAAATAAACAGTCTGGATAGGACTTAAGAAAGAGAAAAGCATAGTAAAACAAAAGCATGAAAAATTTTTTTTAGTGATTTTAACATAGTAACAGTATTTTCTCATCAATATCTTGGTATTTTGCTGATGCTTAAATCTAATTAGAATTGGTCCATAAACAACAAATGTAACTCTGGTCCCCAAGGCTTTATCCATTCTCATCTTCATTACATATCAGAAAATAGCTAAAAGTCTTTTTTGGCCTTAATATCTTAGGTTATCTTAGAGTTTTATAAAGAAATTATGAACTCCATATTAATCATTTTATTTGGTGCATGCATGTGTGTGTCTATTTATTATTAAACTATGGCAATGAATTAATTTTGTAACTTGAACTTTCCTTTGATAAATACAATTAATAGTTATCAGTTGATGCAAAAATCATTAAATAAATGATGTTGGGATATTACATATTCACCGCATTTAAAAATATTACTTATATACACTGTATATTTATAATAAATCAAGTTGATACATTTGGAGTGGACATACTTTGTAGCACCGCCTTAACCAAGTGATAAAATTTAGCATCACCAACAGTGAAATAAAACTTAAGTGGCATTTTACATGAAGCAATTTTAAAAACCACACAACCTCTCTTATGTGATGTTTTTGCCAAAGAAAAAAAAATTAATATAAAGTAACCAGTCATGAGAAAAAAGTCAAAGAGAGCCAGACTGTGGGACAATCTACATGAAAATTGGTCTCATTCCTAAATAATTCGTAACATGGATCAACATTATGCACTAAACTATGTAAAATTAAATTAATTTTAACAGTTATGTGTTATTTTATTGTAATTATATTGGAAAATGTTCTCATTCTCAAGAAATGCATGATAAATTATTACCAGTAATATGTCATGATGTCTGAAAATTACCTCAAAGGATTGACAAAAGGTATTAAAACATACAGATAAAAGGAAAGCAATAATGGTAAAATATTAATAATTAGTGAAAATAGTGAAGAGTAGATGAATATCCATTGTGTTGCATTTAAATTTTTCATTGATTAGATCCAGAGTGATGTCTTCTACCTGGAGCTGAAAGATTTGAAAACAAATGAACTGAGGCCAGTCAGGGAAACTTTTTGCCATGGTTTGCCAGGGAGCTGTGTGTGTAATTCATTCATAGCCAAGTGTCTATTAATGGCTTCAGGTTGTTTAGAGGGTAAGTTCAGAATAGATATGGCAATGAGACATCTGGGAGTGAAATTTGTTGCATATGCGACTATAAAAGTATGAATATAAATGTGCATGGGTCAATAAGGCAGAGAATATATATGTGTATATCATTAAATAATGTTATAGTTGTAGTAAATTTAGAAGAAGCTAATTGTAATTAAAAGCCTATTGATAGCTTTAGATCATCTATAAGAGTGTGCACATTCTTACTCATATGAGATTTCCAAAGGTATGAGAGTGATATAAAGATCAATACCACTCTAGTTGATTGTAAGAGTCTGTAAAGATTAAGTTGAACATTTTCACAGACTAAATGACAATATAACAAATCAGAAACTTCAAGGTCAAATAAAAGGAAACCTAATTCCCATACTCCGTGGATAGTGTTGAGATCATTCCTCAGACTTGACATAGAACTAACAAACACAGATGCTTGCTTGTGTATTTTACCTCTTTATGCCACTAGAATAGCTATTGTCTTCATTAGCTCAAATCCTCTCTAAGGCCAGCAAAAGATAAGCTTCTTTTATTTTTAAATTCCTTTTACAATTTATTTTATACATTTTAAAAAACCTTGATATTACAAAGTACCAGTACAGAAATTATACTCAAGTTAAAATTTCTTTGCATAAAGAATCATTGCCTTGGCCATCTGTTAAATATATTCGAACAGGTCTGGCAGAATATTGCATCTGCTCTTGTCTTTCCTTATAGCTTTATCAGCTTTAAAGGTCAATTGTGATAGTGTTTATTAAAGAAAAGGACAAGGAGATTTGCTTCACCTTTAAATCTTTCACATGTTTTGCATTAAGCTATCTTCTCAAGACATATAGCCCATTAAAGCAAAACTAGCCACATTTGTGGATTATAAACTATGTATAGTTTTCTTCATTGCAAAAGGATTGGTTTATTTTTAGTCACCACAGTTTGAAAATAACTGAAAATTGAGGAAAAAATTAAGTACACATATCGTGAATCTGTTTAAATCATTAACCATCAGTGACATATATTCTTCTTAAATCAACTGTTAACCAAGATCAATGTTTCAAAATGTTGCCAATATTAAATATCATTCAATCAAGTTCAATAACAAATATAAAATAAGATTAGCAGTTGATTTTCTTTTTTTGGTTTACATATCTTTTTGATTTAAAAAAGTTTACAAATTAATGTTACCCTTCAAAGTAGGGTAAATTATTTCTATTTATTGAGTACCTTGTATGTTTCAGGATCAATACCAGATGTTTTTATAAATCAACTAGAGGTCTGGTGCATAAATTCATGCACCAGCGGGGTCCCTCTGACATCACCCGAGGCGTCCCAGATAGCAAGAGGCCACAGGCCAGGCTGAGGGACCACACTGAGGCACAATCAGGGCCAGGCAGGGGTGCGGGAGGTTGGCCAGCCAGGGAAGGACCATGGGAGGGCTCCAGGGCATGTCTGGCTCATCTCACTCAGTCCCAATTGGCTGGACCCCAGCAGCAAGCTAACCTAACAATTAGAGAGCATCTGCTCCCTAGTAGTCATTGCACGTCATAGACACTAGTTGACAGGTCGACTGTTTTTCCTCTAGTGGACAGTGCACATTACAGCAAGCCATTGAGCAGCCTTATCATATCATTAGCATATTATGCTTTGATTGGTTGAAGGGCCAACTAGACACTTAGCATATTAGGCTTCTATTATATAGGATTACCTTTAAACCAAAAAACAAAACAAAACAAAAAACAAACAAACACCCTTAAATTTAAGTAAATATTCTGTGTGGTACAAAGCATATTTGGAAATTATTATTATTTTTATTTTTGAATTTAGGTGGATATATTGGCAAAGGAAACTGAGCAGCAATACCAGAGATATAAGCAAACATCCAGAGGAAAGTTACATAGTGAATAATAAAAGAAAAAAAGAAAAAAAAATTAAAGCTATTAAGCAGTAAAATTAGTAATTACAGAATAGTCACGGACATATATATTTTAGCATAGGGAATATAAGTCAATAATATCATGTTAACTATGTATGGGACCAGGTGGATATTTGATGCAGCAACATCTGAAACTAATTCAGAATCATATTGAATGTAAACTGTAATTAAAAAAACAAAACACAAAAAAAACACACCAAAAAAACAGAAGGAACCTTCCAGAAGTCAAGAATGCCAACTGAGTCAACTGCTGCAAAGTGAATAAGATAATTCTAGCATAGATCCATTGAATTTACTATTATAAAACTCATAGGTATCGAATTTGGAGGAATTGCAAAGAAAAGAGCCAGACTAGAGTGGCTTGAGGAATAAGGACTAGGAGACAAGCTTGTTTCAATCTTGAGAACTTCATATTCTTTAGAACTGTCTGACAATGAAATGAACTAGGTAAGATATAATGTGTTTTCTGTCAAAGGAAATGCTCAAGCTGATTTTCAATTTTGGGGATGTTATGGAATGGACTTAAGCACTTGTTGGGAGGTGAGAAATAATGCACTCTATTCAATGACTGAATTCTTTGGGTAACAGATATTTTATGTGAGCTAGAGAAGATTTAGGAATTATATTTCCACTAGAGTCCCAGTGCTTGGATTCATGCACTAATGAGGTCCCTTGGCCTGCCTACAGGGATCAAGGGATCAGTGGACCTCCACACCACCGCAGTTCAGCCTTACCTGCCAGCTCATCGAGCTCTAGCCCACTGTCCACTTCGATCCAGCACAACATGGGGTAGTGTGAGAAATGCCAGGCAGCCAGGGAGGAGCCCAAGTTTGGGCTGGGTGCTGCGCTGCTCCCACTCATTCTGGCCCTGCTGTACCTGCTCTGGCACCCAGGGGGAGTGTCCACAAGAGAGACTGGCACCACCATAGCTGTGCTCACCAGCCATGAGCTGGACATCTTATGCTGAGCAGCACTCCCATTGTGGAAATGCACTAACCACCAGGGGGCAATTGCTTTTTGAGTGTCTGCTTCCTAGTGGTCAATACAAGTCATAAATAACAGCTGGTCATATAGTCATTCAGTTGCTTAGGCTTTTATATATAGATACATTTATATATATGCATTTTATTCTTTAAACACTAAATTAGCAGTTGTAGATCAAGACTTATCTTTGATAACCTCCTGGGAGATTATGCAAGCTAGACTTTCAAGTCATTAGAAGGCAAAAAAGAATTAAAAATACCTGAAACATCATAACAGAAACAACATCCCTTGAAAATTATTGAGAAAATAAAATTTTAATTGACAAGTAATATCCTTCCATATATAATCTAGAATAATTATGCCTTCAATCTAAAGCACATGTGTCAAACACAAGGCCCGCGGGCCAAATCCAGCCCGCCAGGCCTTGCAATGTGACCCGCACCGCGCTGTCATCACTGCACTCCGCTGTCAGTTTATGACATTGTCAGTTTATGACTGTTCAGTAAACCATTCGGCCCGTGATTTAGGCTGGATTTTAGATTTTGGCCCCTTCTCTGATTGAGTTCGACACCCCTAATCTAAAGTAAATAAAAATATGTTGATGAGCAAAGAAATAGAAAGCAGGAAAGACCTTTGGTCTGAAGAAATTAAGGCATATCAGTAAATAAATAAGGTATTTGGAGTTATAAAATTAAACATATGTCTATGTAAGCAAAAGGTGAGGATAACAGGTAAGCATTGGAGAGCAAGAATATTAAGTTTATTCTGAATAATTTCACAATAGGGAAGGTCAGACTTGAAGCCAAAATATTTGGAGTACCTTGTCCAAGGCCCCCCATATTATATATGGCACCTATTGCTAATATCAACAAATATTTGAAATATCTACTATGTAAATTGCAAAAATCTGGGTAAGAGGGAAATAGTGAGCTGATGGAGTCAGTGTTCTAATACAAGAGAACAACAATGCCGACATCCTACCTAAAATAATAGTAATATGCAAATTAACCATCACTCTGTCATAACTGTGCCCACCAGTCATGCCCAGCAGCCAATCAGGGTGAGTATGCAAATAAACCCAACCAAGATGGCTACCAGGAGGGAGGCTTGGGATTTTCTGACAATGGAGGAAGCCAAGCTTTCCAGACACCCTGGAGGGCCCAGGCCTTCACTCAAGCCTACAAAGTTTCAATTTTAGAAGGTAAACAAATCCAAATAGAAATGGAGGCAGCCACTGAGTGAGCAGGAAGCTTGGATCCCCTCCAGGCTAAAAAGTTTCAATTGTAGAAGGTAAATAAATTCCAGTCACCAGAGTCTCCTCTTGGGTTGCTGAGGGCATGGCTGGCCTGCAAACCACCACAGGCCCCTCACTCAGGCCACCCCACACCCCAAGGGAACCCCCACCCTGATCCGGGACACCCTTCAGGGCAAACCAGCTGGCCCCCACTTGTGCACCAGGCCTCTATCTTATCTAATAAAAGAATAATATACAGATTGACCATCACTCCAACACACAATATGGCTGCTCCCATGTGAACAAAGATCCTGCCCCTATGTGGACACAAGATGGCCATCACAAGATGGCCAGCAGGGGAGGGCAGTTGGGAGGGAGCAGGCCTGCAAGGGAGGGCAGTTGGAGGCAATCAACCCTGCAGGGGAGGGCAGTTGGGGTGACCAGCTTGGCAGAGAAGGAAAGTTGGGGGCAAACAGGCTGGCAGGGAGGCAGTTAGACATCAATCAGGCTGGCATGGGAGTGGTTAGGGTGATCAGGATGGCAGGCAGAAGCGGTTAGGGGCAATCAGGAAGGCAGGCAGGCAAACAGTTGGGAGCCAGCAGTCCTGTATTGTGAGAGGGCAGTCGGACAGCCCTCAAGGGATCCCAGATTGGAGAGGGTGCAAGCTGGGCTGAATGACACCCCCTACTCCCGTGCATGAATTTTGTGCACCGAGCCTCTAGTTATTAAATAAAATGTAGAACATCCTAGAGAGTAATAAGAACCAAGAAGAAAAAGTAAAAATAGATAGGGATATAAAATGTCAGGGAACAGAACCAACCATTATCACTTTATAAATAATTTCAGTGTCAAGTAATGCTATGTATAGGGTAGTATTGACACCTTTAGCTTACCAGAATTAACACTAGTCCTTTTCCAACTTACCCTCATTTGAAATACAATAAATCTCTTAAAGATATGCACATTATAGAAGCCCAGCCTTGAATTTTCTCTTCAATTCTATACTTCCAACTACATGGCAACCCCTAATGTCTTCCTATATTGAAATTTTGGAGTGCTAATGAAATAGGTGTATATGAGAAGGAAAAACATAATTAAAATGCTACTGGGTGAGTATATATTCATAAGAAAAAGATCTGGGTGAATTAAGTATTTAATATATATATATATATAGCCTGAGCATATCAGGTTAAAATGGCTGGATATACTCATTTCACAAATAAGGTTGCCCATGACCCCAGAATAAGATCTATCTTAATTAAGGTTTTCTACACCTAAAACAGACCTCAAATGGGCAATATCATGAATTAATCTTGAGAGGTTTTCCATGTATAGACAAATGACTTAAACTAATAATCCTGGGCCTCTCTGAGCTCTTAGGAAGCTCTTTGTGCAATACCTAGAGATCAGTGATGTCAGCTTTTATTCCATTGATTTTGAAAGCCTGAATTCTTCTAGAATCTTCTTGGGAAGTAATTACTATGAACTCTCCAAGCCTGTGCTGGTGGTCAGTTGTCATAGTAGTCTCCTACTCTGCAAAATCATTCATTTTGAACTCTTGTAGATTAACTCTTGTTCTGCCAGAAATCGCCTTACTTCAAGCATGGACATAACTACTCCCTTAATTCCCAAAGCATAGCTTTCACTAAGCTATTTTATGACCACTTTAAAGATGGGCTGGGTAATAACAAAGATAACTAACTAACTAACTATAGATAGTGATTTTAACTGCTGGGACCTGTCTTCTGAGTCTAGCCAAGGGAAGAAGTGATTCTCCAAGCTACCCGTTAAAGCCAACCTCCTTCTTTTCTACCAGATGATGCATATGTAACCATACCATTTTCCAAAGAGAGGGTTATCCCAAAACAAGGAGTTTGGAGGTAGCCTCCAAATAGAAACACATGTATATCCCAGTCTTCTCTATTCTGTTTTAAATTACAACACACACCTGATGCCAATACTTCAATACATTTTGTGCTACACTAAGTCCTGTGTACTTTCTTTGCAATTTTCCTTTAAGGTGAAATTAAAAAATAGGTTCCAGTAATTAGCATTTTTATGTCCTATATTCTATTCCAATTTTACTTCATAATTCTTCAAAATAGGGAGTATTTAAATTATGTATATATTTCCTTTTTTTAAGCTTCCATTGTTGTCCCTTTCTTATAGGTGATAGGCTGCCAGGTTGCTCTGAGCCTTTCATATTGTAAATCTAAAAGTGTTGCTTGGGGTCAGTCTTGTAGCAACAAGAAGTCTATCCCCTACTTGTGACCATTCCCATCTCTCACTGTCCAAAGATTCCAATCCATGGATCTAGGATTGAAGTTTATTTAAGGGGAGTCCAAAGTTATTGGGAAAACCATAGACAGTGACATGCTCACATGTTTTAAACATCACTATAAAAAATGCATGTGTTGTACGCCTGCAAGATTGCATATAATTTAATATTTCTTTAAAAGGCTAGACAAGGGAAATACTTTAATGTAATTATAGTTTACTGGTGGGGAGAAATACCCTATTCCCTGAAATGTTACACAATGTTTTGTGTAAAATGGGGAAATTTACCAGAAAGGTACTACAGTAATTTGGAGTCCACATACTCATAGATTCTTCTAATTCTAATTTGTCCTTTCCTGGTAGTCAGCAAGATCCTAATGCTTTTCTTGACTACGCAAAGAGGTGATTTCTTTTCAGTAAATTAAATCAATTTCCATTTGTTCTTTGTCTAGGAAATTTTATTTTCTCTTGTCTTTATTCAATTTTCAATTCATTCTTCCCAGAGCATAAATCAATGTCTTCCTTTGATTTCATGGCAGGTATCCTTATTTCTTTTGTACTATAGTAGAGCCAGAAAAAAAATCATTACATTAAACATCATTCCAAGCTTTGAAGCTTTAGTGGTGCAAAGTAATCAATATCAGGGCATTTCTAACTCTATGAAAATACCCAAAGCTAGGAGATAAATACCTTTGGAGAAACAATTAAAGATCCTTGGTTAGATTTACCATTTCACCACAACAGCATTGAGCCAATATAGCATAAACCAAAAAGAAAATAATTATTCATATCTTAACTGTCAGAAGAACTTAATTCACAGTGATAATTTCATTAAGATTTGATTCCTCTTTTTTCTACCTGCTTTGGTATAGGTATAGAATTGGCACTATTAGTTTGCTAGGGATGCCATAACAAAGTACCAGGAAGGGTGGCTTGAACAACAGAAATTTGTTTTCTCACAGATCTGGATGCTGGATTTCTAAGAACAAAGTGTAGGGAGGGTTGGTTTCTTCTGACAACTATCTCCTTGACATATACTTGGCTATTTTTTCCTTCCCGTGCTTTTACATGGTTGACCCTCTGTACATGTGTCTTAGTCTATAAGGACACTCTATAATCTATAGCGACACTAGTCATACTAATTAGGATCCACTCTAGGGACATTTTACTTTATTACCACTGTAAATAGTCTCTTTCTAAATATAGTAACATTCTGAGGCATTGGGTGTCCAGACGTGAACCTATGAATATGTGGGGAGGGAAAAATTCATCCCATAATAAGTATAATTATCCCTAGAGATCTCTCTGTGTAGTCTGGCAGAGATCATAACATTTTCCAGGAAACCAAATACTGAGGTGAAATTCAGATTCATCTTTTGCATCTACCCTGGAGAAAGGTAAACATCTAGACACTAGGGAGGCAACTTATAAGCATATGTATTAACTGGCAAATAAGAGAACACCTTAGTTTTAAGCTTCTCTGCTTACTTTATATACAATAGTTTAATTCTCTTCCATTCCAGTACTATCTCGCACTCCCCTATCAACATGTAAAACTATTTGCATGAGCATTATATTAATCCTTGAAGTTCATCCTATTATTGAAAAGAGTGATTTATTTTGTCCAAGTAAATCACTATCCCATCACTTCTAAGTATTATTATTACACAATTAATAATTTAATCCCCATATTGCATTAATACATTTTATCATTCTTAAAAAATATTACTGGATGCAAAAATAATGGATTGAAAACATCAAATTTTCTTTAAAATTATTGTTTAACATTTAACAACAGAACTCATGATTAAATAAATTTTAAAAATCAGAATTTATTAAAATCAGTTGATATGTTCAGATAGTACTAGAAAAAACTAGCGTAATGACTTCATGTCAGAGCCTTATATCTGAGGGTATTATGAATTTAAGGCTTAGTCCATGTGATAGGAAGTAGTGATGAGAAGAACCAAGACCTAAAATGTTGAGATATGGACTTCAGTACTTTGAAAGAGACTTTAAAATCCTCTGAAATAAATGTATAATTGCAGCTTTTACCTGAGGCTCTTAGAGGAATAGCACTAAAGCACTTTATATTCAAAGCAGTGAAATTCATGGAAAGTGTAACAGTAAATCAATAATTTCCAAATTTCAGTGTATATAGTTGGAAATTATATTACATGTTTATATAATAGCAAATATCTACATGTTTAAGAAAATCAGCGAGTACCTAATTAATGCTTAATAACTTGATTGTCACTCTAATTTGTGACAAACTTTTAAATATTCATTATTTTACAAAAATATAAATGATTGATATTTCAGTCAGTATTTCCAACTTCCATCTATTGTTTTTTTCAATTTACTTCTGCCAGTTGCCCTTGATTTTCTTTGTGCTTGTTTTTAGATACTTATAATGAAGAGAAACACAAACTAAAGTCTAAGAAAATCTCCAAGGTATTAGATACTATGGCTTTACCAAATCATGAAAGCCAAAAACAATTATGGCTTAATTTATTTTAATCACTGAAAGTATCTTCCATAATAAAAGGCTAATATGCAAATAAACCAAATGGCAGAACGACTGGCTGCTATGATACACATTGACCACCAGGAGCAGACGCTCAACATAGGAACTGCTCCCTGGTCATCCTTGCACTTCCACAGGGAAAGAGCTACTCAGCCAGTAGCTCAGAAGCCAAGCTCATGGCTGGAGAGCTCAACAGCGGTGGCATTTGCAGGAGCACTAAGTATATCCAACTGCTGGCCTAGGCCTGCTCCCTGTGACGAGTGGCTAAGCTGTCAGTTGGACATCTCCCAAGAGCTCCTTGACTACATGAGGGCATAGGCCTGGCTGAGGAATCTCTCCCCTCCCTCCTCCGAGTGCACGAATCTCATGCACTGGACCTCTAGTTTTTTTTGTAGTTTTTGATGTTAAAAAATATATAGCAATCAAAACTATTTTTATAAAGCATACTGCTAAGATGCCAAGATATTTTAAAAGATAATTTTATTATCACTTTCATTTAGATGAAGGACAGTGTCAAATTTTAAAGAATAGAAAGTAAATACAGCAAACCAAATGGTTCTAAGCTTTCACAGCTCAATTATTAGACCTGCTTGAATAAAATAAACATGTCAGATCAAGACACTAGTTTTCTCCCAATTTATGTAGATGAGCACCTGGTAAACAGTTTTACAGTGCAGATGCTCAAAATGTTTTATTTTAAGGCTTTTGAAAAGTGTTATTTTTCAATATTATGTTAAAATAATATAGTTGTATCTTTGAAAGTATATATGCACAAATACATCCTCATATATGTAATTAATTAACATATACATATATAAGATATACAGACATACACATGAGTATATATAGATATATAATATACATGTAAATTATATAAATAAATCTGTATGTATAAATATATGTTTATTCATGCTCTTTAGCAATTTATGGTCTTGATACATGTAAAAAAAACTACAAATGATAAATCTTATGTAAAATGTAAAGAATCACATAGCTTCTCATTTCATATGACCTATTAAAAATACTACAGTATTTACTGAGAGTACATATGTCCTATAACCACAACAGCACCCAGATTATTGTGGAATGCATATTATACATAAGCAATATATGCCTCTTTACTAATTTGAACAGATGGGCATACACATTTTATAAAATGACAGAGGATATGCTGCTTTTTTCCCTTAAAATATTTCTAACTAAAATGAACAAAGAAGCAAAAAAAAAAAAAAATTGGATAAGGAACAAAGCACACACAACAAAAATGAAGCAAACGAATAAGAAGCAGCTTTTATCTTGTAAAGAAATTGCTGAAGCTAATTTAAGCTATTTTGCTAGTGTTTAGTAGAAATAAAGGAGACTCACTGATGGATATCTATATTTCTCCTTTTAGGGAGCTTTCTCACAAAAAAGAGTTAAAATATGGAGTAGTATGTAATAATTGAACATAATGTACAAGGTGTTGTTCAAGGTATTAAAACCAAAATTCTGAAAGAAAATAAAGCAATTATATAATATATAGCACAAAGCATTCTATTTAAAAATAAGTTGTGTCAATTTAACAAATGAGCTATAAATTTACAAGAAGACATAATGGCCTTCTTTTACAATTGTGAAGTTAATAAATTATATGTATTCTTATTTTAATTTCTATGGAATATTCAAGAAAAACAGTTCAACAGATTATAAAGTAACTAGAAGCCCAGTGCATGAATTTGTGCACAAGTGGGGTCCCTAGGCCTGGCCAGCAATCAGGGACTCTTCGGGCCATCTCACCTAGTCCCAATTGGGGCTGGAAGGTGGGAGGAGGGATGCGGGGAGGGACTGGAGGATGTTGGCTGGCTGTGGAAGGTTGGCCATGAGAGCACACTGACCACCAGAGGACAGCTCCTGTGATGAGTGACTCCCCTGCTGGTTAGTGCATGCCATAGCAACTGTTCAACTGGTCATTTCAGTGGTTCTGGTCGTTCAGTCATAATGGTTGCTTAGGCTTTTACATATGTAGATTTTAAAATAAATAAAACAATTGAGTTTTTAAAACAATACATAAGGAAACTATAGACCATGACAACATCTAGTTTTTTTTGTTTTTGTTTTTCTCATCTCTTCTGTTTTCCTCACAGACCACAACTGCCTTATGATTTTCACTATCAATCAGCTACTTATTGACTAGAAAAGCACATGCCACTTTTCAGGACCTGCCCTGGAAAGTTAAATTTATATTCTTCTCCTCTGCCTTTCCCAAAAGAGTGTACTCATCTAAGCAAATGACTGCTTCTTTCTAGTTCTACCCTTTCTCTCTAATCAAGGGAGGCTCAAGAAATGGGAATGAGAGTGTATGTCCTATAAAAAGGAAGGAAAACAGGGCATAATAATGTATCACAGGGCCAGGCTGGTGTGGTTCAGTGGTTGAGCATCAACCTATGAACCAGGAGGTCATGGTTTGAATTTTGGTCATGGCACATGCCCAGGTTGCAGGCTCAATCCCTAGTGTGGGGCAAGCAGAAGGCAGATGATCAATGATTCTCATCTTTGATGTTTCTATCTCTCCCTTCCTCCCTGTTCCTTTATGAAATAAATAAAAATATGTTTTTAAAAAATGTAGCACAGGAAGTGTAAGCCAATAAAAATATCTGCCATTGATGGCGGCTTTTCTTTTAAAAAGAATGAAACAACAACAACAATGAGACTGGATCTCTTTTGAGAACCTGACTCAAGAAATTCCTTATTGGCAACACTATCTGTCTTCAGAGAGCCAAAATGAATAAGGAGAAGAAACAAATTTGTCGTTAATTTTTTTTACTATGACGTATTTCTTCAGAGCTCAAGCAACAGCTTGACTTACTGACCTGATTGACTTATTTTGTCAGGAAATTTCTCAAAGCAAAACATGAAATACTGATCACATTTCAGAGTGAGCTTTTTTTAAATTTTTTTATTTTGTTTTGTTTTGTTTTTAATCTAATGAACAATCCTGCATTTTTTTTTTTACTACAACTGTATTAGCCATCACAGATAATAAAGAACTGTTATTTTATGCTTATATTTCTGAAAACAGATGGATTATGATTTGGTCATGATGTGTTTGCTATATGTTCTTGAATTTCTAAAATTCTTTCTTTATATTCAGTATCTATTATTGGTGATTAGAATTATTATGTGACACATTGTATTTTGAAATGTCAGGTCATAGTTTAAAAACCCTCTCATTTTGATCAATCATTTAAAATATTTTTGGACATTTCATCTTTTCAAATACACAATAACAGAAGTGTTCAACAAACAAATTTGAAACTACATTGCAGGTCGCATTTGATTATAAGGAATTACTTATTGATAACTTGGTATTTGAATTCAAACTAAAGGTTAAAGTTAACTTGTTCTTAACAGATTCAAATTTTAATGCTATTTCTTTAATTAAGAAGGCTATACAATGAGATATATTACTTTTAAAAAATAAAGGGGAAAAATTATCCTGAATATGAAAGAATGGATGAATGAAGTATCCACATATGCTTGAGCAGTTTATCTGGTAATAGAAATGATACATAAACAAAGGGATTGATGCAATTCAGAATTTGGCCCCAATAAAGGCAGTACTAATCAAATGATACTCATAATTGCTTAACAATATTCTGCACTTTGAATAAATATTTGCCATAGCTTAAAGAGATAAGGGCATTGTTCAGAATGTTACTCATTCCAGTTTACACTCCATTCCTTTTATTACTTCCCTATCTCACTCACTCTCCCAAATTAAAGCTTAATTTTTAGTAGCTCTTTAGATTTGTCTAATTAACTTAATATCATAAAATGGAGAACAATGTTTGTTGCAAAATGGATGGGAATAGAGAAAATAAAACAGAAAAATTAACTTAATCTGCTAATATAACATGTATTATTTCTTTTTAATTAAAGATAATTATTGAGTTGGAAATTAATAGGCAACATACATGAAACATACTGACTAAGGTCAGAGGGGCAGGAGATTAAAGAAGGTGAAGAGAGTAGCCAAAGAACATATATGCATAGCCCATAGACACAAACATCAGTGTAGTAATGGCCAGAGGGAGGGTGTGGCAAGAGCTGGGTGGAGGTGGATAAAGGGGGGTACATGAGAGATACCTGAAATAATGTCAACAATAAATAAAAAAATATTTTTATAAAAGAAGCAACATATTATGGGTGAAAGTGATACTTACATATAGTATTCAGATTTAATTTTTTTACCTCCCTACCCTTTTGAAAACTGAATCAGCAAAAAGGGAGACAAAGCAAAATAGATCTGCATAGATTTTGGATGTATGTGAATTTCTAGAGTAGTAAAGATGGTTCACAGCTGAGTGAGTAGATTATTGAAAAGAAGATATATTCCAAAAATAATGTACAACATAATGTTGGTAGGATTTAACATTCAGGGCTACTTATAATTGAAATAAGACTTTCTCATCATGCTCTATGCTGATTAGAGACCCAGGAGTAGAATATTGAGCACTGTTTTGTATTTCAATAAAAATTTGAGAGTAATTTAGAACAGGTTCAGTTGGTGTCTCACCATTTCTAAAAAATATGTTTTTATTTCAGAGAGAGAGAAAGGGAGAGGGAAAGAGAGATAGAAACATCAATGATGAGAGAGAAACATGGATTGGTTGCCTCCCGCATGCCCCCTAATGGGGATGGAGCCTGCAACTAGGGCATGTGCCCAACCAGGAATCAAATGGTGACCTCTTGTTCATGGATCAAAGCTCAACCAATGAGCCACAATCAGCTGGGTAAGAGTCACACCATTTTTAATGCAGTGAAGTGCCAAGTTGATAGCAAGTGATGACATATGACACTCTTCTAAATATTTGTTATTCCATATTAAGGAATAAATAATTAAAGTCTGATATCTGAAATAAATTTTCCTAATGAATATTGCTCTTACTATGCTAACAGCCATGATCATATTGTTTCTGTCTGCATGGTCTTCATAATTTTTTAAAAAATAATGAATAATCTGTTGATACCAGTGTTAGTTACTGGAATTTGAAAAGCATCAAAGAAGAGTACAGAAAGGAATACTAGTATTCAATACTTCCACTTCATAAATCATTAATCTCTATATTAGGATTATATCATAAAAGTCTTCCTGAAGCCAAATAATGAAGTAGAAATTGTGGTCTGTGGTCTTTGGCTTCCTCTCACCCTCCCTTTTTTTACATTTTGTTTTTATCTACTAGACCCTCACACAACCAGTGAGTCTCATATTCCTTCTTCATAATAAATAGCTAACAGCAATAGAATCTCTCAAGGTCAGATCTTCCCTATTGTTATGTTCCAAGAAAGAGGGTTATCTCCTTGAGGTTTGGGAGGGAGAGCAATCTTAAAAGAAGAAAGATTTTAATATAGTATAAGGGATATTTCATGAAATGATGTCATGTTGGCAACCATAAACTCTAGCTAGACTCTGAGCAGGACAAATAAATATTACTAAATTATTATCCCTACAGGGCTAATTTACATTAGGTAAAAATCAAATCAGACTTAGTTTCTTTTTTCTAAACAGCTTATACTTTCATCTCTGTTTCAACTTTACTTATCCCAAATGCAAATCAAGTCAAATCAAAACATTTGCTTTTTGAAATTGAGAAACACATGTCAGTTCATGGCCTCTATGTACACTAGTTGTGGATTCATGCTGCCCTAGAACTGCAACATGCATTTGAAATTCAGTGTCCTTTTGGTCAGTCATATCCCCCAAGGTCTTATAACCAACTAAAATGAAATAAAGTGATTACTCCGCCAGGGAGACACCAATCAGCCTGGAGTATTGGTGGTTTGGGCCACTCTTTAAAGTCCAGAGAGTGCTCTGGTTTTAACATTAGGAACTAATTCAGTTTGTTTGACTGTTAGAGTTGATCCTCCAGGCATAAAAGGATGTTTAGTCATCAAACAAACAGGATTACTGTGTCTTGGACATTTGCCACTGGAAACCATTACTGGGGTGTGCAGTGGGAGGAGGGAGTGGAGGTACATGGGGGAAAGTTGGGCTACTATCTTTTCATTTCAATGAAATAGACTTAAACTTGCTGACATATGTTGATCACTAGCCATTCTCTTTGTCCTGTATCCATTCTATACAAACTTGGAATGTATAAAATTGAAAGTGACCCTGGAGTTGTTCTAAGCCACTTCCAACTCCTGAGAAAGTTTCTCTCTCTCTCTCTCTCTCTCTCTCTCTCTCTCTCTCTCTCTCTCTCTCTCTCTCTATATATATATATATATATATATATATATATATATATATATATATATATATAAATGACTCAAATAAAAATATATATAGTAAGGGAAAATTTGCTTCTCTGTATATTTTACCTTTCTGAAATAGTTTGTCCACTGAAACAATGAAAATCAATAGATCAAATGCCCAATTCTTTTTGACTGGCCTAGCAAATGATAGAAGACAAGAATTAAATCCTCTTAGTTCACTTTTTTTTAAGTTTAACATGCATAGTATTTTCATTTTTAATTATTTTGCATGAGCTAAATAGCTTAACCTCACATATCTGTGGAGCAGACTGTATTTGGAAATTCAGTGTCCTGGAGAAATACTCTAAAGCCTTGTGACTTATGAGGTCATGGAGAGGATTGTGGTCTGTTTTGAAGCATGCTTACTGATTTCAAAGTCAGTATTTTTACATTTCTCTTTAGCACATATCATCGTCTAATTAAAGATGACCCATTCCCCAGACTATATCTAAGAGAGAAATTAGTACTTATCTGTGAGAATCTTTGTCTATAAATGAAAAAGAAAGCTTCTAAAATAATCAGTGATTGACTAAAGCATTGAAATATTTGATGCAATTCTATTGCCCAAGACACTCTCTCTCATCCCTCAGTATGTTTTCACTTTTATTTTAATACTAGAGGCCCAGTGCATGAAATTCGTGCATGGGTGAGGGGTCCCCTCAGCCCAGCCTGCACCCTCTCCAATCCAGGACCCCTCAGGGGATGTCCAACTGCCCCTGCAGTCAGACATTCTTGTCACAATCCTGGACCTGGCTCCTAATCACTCACCTGCCTGCCTGCCTGATTGCCCCTATTTGCCTCTGCTTGCTGGCCTGATCGCCCTAATTACCCCCCACTGCCAGCCAAGTTGCCCCCAACTGCCTTGTCCCTGCTGGCTTGGTCACCCCTTACTGCTCCACTCCCCCCACCAGTCTGGTCGCCTCCCTCTGCCATCCTGGTCACCACACACTGCCTGCTTGTTTAGTCATTTGGTCATCCCTCACTAAACTCCCCCTGCTGGCCTGGTCACCCCACGCAGTCTGCTGTTCAGTTGTTTGGTCATCCCTCACTAACCCCCCCCTGGCAGCCTGGAAGTAGGCAGCCATCTTGTGAAGGTGTGAGGGTTAATTTGCATATTACCTCTTTATTATATAGGACTAGATGCCCCCTGCAATAGGGCTTCCTGCTGTGGTCTCCACAGCCCCACCTGCTTCCCTCCCTTCTCCCTGCCTGCTTCCCTTCCTTCTCCTTCTCCACCGCCCCGCTTGCTTACTTCTCTGCAGTTTCGCTCTCTTCTGCAGTGCTTGGCTTCTTTCTACACTGTCTTCAGTCTTGCAAATTAATTCTATGCAAATTAACCCATGTTGGTTGGGTTGATTTGCATATTCACCCTGATTGGCTGGTGGGCGTGACTTGTAGGTATAGCGAAGTTATGGTCAATTTGCATGTTTCTATTTTATTAGAGAGGATAGCTTTGTTAGCAGTTGTACACTAAGCCTAAAGCCTCTTCACTTGAAGTGATAATTATATAGTTTCCTATATGTAAACTAGAATCCATGAAGAGACACTATGATTCCGAGGTATGATGTGCCTGTTATGAAGTGTGAATCTGCAGGAATGACAATGGCAAGGCTATATTACTATACCATAAAATTAAATAATTAAAACTATTTCCCCCATACATACACCCACTTTCTTTTCAGCTAATAATTATACAATGCACTTAGATACAGGCAGGGATATTGTTAGATAATGCCTGCAATTTGAAGTGACCTCATCAGCCACCTGAGGTGAGGCATAATTGCCCAATTTCTGTGCATTATCAGATAGCAGACAATGTTAGTGCATTTTATTTCTTAAGTATTTTAATACTTCAGTGCATAAAGACATTAAATTCCAACTCCATGAGAGAGCAATTTCTTTTGGGTGGATGTGTCTCAGCAGGGGTGCAGTTGCTATGGGGAGAAGACTTAGATGTGTCCTAAGAAAGGGTGAGGCTCTTTATAGAAGTCATGTGGTTTTCCTCTCTCCTGACACACAGGAAGAGAAATTTCCAAGTCCACATCTTCTAAGGAAATAAAAGCTCTCTGTCCTCAGTTCACTCTAGACGTAGTTATAACAAAGAATTTGCTGACAGTTTGTAAAGCTGTTGTTTTTAGGCAAAAAACATAAAGCCTCCAGCATCACCACAAGCCATGAAGACAAACAGATGCTCCTGAGCCCATAGTGCATTTTTTTACTATTGTTGCTGATATAAGTAGTCAATTAATAGACATTTGGTCCACACTCAAAGGTCATTGAAATTTGGTCCTATGTGTATATTTGATCCATGCCAGATTGTCTTTGATATTTAGTCCTGTCAAAAATGTCTACACTAGAGCTTTGGTGGTAAGAGCATAGTCCTGACACACCAAGGTTGTGATTTGATCCCTACTCAGGGCACATACAAACAGTAACCAATGAATTCATAAATAAGTGAAATAATAAATCAATATTTCTGTCTCTTTCTCAAATCAAAATTTTTTTTAAAGTCTACATTTAGAAAGTGTCCCTACATTCAAATAGCCCATGTGTATTTATACCTCTTTTTCTATTTTAAATATTTTTTTCAATTACAGTTGACATACAATATTATATTTGTTTTAGGTATACAACCCAGTGATTAAGCATTATATAACTTACTATAACTTATACCCTGATAAATCTAGTACCCACCTGACACCGTACTTATTTATTATAATACTAGAGGCCTAGTGCATGAAATTCATGCACTCAGAGAAGGGGTCCCTAAGCTTAAACTGCATCCTCTCACAGTCTGGGACCCCTCTGGGGATGCCCAATTGATGGCTTAGTCCTGCTCCCTATGGAGCCATCTGTCAGAGGTCCTTAGCACTGCCCCAGAGGTGGGAGAGCCTCCCACCACTGCTGCTGTGCTAGCCAACCATGGGCCTGGCTTTTGGCTGAGCAGTGCTCCCCCTGTGGGAGCGCACTGACTACCAGGGGACAGCTCCTGCATTGAGCATCTGCCCCTGGTGGTCAGTGCATGTCATAGCAACCAGTCATTCTGCTGTTCGGTTGATTTGCATATTAGCCTTTTATTATATAAGATAATGTCTTATTATGGGCAATGCCTCTAATGCATTTTTTTTTTTTTTTTTTTTTTTTTTTTTAGTTTTCACTTGAGCCTGAAGCTAAAATTGCCCTTAGCTCAAAATTCTGAATACCACTGAGACACATCTTGATGAGGCTCGCCTTCTGAACCCACACACTCTTCTATTATGTGTATAAGTATTGGGAACCATCTTATCTCTTCAGTGAAAGGAACCTTTTGTTATGTTACAATGACTAAATTTATCTCATGAGTTGTGTTTTTGGCTTCAAGCCTGTATCCAGTATCCATGCAGCAACTTCAGCTCTTTTGTTCAATATTTATCTGGCATATATTTTATTTTATTTTCTCTAAATCTTTTTAGATTTTTATGTATTAGATAGGAATAGCCCATGGACACAGATAACAGTCTGGTGAATGCCTAGAAGTGGAGAGCGCAGGGTGGAGGAGATTAAGGCGGTAACTAAAACAAAGGGACAACTGCAATACTTTCAACAATAAAGATATATTTTATTTTTTTAATATTTTTAAAATATATATTTATTTATTGATTTCAGAGAGAAAGAGAGAAGGAGAGAGGGAGAGAGGGAGAGATAGAAACATTAATGATGATAGAGAATCATTGGTAGGCTGCCTCCTTCAAGCCCCCCAATGGGGATTGAGCCTGCAACCCAGGCATGTGCCCTTGGCTGGAATTGAACCTAGGACCCTTCAGTACACAGGCTAATGCACTATCCACTGAGCCAAGCTGGCTAGGGAAAGATGCATTTTAAATAAAGGAAAATATCTTAGTTGAAAAAAGCTTTATGTGAAATAATATAAGTAATTGCCCTACACTGTACTTTACATTCTCAACTCCTCTCAAAGAGATATTAATTGACCCAATGTTCACTTAATATTAATTGATTCTATTTTCACAGACTGCAGGACTACTTCTGTCATGCTGACACAGCACTGACTGTAGGACTGACTTCCACAATGTTGACCTAGCACTGACTGCCATGGAGGCTGTGATCAGACCCAGCTTTTCTCTCCTGGCCTCTGTCAGGGCCTGATCTCAGCTCCTTCAGGAGTCAGTGCTGGGTCACTGAGGTGCCCGCGACACGGCAGTCAATGCTGGGTCATGGTGACTCAGCACTTACTGCAGGACCTTCTGGTGTTCAGTTGAACCTTTGGTCATTTTTAATGTTTTGGATCCTGGTTCTTTATATATATAGATTACAAGAGGCCTGGTGCACAAAATTCATGCACAAGAGCAGGGTGTCCCTCAACCCAGCCTGTGCCCTCCCTAATCTGGGACCCCTTGGGGGGTGTCTGACTTTCGGTTTAGGCCCAATCCCTGTAAAGTTGGACCTAAACTGACAGTCGAACATCCCTTTCACAATCCGAGACCACTGGCTTTTAACCACTTGTTTGCCTGCCTGCTTGATTGCCCCTAACTGCTTCTACCTGCCAGCCTGATTGAGGCCTAACTGCTCGTCTGCTGGCCTGATTGCCCCCAACTACCCACCCTGCCAGCCTAATGGCTCACAACTGCCCTTCCCTGCCACAACCCGTCCTCTGCTGGGACACACCTACTACACACAAAGTGACGGAGACACCAGGACCAGCCTCCTCCACACCACGCAGAGCCCTGGGACCCCCATGCATAACCATGTAGAGTGGCCACCGGGCCTTGCCTCCGCTGTACATGTAGCCATCTTGTTGTAGGCCATCTTGTGACATAGCTTAGGCTTTTAGTATATAAGATTGCTATATTCCTTATGATATACTTTACATCCCATGACCATTCTGTAATCACCAATTTGTACTTCTTAATACTTTCAACTTATTCACACATCCCTCCAACCCCTTCCGTTTTATTTATTTATTTTTTAATTTATTTTTATTAAATTATTATCTGTGTACATATTTTACCATTGCCCCTCCTCCCATAAATACCCACCCTCCTTAGAGTTTTGTGTCCATTGGTTGTACTTATATACATGTATACAAGTCCTTCGGTTGATCTCTTATCTCCCCTTCCATTTTAAAGAAAACCTTTTGATATTTCTTGTAATACTGTTTTGATGGTGATGAACTACTTTAGTTTTTTTCTTGTCTGCTAATCTCTTTGTCCTTCAATTCTAAATAATAACTGCCTGTTAGATCATTGTGGTTGTAGTCCCTTGCTTTTCATCACATTGAATATATTTTGCCAATCCCTTCTGATCTGCAATTTCTGTTGAGAAATCAGTTGATAATCTTATGACAGCTCTCTTGTAGATAACTAATTTCTTTTCTCTTGCTTCTTTTAAGATTCTCTCTTTGTCTTTAACCTTTGGCATTTTAATTATAATGTGTCTTGGCTGGGCCTCTTTGGGTTCCTGAACTTGTATGTCTGTTTCCTTCACCAGGTTAGGGAAGTTTGCTGTCATTTTTTCACATAGCTTTTCAATTCCTTGAACTCTCACTTATCCTGGCAACCCCATCATGTGACCTTTGGTACACTTGAAGTTATTCCAGAGGCCCTTATACAATACTATCTTATTTTGTTTGATTCTCTCTTTTCCCCTTATTGATGTTCTGATTGATTTTTACTGATTTCTTATCCTCCATATCTGATTTGATCCTCTGCTTCATCTACTCCACTATTTATTACCAGTAATAAATTCTTTGTTGCAAGTAATGTGTCTTCATTTTCAGTTCTTTTGTATATGTTCTACTTAGATTTTATGTTTTCCCTTTCTTTGTTGAAATTCTCCATAGTGTCATCTAGGTGATGGTTGGTCCACAGTTTAGCTGTGATTTTTAAAGAATATATTTTATTGATTTTTTTTACAGAGAGAGGAAGGGAGAGAGATAGAGAGCCAGAAATATCAATGAGAGAGAAACATCAACCAGCTGCCTCCTGCACACCCCCTACCGGGTATGTTCCCACAACCAACGTACATGTCCTTGACTGGAATCGAACCTGGACCTCTCAGTCTGCAGGTCAACATTCTATCCACTGAGCCAAACCGGTTTTGGCTTAGCTGTAATTTTGATGTGGTTGTAGGACAATTCAAATATCACATTTACCTAAGCCACCATTTTGACCAGAAACGCCTGTATTTATACTTTTGATTTGCAGGATTAATTCATAAGACCTACTATTATGCTTTATTCATTCAGTAATGTTGGTGGAACTGCATTGTCAATAATAATGCTTCTTGGCTCACTAAAGTAGGTAAGGATCTTTTTGGTGTGGACCAAATTGTCCTTGTATAGATTGAACTGAACCAACTATCAAGGACCTTTTGGAGTGGACTATAGGTCTTCATGAGCATTTTAGACAGGACGAATTACCTAACTATAAGGGAGAAAGCCATGCTAGATGTGTGACCTATTTAAGGATGTTCAAGTTGTAAGAGTCTCAAGGCAGCAAGGGAACTGCTATGTGCTTATGAACCAGTCTCTCCTGGAATAGGAACAAACTGTTCCATAAGGGACTGGGAAGAGGTCACATGAAAGAAGCATGCCATTGCTTCTTTTTGGCACTTAATAAACATTTCATCTTATTAAAGGTCATAACAATGGCATGGTTGGAATTCAGTGTTGTTGTAGGTTATATTTCTTTCTATCAATATATTTTTGGTAAATTGCAAGTTTACTTTGGCTCACTGTCTTCACTATGAAGGCCAAATTTCTTAACATGGCTTATAAGGCCTTTCAAAATATAATTGCCTGCGTACATCAGTAGTCTCATCTCTATCTTACCTCCATGTCTCCTGTGTAATGTTAACACTTTGAATTTTAAAACTAGTCTTGCCCCTTCCCCTCAGGGCCTTTACATATTTTGCCCAGAATCTTAGAAGACCTTTCCAACCACCACTCTCTTTGCTCTCTTAGGTTAACTCTTCCAATAATATGATTTAATTGCCTATATTTCCACATGTCTTCTAGGCTGTGAGTACCACAAAGTAGGGACAAGATGTTACCATTCTCCCTTAACACCAAACAGTAATTACAAATGCAAACCAATGATTGAATAGATAGGGCATTTTAAGACATTAGGGTCATAAACATGGAACATGAAGAGAAGTCATAGGAACTTAGTATCACATTTATTACCAAGATGTTTTTTTTTTTAAATATATTTTATTGATTTTCCACTGAGAGAAAGAGAGAGGGATAGAGTTAGAAATGTCAATGAGAGAGAAACATCAACCAGCTGCCTCCTGCACAACCCCCACCTGGGATGTGCCTGCAACCAAGGTACATGCCCTTGACCGGAATCGAACCTGGGACCCTTCAGTCCTCAAACCAATGCTCTATCCACTGAGCCAAACCAGTTTCGGCTATTACCAAGATGTTTTTAAGATTTAGTTCCATCTCCCTGAATATATACCCACTGAAGAAATTTCTTTCAGTTGTCAATTCCAGAAAGTACCTCCACATTGAGAAGACTGCATCTCCCTCCCTTCCCCCTTCCTTTTTCTTTCTTTCATTTTCAATAAATCGGTTAGTTCTTATGGAATTAACTAAGTTTTTTCTTTCTTTCTTTCTGCATTTGTTCCACTAATATAATCTCTGGTTACATCATAATTTATATTTATCCCTATTATCAAGCCTTTTTAATTCTCAATGTCTTTTCATAAGATCCCCCACTTTCTTTTTATTTGATTTTTTTTTGTAAAATGAGACAAAACATAAAGTATTAAATGAATTCATTTTTTTATTGTTTAAAGTATTGTATATACTTTAAAGGACTCCCCTCCCCCAAAGTCCTTAGAACTTTGTGCTATTAAAATTAGGCTCTATATATTTTTTTCTAATTCTGCTATAATAATTAGAAAATTATGCAACAAAAATGCCATTTTACATATGCATAAACAAAGGCAGAGATAGAAAATATAATAAATTTTCCTGAGTGGTACAAAGGACACTTGAATTGGCTTAGCAGCTTTTTTATTCTATTTACATTTAAAAATATAGGTTATGTTTTTTATTTACATTTAAAAATATAAGTTATGCCTTTATCTGGTTTTGGTATTAGGGTGATCCTGGCTTCATAGAAGGAGTTTGGAAGTGTTCCTTCCTCTTGAATTTTTTGGAATAGTCTGAGGAGGATAGGTTTTAGTTCTTCCTTGAATGTTTGGTAAAACTCTTCTGTGAAGCCATCTGGCCCTGGGCTTTTGTTTGCTGGAAGCTTTTTGATGACTGTTTCAATTTCTTCCCAAGTCACTGGTCTATTGAGGTTTTTAGATTCTTCCTGATTGAGTTTTGGAAGGTTGTATTTTTCTAGGAATATGTCAATTTCCTCCAGGTTGTCCAGTTTGTTGGAGAAGAGTTGTTCATAGTACTTTGTTACATTGCTTTGTATTTCGGAGAGGTTTGTTGTTATTTCACCTCTTTCGTTTCTGATTTTGTTTATTTGGGTCCTCTCCCTTTGTTTCTTGGTTAGCCTGGCTAGAGGTTCATCAATCTTGTTTATCCTTTCAAAGAACCAGCTCTTGGTTTTGTTGATCTTATGTATTGTTTCTTTGGTCTCTATGTTGTTTATCTCCACTCTAATTTTTATTATTTCCTTCCTTCTGCTTACAACTCAAAGAAAGAGAATTACAGGGCAATATCCCTCATGAACTTAGATGCCAAAATCCTCAACAAAATTCTAGCAAATCGGCTCCAGCAGAACATCACAAATATCATACACCACGACCAAGTAGGATTTATTTCGGGAATGCAAGGATGGTACAATATCTGCAAATCAATAAATGGGATACATCACATAAACAAATTGAAAGATAAAAATCATATAGTCACATCAATTGATGCAGAAAAAGCATTTGATAAAATCCAACACCCTCTCCTAATAAAAACTCTCAACAAGGTGAGAGTACAAGGATCATACCTCATCATAATAAAAGCTATATATGATAAACCCACAGCCAACATCATACTCAATGGGCAAAAACTAAAACAATTCCCTCTAAGAACAGGAACAAGACAGGGATGCCCACTCTCGCCACTCCTGTTTGACATAGTATTGGAAGTATTAGCCATTGCAATTAGACAAGAAGAAGAAATAAAAGGCATCCAAATTGGAAAAGAAGAAGTAAAGTCATCCTTATTTGTAGACAACATGATATTGTACATGAAAAACCCAAAAGACTCCATCAAAAAACTAATAGACTTAATAAATAAATTTGGCAATGTAGCAGGATACAAATTAACACCAAGAAATCTATGGCATTTCTATACACCAATAGTGAACTTGCAGAAACAGAGACTAAAAAAGCAATCCCATTTACCATCACACCAAAAAAATTAAGATACCTAGGAATAAACTTAACTAAGGAGGTAATAGACCTATATGTGGAAACTACACGACACTGAAAAAAGAGATAGAGGAAGATGTAAACTGGTGGAAGAACATACCATGTTCTTGGATTGGTAGAATCAACATCATTAAAATGTCCATACTTCCCAAAGCTATTTATAGATTCAATGCACTCCCCATTAAAATACCAATGGCATATTTCACTGACCTAGAAAGAACTCTCCAAAAGTTCATGTGGAACAATAAAAGACCCCGAATAGCCACAGCAATCCTGGGAAAGAAGAGTAAAGTAGGAAGGATCTCAATACCAGATTTCAAGCTGTATTACAAAGCCACTGTTCTCAAAATAGCCTGGTACTGGCATAAGAACAGACATATAGATCAATGGAATAGAATCAAGAACCCAGATATCAACCCAAATCACTATGCTCAGTTAATATTTGACAAAGGAGGCACGAACATACAATGGAGTCAAGACAGTCTCTTTAGTAAATGATGTTGGGAAAATTGGACAGATTCATGCAAAAGAATGAAACTAGATCACCAACTTATACCATACACCAGAGGTTCCCAAACTTGTTTGTGCCGTAGACCCCTTGCCATGTTTTTCGGTTTTGGGTAGACCCCCTACTTACCTGATATTGATTTTTTTGTAAATTTCTAACTGTAGTGAAGTTTAGTGTTAAAATTTAATAAAAAATAATGTACCTACTTTTCTCCGGCATTCTCAAACAAAATAACACTGACTCACTATAATTTGTATGATAAACTACCAGTTTATATTTTTTTAAATATTTTCTCAGCACTTTCCTATTCAAGATTCAGGAAACGAATGAACGTATTTTTCTCACATTCATATTTATAGAGTGACGAATTGAACAAGTCGGTGCAAGTTCGCGAAGCTTTGAGACAAAAATTGGCAAGAATGTTTACTGCGCGTATGCTTGTAACAAGATGATACTGGTATATCATTATGTGCAGGTTTTTATCCTACAACTTACACAATTTTATAAACATATATAATAAATTTTTTACTTCATAAGTACTTTTATAAATAATTTATATGTTTTTATATTATAAGATAATATGATGTAAGTAAATAGGTACTATCAGTGTATGTTGAGAGCCACTATCGTGGACCCCCATTTTCATTTCATGGACCCCCAAATTTTTTTTCCGCTGATGTAGACCCCTTGCAGGTTGTCATAGACCCCTGAGGGTCGATATAGACCACTTTGGGAATCACTGCCATACACAAAAATAAACTCAAAATGGATACAGGACTTAAACATAAGACAGGAAACCATAAAAATACTAGAGGCATCCACAGGCAGCAAATCTCAGACATATGCTAAAAGAACTTCTTCACTGATACTGTCCCTAAGGCAATGGAAGCTAAAAAGAAAATAAACAAATGGGACTACATCAAAATAAAAAGCTTTTTTACAGCAAAAGAAACCATCAACGAAACAACAAGAAAGCCCACTGTATGGAAGAACATATTTGCAAATGTTATCACTGATATAGATTTAATCTCCAACATCTACAGATAGCTTATACAACTTAATAAAAGGAAGATAAATGACCCAATTAAAAAATGGGCAATGGATCTAAATAGAATCTTCTCAAAGAAGACATAAGAAAGGCCAAGAGGCACAGGAAAACATGCTCAAGGTCACTAATTATCAGAGAGATGCAAATCAAAACAACACCTGTCAGAATGGCCAACATCAACAAATCAACAAAGGACAAGTATTGGTGAGGTTGTGGAGAAAAAGAACCCTAATGCACTGCTGGTGGGAATGTAGACTGATGCAGCCACTGTGGAGAACAGTATGGAGCTTCCTCAAAAAACTGAAAATGGAACTCCCATTTGACCCAGTAATCCCACTCCTAGGAATATATCCCAAGAAGCTAGAAACACCAATTAGAAAGGATATATGCACCTCTATGTTCATAGCAGCACAATTTACAATAACTAGGATTTGGAAACAGCCTAGAGGCCCATCAGCAGATGATTGGATCCAAAAACTATGGTACATCTACACAATGGAATATTATGCTGCCATAAGAAAGAAGAAATTCTCATCATTTGCAGCAACCTGGATAGAATTGGAGAACATCATGCTGAGTGAAATAAAGCAGTCAATGAAAGAGAAATACCACATGACCTCACTCATTTATGGATGATAAAGAACATTATAAACTGAAGAACCAAAAGATAGATATATAGACAGTAATGCAACAAGCATACTGTCAAATTACAGAGGAGAGGGTAGGGAGATCTGAGGAAGATAAGAGATCAACCAAAGGACTTGTATATTTGCATATAAGTACAACCACTAGACACAAAACTCTGGGGAGGGAGGGCATGTATGGGAGGAAGGAGCAATGGTATATGTACAAAGATAATAATTTAATAAAAAAATTAAAAATATATAGGTATTGCCTTAAAGAAGAACCTATTAGACTGAAAATTTAGACTGATGTATTTGGTGCTAGATGTTACTCTTAAAAAACTTCTATGTGACGGATATGGGCTGATAGCTGCTGTTTTCCTGAAAAACTCTCAATGGGCCCTATAGCCATTTCTCTAATGTTACCATTGTATAACTAGTTTTTGCTAACTGGTTTCAGCCTACATTTTAGTCAAATGTAAGCTCAGAAATATGTCATTGCTAACCATGTTTATTCATCCTCAGAGAGCTCAGAGAAGATAAACCTTAAAACATGCACTGCTGTAGTGCCATCTCTTGCTCCAGTTTGCAGCCTGTGATTTTCACAGACATTATGAGGATCTGATTGAAAGCAAAGGAAAGCAAAAAACCATGTAGCAATTTATTTTCAGGCTACTTTGCAGAATTTTATTACTTCAGAGTCTCCATAAAAAAGGTATGAATTTTAATTGTGCTTCTTTCATTCTCTTATTTTGGACAGCGGCGCATGAATGGGGAGATTCAGGGATCATTTCATGGGTAATGAAATGAGCTCACTCTTTTCTTAGTTCATAAAAATGCACATTGAGTTTTTACTGCAAAAAAAAGTTAAGCAAGCCAAAGGTCTTAACTTGATGGGTATTAAATCTTGCTATGTCTAGTTCTTTTTGGGATATGAACCAATATTACTGACATTTTCTATAAAAACTGATTTAAAAGCTATGCCCTGGCTGTTTTTGTTTATTTGTTCTTTGTTTTTAGTATCTACAGAGAATTGAATTTTGATATATAAAAATGTGATTTAGTACAGTGTTTTGATTGTGAAAAACATTTAATGGACCATATTTGATCAAAAGATGTAGAGATTGCCAATGAATTCTCATTTTTGGTCCTTTCCTTCTTACTGCACACAATTAGTGCCTCTGCCTTTTGTATTGGATAGCTTTAGTATTGGCTACCTTGGAGACAGGTCAATCTATTTTGTATATAAAATGCACTTAATGAATGGTGACCAGGAAGGATGACTTGGCCAGAGGTGACACATATAATTTTGGTCCAAGGTGATTAAAAACTGGTGCACCACCTACATAGCTGCTTTCATTGACATATCCATGCTGGGAGTGTATGTTGGATTGAGCCTGGTAAGGGAAAGTCCCTCTGCCAAATGCATCCAATTTGTGTGAACCAGAAATAAACTTTAGTGTGGTAAATAGCTGAGATTGAATTGTTATCAAGACTAATATTGCATCACCAACTCGCACTATAGTTGTAATATTAGCTTTATAAATATGGGCCTAATTTTAAAACTCAAGTGTTTTTTTAGTTTATTTCTACAGCTTCTCTTTGGAATAAATAAAATGGACTAATGTTCTACCTATCTTTTCTGGGTGCATAAATACCAATAAATCTAAATGAGTTTCAATATAAATTTTTAAAAGAAAATATTGATTCATTGATTGATTTAGAGAGAGAGAGAAAGAGAGAGAGAGAACATCAATTCATTATTTCACTTATTTATACATTCACTGGTTACTTCTTGTATATGTCATGACCAGGGATCAAACCCACAACCTTGGGATATCAGGAAGACATTCTAACCAACTGAGCTATCTGTCTAGGGCACATTATTTTTAAAAAATGGATTAGATAAACTCCAGGGTACCTTTAACTGGTAGAATTTTATAATGTTTTATAATGTGATTTAATTAACTTTCACCAAGATGAGTTGCTGGAATTTAAAGAATACATTAAAGATAAATAAATATAGTTTTAATAAATATTTAGTTCAAAGATTTATCGGAAAAGAAATCAAATAACACAGAAACAAATGTTTTGAATAAAATAATTAAATGTATAGTGATTCTAGTTCTAAACTTGCAGATTCATCTAAAAAAGAATTTGGCCGAAACCGGTTTGGCTCAGTGGATAGAGTGTCGGCTTGGGGACTGAGGGGTCCCGGGTTCGATTCCGGTCAAGGGCATGTACCTTGGTTGCGGGCATATTCCTGTTGGGGGGTGTGCAGGAGGCAGCTGATTAATGACTCTCCCTCATCAATGTTTCTAACTCTCTATCTCTCTCCCTTCCTCTCTGTACAAAATCAATAAAATATATTAAAAAAAAAAAAAAGAATTTGTTGTCACCTTATCATTGATGTATTTAGAAACAAACTAAAAATATAACATTGGATAAAGACAATAATGACAAGAAATTAAACTTTAGCTTTAAATATAAGTAAAAATTCGTTGACATATACTTATTTATACATTAACAAATATTTATTGAAATAATTATGGCCACTCATAATGCTATGTGTTAAAAATGAACTTGAATAAGACAGGATCCATATCCTCAAAGAATTTGCAATTACTTGTGGAACAAACTAAAAAACACATAATTACAAATCAGACTAAAAAGGAATAAAGTATATTCAATATGCTGGGAACCACTGAGTAGGAGTGGGAGGTGATATGAGCTATCTAAAAATAAAGTGTATATTTAAGTCTGTAAAAGAAAAAAATATTGTATATTGGAATTTCTTTACCTTTAAAGTAAAGTAACCAAAGTAAATAGTTTTACATGAACTATACAATTACTTCAAATAAAGAAAAGGTTAAGATTATAAGAGAGAAAATGTCAAGCTGACATGTAACTTGATAAAATAATGTAGGGAGTGTCTTATAAAAATCATTCAATTGAAAATGTGTCAGGAGGCACAAGGTCATTTTTAATGGGCAATGCATAAGAAAAGGATACATTACATATAGAGGACCTGTATTGATTATAGACATAGGTTATTTATTTATAAGAAAATATGGAATGTTATTTCTTTCCAGAATCCCACTCCCCAAAACCTTAAGAGTCTGACTAGTATTCTACATTTCTCCCTTTAATGAAACTTAATTTTAACTATGAAATGCTAAGACTGTAAGTGGAATGCTTTTCATATAAAATCTTTGCTAAGACTCTAGGCATGAGAAGAAAGGGGAGTAAAGCAAAATTTCAGTTATCCTAGCAAAGGTTAAAGGAAGGAAGAAAGAAGACTGGTAAATGGTAAACTGTACCTTGATGTTTTAAGGACAGAAAATTGTAAAGCATTGGTCAATTTAGATAGGACAGCTTTGACTTCATTCTCAGAAGCTAACATATGGAGAAATAGGTACTTAGCTTATGTTGCAAACATAAATTTTGACAAGTTGATTTTATAGGTAAGAAGATTGGAATAATACATATAATGTAGACTATATATAACATTCCTTCCCAATCTCCTAAATTTTATAAACAATCTCAGGAATAGCTTTACCATCTTTAGTCAATGAAAGCAGAATGTCAAGAAAGAAAGAAAAAAAAGCTCCTTTATAATGAGGAATGGATTTAATTATAGTTATTATCACAGAGAAAATGAGGCAGAACAAGTTCTAAAAAATGAAAATATGATTAAGGATCAATTTAAGATGCATTTTTATCTTGCTGTAAATAGCATACAATATACCTCTGAAATTGTTTAATCACACATTTGGATGGAGCCATTTAATTTTTTTAAAAGCCCTAATCTATTGCTGATTTCAAAATGCTCAAAATAGAGACCCACAATTATTTCACTTAATCCTCATATACAGGTGGATGTTCACATTTATGTCTCATTCTTCTCATTTATGAAATTAGAACAATAAGCTATTTGTCAATTTTACACAGTTAACAGTTAATAAAACTGGGATTCCATTTCTGATGTCCTTCCATATTACTGGTTACTCTCTGGGAAATTTTCCTTTATTATCTTTCCCTTATGTAGAAGATTTAACACATTTTTTTCTCACTTTCCTAATCCTCTTCCAGCATTTCAGAATAAAATATATTCAATTTAATAAAAATATTTTGTCAAAAAGCATATTAATCAGGATAGGTTAAGGTGTTACAAAATCAAATACAATTAAGTCTCTCATCTCTCCCATTCCACTTTCTCAACTTGTTTTGATATCCTCACCCTACAAATCTGCTCTTGTTTATGGGAGACAGAGGTGCATAAGGAAGCCACCCAAGAGTTTCCTTGTCTATAGAAAAGCTTGTAAAACATTCTGATTGACAGCCATAATCTTCTCTACTAGATCAATTCAAAGTGTCATTAGTCACAAAGCAGAATTCAAAAGGAGTCAACTGGGCAGTAAAGAGACATCAGGTCCAAAGTCCATCAGTGCAACTAAAATGGTCTTTTGTTTACATAACTCATGTTTCTTTGACACCATGCAACCCTACTCAATTAAATAGCATTCATCTTGCCACACAAAAAGTAATAAGGTGGATCCTGGTAAGTGGAACAGACTTGGCTCTGAATCAGACACAGAATGGTTTTCTTGAAGACAGGGTGACTCAGGCCTTCATGATATAGAGGACATTGCCAAAATATCCTAACTATCCTAAAAGCATTTAAGTCTCTTAGACTGTATCATCATGTCACAGCATGTTTCAGATAGCACTGTTCTGTATTTATAGAGTGCTTCTGCTTGGGTTTTTATTAGCTATTTGTCACAAGAGAGCTGTAAGACATGTCAGCTGTCATCTCTCTAATTTTACAAGGCAAAGAGGAAACAGAGATATGAATGTATTAAATGCTTTGCCCCTGAACTCCAAGTTCTTGCTGGCCTGTTGTACAGTACAATGTTATTGCAATGGTGTGGGGATGGGGGTAATCCTGATCACAGCTCCAATGTGCTTGCAGCCCATTTCTGGATTACATATCTGTGTTCAGGGCAAATGATACATGTAACATAAACAAGGTTTTATTAGGCCATTCTTCTGCTTCGAGTCAGTTCGAAGATTAGACAACAAATTCTCTGCTTCAATGAGACTCAGAACTAGTCTCAGACTTTCCAGGACTGTTGTTAAGTCTCTTAAGGTTACTAGAGAAAAACAAGTGGAGAAGATGCCTATGGGTCTGGAAAGCATTAGTGGTAAATCCTGAGGATAAAGCTTCTTCACATCACTTTCCCTTGATGAGCACCTAATCCAGAAACACAACACAGTGCCTAGTGTCAGGCCTGCACATCTGCTACCCACATCCAGGCAGGGGTTCCAGCTTTCGGGGAGGAGAACTGAATTTCTCTGTAATATCCATTATTCCCCTGAAGTCATGCATGGGCATTTGGCGTTAACATAGCCAACTGACTTGGCTAAAGTAAAAGTCAATCTGGATTTTTAGCTCTCTCTGTGATCCTTAAAAGCAAACCATATATATATATTTTTTATTACCAAGAGATCTTTATTGAGCACTAAATAGAGTGAAGACACTAGGTAAATATTATGAGCATGTAAAGAATCTGACATAAATAAGGCATCTTTATTATAAGGCAAACCCAGGTAGGAAAAACAGATATATGAACTCATAATCTAAAAGTACTTTAATACTTTAATACCTCTTTGTGCATATAGTCCCTGCTTATTAAACTTTAGACTTTCGTGAGAGTCAAGAGGTCCCCAGCAATTCTCAAGTGCTGTTTTTTAAAAAATATATTTTTATTAATTTTTTACAGAGAGAAAGGGAGAAGGATAGAGAGTTAGAAACATAGATGAGAGAGAAACATAGATTAGCTGCCTCCTACACACTCCCTACTGGATATATGCCCATAATCAAGTTACATGTCCTTGACCAGAATCTAACCTGGGAAACTTAAGTCCGCAGGCCAATGCTCTATCCACTGAGCCAAACCGGTTTGGGCTCAAATGCTTTTTTTGATGCCTCTGTGGAGTTCTTCACACACTGAAGGAGGCTGACCTGGGTAATAGTAAGGTCCTGCAGAAATGATGGCATGTGAGCCCAGGCCAACCATAAAGGACACTGAGACTTTGCCTTACTCTCTTATGCCACTCACTCCAGGAATTCCAGCAGTCTCAGCGGGGGAGGTCCACATTATGAAGAACCGAGGCCTCTTACCACCCACAAGCACTGACTCACTAGCCATAAGAGTAAGCTACCTTGAAGCACATCTTTGGCCCTGTCAACCCTATAGATGATGGTAGCTCCATCATAAATGAAATTTCATCAGAGACTCTGAGCTGTTCCTGTATTCCTCCTGATCCACAGACATTGAGCAAGAAATTAAAAAAAAATAATATTAAAAAATAGATTTCAACATCTATGTTTTAAGATAATTTACTATGCAATAATAAACAACTAATAAAATTTCTATAATGTAAATCAATATTAATCATCTTGCATTTTAGTCAAGAACAAAGCATACACTTTGGATTGCTATAACAGGATTGGTGATTAATTTAGTGATGGGGCATTTTGTCTAAATCCCTGCATTGCTAAAACTTGAAATAAGTAAGATAACTAGTGAGGATTTAAGGTATAGTCTGAAGCCATAAAGAGTAAAGATTTTTATCCTTTAAAATACTTATCTTCTTTAATTGTGATTAACCTATTCATAATGTCTGGAACATTGGTGTGGTTTTTCAAAAATATTTGCTACTAAAGTTATATGGATATGGGTTAAGTATTTAATTAGAGAAGATTTAGTGCTGTCTCCATAGCATAACATATTCACATCCATTATGAATAAGAGAAAGGGAATAAATTACAGCACATGTTTGAGAAACTAATCAGCATTCCCAGGTGTACCCTTGTGAAACAGGTATGCTAGTACATATTATAGTCATATGTATTGCCACGGATAAACAATTTAAAGTTAATCCATTCATAAAAATAGCAGATGAGTTATATAATTGAGTGAATACTTTGTGAGGAGTTTTTGGTAACTTCATAAAGGAGGCTATGGTTTTTCACATACTTTTTCAAGAAACGGGAAGCAGTTTTGTTTGCAAGAAACAAGAAAGGTTGTCTAGAAATCTCAGATAATCCATACATATGAGCAGAAGTGGGGTAGGGAGACCAGGCAGAATATGAGTGAGTTTGTTATAGGTGGTTTATTGTTCAGCCGGGCATGATTCAGTGGTTGAACATTGATCTTTGAACCAGGAGGTCACAGTTAAATTCCTGTTCAGGGTACATGTCTGGGTTGCAGGCTCAATCCCTAGTAGGAGGTGTGCAGAAGGCAGTGGATTGTTGATTCTCTCTCATCATTGATGTTTCTATCATTTTCTCCCTCCCATTTCCTTTCTGAAATAAATATATTTTTAAAAAATTTTAAAGGTGGTTTATCTTGCTAGAGCTGAGGATTTACAAATGCAAGTAAAATGAAATGAATGGTGAAGGCATGGAGCCAGGGGAACTTAAGGTAGAGGAGAGGGGAACTGGAGAAAGACTGTGTTCACATCATATCTACTTCCAAATAGAAAAAGAAGAAAACCAAGGGTATGGATTTAGGAGAAGAAAAGGAGATCAGGGCCCAGAAAGCCATTAACCTGTTAATGAAAAGAGAAGAATTTGTATGTTGGTATAAAGCCATAATTACCTGGAAGAAGTAAGATAAAACAAAAGCAACTATTCTACATGCTTCCTAATCCTGACCCTTGTATATTCACTTATTTCAGCATTATCTCATTCCAATAATAAGGTTTTATAGAGTGATTTCTCTGTAGTCTGTGCTTACAGGCAACTCAGGACATGGCTGCCAACAAGACAGACCTGATCTTATACCTTTCATAAATCTTCCTCCAGTACTACCCTATCTTAAAAAAAAAACAAAAAAAAACTACTTTCCTGCTAATCCCTTACTTAACCATAACTAAGCAGCTCCCAATAAAAATGTAAATGCATAGACATACAATTATTCCTTGACCTGATATTTCTCAACAGCTATTGCTCTTTCTCTTCTCTATCCAATACATCTGAAAAGAGTAATGACCTTCTCACCTCATTTAGTTTCCCAATTCTCAGCTCTCTGGTTTTATCCCCACCTATGCACTAGAACCACACTAGACCTTTTTATGAAACCATTAATAACTACTGTTCTACAGCACTTAAAGCAGTTTTTCACAATTTCTTCATTATCTTCTATAACACCATTACCTCCTAATTCTTCTAATTCCCTTTTGCTTCCTTCTCAGCAAAAAATGGCAGCATTTTCCCAGTGTTTATCTTAGAATCACACTCTGTCTTCTCTGATTTCCACTCCATATTATAAGAAGTGATCTTATTCAAATACATCACCTTCAACTACAATTATGAACAATTAATATTTTCAGAAATTATTGCATGAGTCGACACTGTGATCCAGGCAAAGTTCTGATGCCAAGAATCACAAAATAAACAAGCCAAGTCCTTGAAGTCCTTGCCCTCAAAGGTTTTATTTCTAGGAAGGGAAGACAGGAAAATAAAAAGTGTGTCGAGAGGCCATGCATGCTATGATGGAAAGCTTCATGATCTCAACTCTTTTTGTCACATTTTGATCCCTTTTTTAAACTCAAACTCTTATCTTTCCAACTCTCCTAAACATTTCCTTAAGTATTTAAACTTAATCACATCCCAAACTGAATTTAGTATCAATTTGCTTCTATCTTCCACCTTGTCAAAAGTTTATTCTCTTTTTCATTCTTTTTTTTCTCAATAAATGAAACTATTTTCTAACAAGTTTCTTGAATTTTGATACTTCTTTTGTATTGTCAGTGGTATTATTTTTAAAAATAGTAAAACTCATGGCCTTTACTTGCACAAATTCTGAGTAGCTTGGGAAAATCAAACTCCCAGGATGGCACAGAAAGCCATCTATAATCTGCTGCCTGGTTCTTGTCTCTTAAGTATACCCTCTAGCAGAGTCTTCTTTGCCCTCATCACTTTGCTCATGCTTCTCCTTTTACAAATCACATCCTCTCCCACTCAGTCTCTCTCCATCTAGCTTACTATAATTCAGTCATTGCTCAAGATTTTTCTGGCCAGTAATATCCTCTTGGAAATACGTATTATGCTTGCCTTCCCACTTGAGATTGGTCTCCTTAATGACTCTATGTTTCCTTAACCATAGACTTACCTTATAATTGATTGTAACCATATTACATGGTAAATACTTATACTTCTCATCCTTCTCCCACATTCAACTGTAACTTTCTTGAGGGTAAGAACAGTTTTATCCATCTTTCCCCCAAAGTTTAGCACAGTGCCACCCATAGAGAAAGCTTAACAAAGAGTTTGCAAAAATGAATGAGTTGAGTATATTCCTGAGTCATATGCCAATACCTGTATATAATGCTTACTTATTATATTGCCATCTACCTACAGGGACTATTCGATTGGAATAATTTCATATATTGTTATTCATACACCGTTGTATTCTATCCTGTGATTTTAAATGTGGTAAAGTGGTCCCTTAGGCAACTATTCACTCCAATTCCATTGTTGGGTAATGTGTTTTGACTTGTTCTTCAATTTAACTTAAAACTAGAACTATGTGGATACCATGCACAACCATCCATTTTTAATCCCAATGAAACTTATTAAAATATTGTAAATCTTTCATCAGCACCATACCTGTCCCTCACATGCTGTGGTATGAGCATCTCTCATCTTGTCTGTCCAAATGAAAACAAAGCAACTGTTGTTCACATTTTCTCTCTGAGACTGTCTGTCATCTCTCTCATCTCCCTGTCATCTCCTAATTTACACTGCTTGTATTTATAAGAAAAAGAAAGAGGGGAGAGAATCAAATTACAGACTTTTACTTGAGAGAAAGTAATCTTTAAACTTTTCACCATTTCCCCACTCTCCAACATGATTTGCGAGTTCTGTGTGACTGTAGAGTGACTTTCCTCATCTGCAGCAAAGCTGGACTTAGTCTATCAGTCTATCTGAGGCCTTACTCACAGCCAGTGGTCACAGAGTCTGCTGAAGTCACAGGGACCCAGGCATTAACAGGTATGGCTGAAAAGTGGATCCCGAGCTGACTGCATTGCAGGGCATGAAAAGGAGGAAAATTGTCACACTTGTCAAGACTGAGTTTTATTGAGGTTCCTCCCCACCCCCCACAGCGAAACAAAGAAAGCAGTGTTCTTGCAGCCTCCTGAATGCTCACTCAAAGGCATACTGCTGTGCAGTTATTTTGTAAATGCAGAGAAATGGAGAATGATTATATTTGAGGTAGCTAAGGGCTGTCTGGATTCCTAACTGGCCTGAGCCTCCTTAGGAGAAATGATTAACCTGCCATATGCCATAGCCTGGGGAAAAATGACAGAGATGGCAGTGAACCGAGTCATAAGGAGGTAAAAATATGTCAAATAGTAATACAAAAATGTACTATCATTTATTTATTGTTTATTCATTTATTAAATACTAGAGGCCCAATGCATGAAGTTTGTGCAAGGGGCTCAGCCCTCGCAGTCCTGACTGCTTCTGCTGGCCCTCACAGCCCTGGCTTCTTCTGAAAGGACCTCTGGTCTAATTAGCATATTATGCTTTTATTATTATAGATTATTATAGACTAGATACACAAAATTCATGAACAAGTGTGTGTGTGTGTGTGTGTGTGTGTGTGTGTGTGTCCCTCAGCCCAGCCTGCACCCTGTCCAATACGGGATCCCTCTCACAATCCACAGATGCTGGCTCCTAACTGCTCGCCTGCATGCCAGCCTGATTGCCCCTAACCACTTCTGCCTGCCAGCCTGACCACACCCTAACCAATCCCCTGCCAGCCTGATCAATACCTAACTGCTCCCCTGATGGCCCAATTGTCCCTAACTGCCCTCCCCTGCTGGCCTGGTCACCCCCAACTACCCTTCCCTATAGGCTTGGTCTCCCCTAAGTGCCATCCCCTGCAAGCCTGGTCCCCACAACTGTCCTCTCCTGGTCCCCCACAACTGCCCTGCTCTGTCCTGCCCTGCAAACCTGATCCTCCCCAATTGCCCTCCCCTGCAGGCCTGGTGCCCCCCAACTATCCTCCCCTGCAGGCCTGGTCACCCCTAACTGCTTTTTCTTGCTGGCCTGGGTCCCCCAAAACTGCTCTCCCCTGAAGGCCTGGTCCTCCCCAAATGCCCTCCCCTACAGGCCTGATCACCCATAACTACCCAGTCCTGCTGGCCATCTTGTGGCGGGCCATGATGTGTCCACATGGAGGCAGCCATTTTGGGTTTTGGAGTGATGGTCAACTTGCATATTACTTTTTTATTAGATATGATTTTTTTTTTTTTAGTACCTATGTTGTATCTAGCACTGTTATATGTGTGAGGGATGAATTAGTGAACAAAGTTGAGAAAGAAAATTTACCTTCATGATTAAACATTCTATATATAGAATTAATTATAGGTGAAAATGAAACAGATTATAAATATAATCATGTTAGAGAGTATCAAGTGTTAAAGAAACAAAAAAAAACAGGATAAAGAAAAGCAAGAGAGCTAAGAGTCAATTTGTCATTTTAAATGGGCCCACATTGAGAAGGTGAAACTGAGGCAATGACTCAGAAGAAGAGGAAGTAAAATCTGTGGCTGTTTGCACAAAAGTGATTCCTTGGAGTTGATCAGGTAGTGCAAAGGCTCTGAGGCAGGAACATGGCTTTAATGTTTCTGTAGAAGCAAGAACAGGGTGTCTGGAGTAGCCTGAGCCAGGAGAGTGTTGTAGGAAATGATGATAAAGAAATAACAAACCAGGAGTGAGGGGAGATTGTATAGGGTCATATGGGCCACTATACTGACTTCAGCTTTCACCTAAAAGTAATGAAGAGCTATTGAGGAATCGTAAGTGGCCTGAGATGACTCGACTTAGGTGTTTATAGCAGCTGTGCACTTGCCACATAGAAAATAATCAGTAGGAAGATTATTTCAGATCTTAGTCAAGCAGGCCCTGAAAGACATGTAATCTCATTTAATTCTTTTAAAGATAAGAAAACTGAAGTACAACAAGATGTACCGTTTCCCCAAAAATAAGACAGTGTCTTATATTAATTTTTGCTCCCAAAGATGTGCGAGGTCTTATTTTCAGGGGATGTCTTATTTTTCCATGAAGAAGAATACCATACACATTTATTGTTAAGTGAAAATAAAGGAAATTTATTACCTGTATACGGTATGGTAGTTGTCAACACAAACCAGACAAACTGTGAATCCTACAGTATCAAGAATGTACTCATTTATTCAATGACAATCATGTCATTATCTTCTGGAACATCATCATAACAATCCAATTCCTGAATTTCCTGTTGAATTTCTTGTGACTCAATTTCTTTCAGAATCAGTGGACCAAATTTCTCATGTTTAGCCTAGGGGGGCCTTATTTTCGGGGGGATGCCTTATATTTCACTCAGAAGGAAACCTGTAAGTGGTCTTATTTTTGGAGGATCTCTTATTTTTGGGGAAACACAGTAGTTGAGCAAGGCCTTATTTGCAAAGGATGGATCCAAGATGTACACTATGAAATGAACATTGATGTGTATCCCCCATGCCTGCAGTAATATTGATTATGGTTTAATTGCACTAATGCTTGGGGTTACTAATGGGAGCTCAAGTATGTCAGGAAATAGTCCATACTGATGAGCACTACTGCTTGAATTAATTTCCAGACAATATATAAATAATGTGATTGAAAACTGTGACCAAAATTACTGTAACATACTTTTAATAGTTAATCAACCAGTTTTGTATTTAAAGAAGAAAGAGATCATTGTCTGATTCACAGATGCATCTGCAGATTACTTCTCACCTTTTCATCAGGATTCCATGTGCCATTAGAGAGGTACAATCCTTGTTCCATTTCTAACTCTTGCTGAGTTGATATCTTAGCAAGTTCTTGGTAATAACCCCGTCCTTCTTCTAAAATATGCAATATTTTTCCACATCAAAAGTCATAAAAATAATCAAACTAAATAAAAGCAAATACTACAGTGATGATCAATGGTTTTCAGTTAAGATTCTTTCCTTCATCAAGTTCAACATATATGATCTCTGCTGCTAGTAAAGAGATACGCTGAAAAACTTGTGGCAATAAAATCAATAAAGGTAAAAAATATGTACACTAACAAATGAAATCTTAAAAGTTTGGTACCTATTCTCACACCAAATATATATATATATAGAGAGAGAGAGAATTAATGGAATATGAGAAGTTTTCACTTAATGCAGGTAACCCTGGATTTTGGGAAGGATCACAAAAAGAAAATGTGGGGGTAAAATCTCTTCTGCAAAGTTCATTAATTATAAATGTTACAATTAATTAAGGAGGTAATTTAGAGGGCATTTTTAATGTGCCAAATTATTTGATTATTTGATTGCAGACATGACGATTCAAACAGATGAAATTCCAGACTTCCTGAATATTGTCATTAGTGATTAAATACGACTTTCTTGTGTTAGATTTTTCTTGTCATTGACAGAAGCAAACGACTCAGAATATACTCTTTTGCCATTCTTTTCAGGTGAAAATCAAGTTTCAAAGATTGTCAAAACATTCAAGTTAACTAAATATTTGAAATGTTAAAGCTTCACATGAAGGAGGACTATCCTAAGGTTGTATTTATTTATTTATTTATTCATTTGTTTATTTATGGCCTGGAGCATGAAATTTGTGCATGGGGGCAGCAGGGGCTGGGGGGGAAGTATTCCTCAGCCTGGCTTCCACTCTCTCTGGGACCCCTGGAAGGATCTCCTACTGCTGGTTTACAGGGATTGGCACTAAACCAGCAGTCAGACATTCCTCTTGCAATCCAAGACTGCTGGCTCAAGCTGCTCACCTGCCTGCCTGCCTGATTGCCCATAACAACTCTGCTTGCCAGCCTACTTGCCCCCAAATGCCCCCCACCTGTGCCTGCTCACCCCGAACTGCCCCCCACTGCTGATCTGCTTATCCTCAATGGCCCCTGCCATCTCATTCTGGCCTGATCACTCCCTGGTGACCTAAGGTCACAGCCCCTCCTTTTTTTTTTCTTTTTTTTCTCCATGTCTCCTTGAGAAAAGGCCAGAGCCAGCTGGAAGCAAGTATCTAGGATTTATTTATTTTCTATAATTTAAACTTTGTATCCTTGAGCAGAGGACAGGGCAGGTCAAGGTGGGCGGGAAGCTCGGCTTCCTCCATTGTTGGGGCAACCCAAGCCTCCTGCTTGCTCCAGCTCCATGGATGCTGCCATTTTGTTGGGATTTACTTATCTTCTATAATTGAAACTTTGTAGCCTTGAGTGGAGTCCAGGATTGGCCAGGACAAGTAGGAAGCTTGACTTCCTCCATTTCCAGGGCAACCCAAGCCTCCTGCTTGGCTGGTGGGCATGGCTTATGGTTATAGCAGAGTGATGGTTAATTTGCATGTTTATTTTTTATTATAGGCCTCATATAGTCTACACTGTATAATCTATAGCTATCCGCTATCACATTAAGTGGTTTGCTTATGTGATGTAAATATTAACAAAAAAGTATCATCTAAATATTTGGCCTCACATGGAGAAGAACATCTGGATAATGACTTATTAAGAAAATGAATCTGGATGTCTGGGTGTAAAGGATGGTTCCTGTTCCTTGGTTAGGAAAGTGGCCTTGAAGTCTTTAGGAAGAAGTTTCATGTGAGAAGAAATCTCATTAAACTTTCAATGTGACCTATTTTAAGCTTGACTGGAAAATGCATAATTGCTTTATTTGAAGAGAGCAAGTCAACATCCTTTGTAGGGAATTCAATATGAAAGTTTCTGTTTATAGACAGGGGCCATATTGGTCCATAGGAAAATTGACAGTTTTTAATTTCAGCACCTGAAGGGAAACACATTTGCATGTGAGATTGCTTAAATAGACCCTGTTACTTTATAATTATACCATACCTGGATTTGTGTGTATATGCAGTTCACTAAAGTATTTTACCAATCATTTTATAGAATTCAAAAATCTGTATCTTGCCCCGATTCTGTCAATTTTCAGGGACCTTTTTCATTGGTTTATGTGTATTGCCCTCTGGAGATGGCTTTCACTAGTTTATCCTTCCCAATTTATTGTTTATATTTTGTTATATTTTATTGATTCAAAGCTACATGCAATTGTTTTTAGGAATAAGCTTCTATATTAAACAATGTGATCTACTTTCAAAACCATTTTACAAAGAGCAGTGCTTTTGGACTCTTGAGTTCTAATAGTATTTTGTCAACACAGAAACATTTGCTGGCTATTGAAATTAATCGAAAGTATGGCAAACATTTCTGTGGGGTGATTTGTTATTGTTTTTAGAATATTCCCTTTTTAAAATCTTTACAATGATAAATATTTCTGTGTTTTATTGATTCTCATTAAATTCCAATAATGAATGAGTGGCTTGGCCTTCTACAACTGAGGTATCTGATTAATTTTTTTCATCAGAAACATTTAATCCTATAGAAAGAAATATTTTTTTTGTTTCACTCCACATATATCATATATATATGTGTATATATATATATATATATATATATATATGCGCATATATATACATAAACACACACACACACACACACACACACACACACACACACACTGAGTGGCCAGATTATTATGACCACCCCATCAGTACTTCACTGGGCCACCTTTTGCGTTTAATACTGTGGTGATTCTTCTTGGCATTGACTCTACAAGATGTTGAAAGATGATGCAATGAATCTGACACCATGCCTGATGAATAATAGCACTGTCCAGTTCTGAAGGATTTGATGTTTGTGGAACCAGATGCCTGATGGCTCTTTTAACTTCATCCCACAAATGCTCAATTGGATTGAGATCTGGTGATTGTGGGGACCACCTAAGCAAGGTAAAGTCTCCCTCATGTTCTTCCCTGCCCCCCCCCTCATGTTCTTGAAACCACTCCTGCACAATATGAGCATGGTACATTGTCTTGTTGGAAGAAGACATCTCCATTGGGATATACCATCAACATGATAGGATGAACTTGATCAGCAACTATACTTAGGTATGTTGTACTATTGAGATATTGTTCCACAAAAATTAAAGGGCCTAAATCATGCCAGGAAAACATGCCCCAAACCATAACACTGCCACCACCAGCTGAAGGGTTGTACTAATGCATGTGAGGTAGATGCTTTCATGCTATTTTCACAAAATTCTCACTCTGCCATCTGCATGGTGCAACTGGAAATGTGATTCATTGGACCACATGACATTTTTCCAATGCTCAACTGTCCAATACTTGTGTTCCTGTGCGAATTGGAGACATTTTATTGTATTTGGTAACTGCAGGCAGCAAAGGTGTTCAAACAGGCCTTCAGCTCCCATATCCCATACAATGCAGTGTATGGCTATTTGCCTATAACGTCAGGTGGACGTAATAATCTGGCCACTCAATATATATGAGTGCTCCTAACCTTGGCATGTCTCATATGTAAGGGAATTAATTTTATAAGAAAAAGCATGTGTATATCTATTGTCTGCTATCTCTATCTACTTCTATCATCTCTCTACCTCTAATTTTAGATAACATATAACCATGTTATAGATTTAGATATATGTCTAGATATAGATAGATGATAGAGATAAATAAATTATAGATAGATAATTTTTTCTCTGAGAAAAATATGGAATTTTAATAATCTAGGTAATGCATTTCTGACCTTTTAAGTGAGTGTGCTCATCTCATTTTACCTGTTTGATCCAGGTACCAGGTAACTAACATAAAATTTGTCCATCTCAAAGACGATGGTTTTCTTATCCTTCAGAAGAAAAAGCATATTTAAATCCACATCATTTTATTTCTGTGCATTAGTTTAAATAGATTTGGCTTTTGTCAGCATCTATCTTCCTTCCTCAATTACTACCTTATTGCTATAACCTTGAAATCACAATTTTTTCCAAATGGCTTACGGGTGGGGAAAAAAAAAGGTGGGGGAAAAAATAGGTAAAATCCTATTATATTCACTTTAACTATACTTAGAAGCTCTAGTAAAGAGCATCGTAGAATATGAAACATAGGTTCTATATTAATTTCCATTATTATTGATGTGAGTTTTTTTTATGGTTTATAGGATTTTATAAGTATGATTTTTTAAAAATATATTTTATTGATTTTTTTTGCCCCCCCCTCCTTCCCTCCCATACATACCGTCCCTCCCCAGAGTTTTATGTCCATTGGTTGTACTTATATGCATGTACACAAGTCCTTCGGTTGATCTATTATCTCCCCCAGATCTTCCTCCCCTCCCCACTGTAATTTGACAGTCTGCCTGTTGCTTTACTGTCTCTATATCTGTCTCTTGGTTCATCAATTTATAATGTTCTTTATCATCCACAAATGAGTGAGGTCATGTGGTGTTTCTCTTTCATTGATTGGCTTATTTCACTCAGCATGATGTTCTCCAATCTGTCAGAATGGCCAACATCAACAAATCAACAAACGACAAGTGTTGGCGAGGTTGTGGAGAATAAGGAACCCTCGTGCACTGCTGGTGGGAATGCAGACTGGTGCAACCACTGTGGAGAACAGTGTGGAGTTTCCTCAAAAAACTGAAAATGGAACTCCCATTTGACCCAGTAATCCCACTTCTAGGAATATATCCCAAGAAACTAGAAATACCAATCAGAAAGGATATATGCACCCCTATGTTCATAGCAGCACAATCTACAATAGCCAGAATTTGGAAACAGCCTAGGTGCCCGTCAGCAGATGATTGGATCCAAAAACTATGGTACATCTACACAATGGAATACTATGCTGCCATAAAAAAGAAGGAATTCTCATCATTTGCAGCAATCTGGATGGAATTGGAGAACATCATGCTGAGTGATGTGAGTTTTTGCAAATAGTTCTCAAATTTTTATTTCTTTTAATCCACAGTGTGTCTGAACAATCTTATAAAACAAGAATCACTGGGAACCAGTTAGCTTTTTAAACATATAGTTTCTATTCATGGTGGGAAACTATAAAAATTCAAGATATATTAGGTCCTGGTAATGTCTTCTCAACACCATGATTATTAAACCATCTGGTTTTTGCTTACAATTCCAATTTGAAAACAATTACATTTTCTATGGATATAAGCTTTTGATAATTCAGAAATTCATCTATAAGCATGTGCTAAAGAATATGGGATAAGTATGAGGAATAAAATTAACAGACACCAAGTATCCAAGTATACATTAAAACAATAACACAAATTATACTATTCTAAAATAAACGTAAGTTTTAATGGATATAAACATGTTACCTTATCATGTAATAGCATAAAATTATTTAATCTGTTGGGTTGTAATTGAGAAGTCAATCAGAGATGGGCAGTCAGAGTAACATTCTTGGGACACATAGAACCTCATGAGGCAGTGAGCCATTGGTTCATATTTCCATTTGCATATAGCCAGAACTTCTCTGAAGACTAAGGATAGATCTCCCAATCTATTCATGTTCGAGCAAACATACTTTCCTCTGGTAGACAGCAAACAACAGTGTCTGTTAGAACAAGACTTTAATTTTTATGAACAACTTTTAATTATTTTAATGTAAGAAATGGAGGTGAGTCCATATACATAAGTAATAATACAAAGACACTATGAGAAGTGAATTATTTTCCTAATATTTCTCAGTTACATAAACCTGCTCATTTAGGATGATCTACATTATAAAAAGCCAGGGGCCATCACGACCTAAGCAACCAGATGGACGACTGGTCACCAGGAAGTGCATGGAGCACTTTCTGCAGCCCACAGGCTCCTATCATAGCAAGGCTAGTGGCAGGGTGCCGGCTGGGCAAGGTGGGCAAGGAAAGTTCATTAGCCTTCAGCCTGGGGCTTAGCAGGAGGTCTAATATACTCACCATGGTGCAACTGCTGCAGATCAGGCAGGGAGAGAGACCGCGAGATGCTGACTGGCATAGAAACTGACCAGTCATAACCTAATCTGGGTGAATTGTGAAGGCAGAACCTAAGGTGGGGGCTGAGAAAGGGTTTTAAGGGCAACAGCTGTTTGGTGTAAGGTGTAAGAAAGCGGTTCAATTTTTTAATGACTGGTTTGGCAGTATAGTGCATATGGCTGGCTATTAGTCCAGATATAGGGATTATGAATTTTTGTCTGCCAATAGCATCTCCTGCTGAAAAAGACCCCCGCCCCCCATTTAAGCAATCCTATCCTATATAATCTATCTATACTAATAAAAGAGTAGTATGCTAATTGGACCAGGTCAACCACCATTTTCTGGACTTCTGACTTCCTTCTGGACAAAGCGATGGTGGTGGGGGCCGAGGCAGAGGCAGTTAGGGGCAATCAGTCCAGTGGGGTAGGGGCAGTTGGAGGCGAGATCAGGCCTGCAGGGGAGGGCAGTTGGGGGCAATCAGGCTGGCAGCGGAATAGTTAGGGGTAATAATGCAGGCAGGCAGAGGTGATTGGGGCAATCAGGCAGGCAAACAGAAGGGTTAAGGGCAATCAGGCAGGCAGTCAGAGGCAGTAAGGGGTAATCAGGTAGGCAGACAGAGAGGTTAGGGGTGATCAGGCAGGCAGGCAGGCAGAGGGGTTAGGGGCAATCAGGCAGGCAGGCAGAGTAGTTAGGGGTGATCAGGCAGGCAGTCAAATGAGCGATTCAGAGCCAGTGGTCCCAGATTGAGAGAGGGGATCAGGCCTAAATCAGAAGTCAGACATCCCTCAAGGGGACCCCAACTGGAGAGGGTGCAGGCTTGCTGAGGGAAGCCCCCTGTGCATGAATTTCATGCACCAAGACTCTAGTATTGATATATTTTCTATTAGTTATAATATTACATTTACTTCATCTTCAAAAGAAAAATATGAAAAATTAGTTTAGAAACTAATCTTACCAATATAAAGTTACTAAATCTTGTACAGAATATGAAGGTGTGTATAAGTCAGAGTTGTAGATTTTTTATCAGTCTTTCCCCATTTAGAAAGTATTCTAAAGATGAATTAGTACATTGTGAAAGCATTAAAAATGCAGTGTGCTAGTCACCTTCACTGTGACTTTCTAGAAATTCCCTCCCTGTTCTCTCCCCTATTGCAAAAAGATCCTTGGGATGATGAGGGAATATAAGATAGCCACAGACATTAAAGGATTAGAGTTCATCAGGACAGAAATTCTTGTTGCGTAAGTGTCAACAGCCTTTCTTTATGACAGGCTTTCTAGTAGCCAAGCTGGCATGTCTGTAATAGAACTGCTCTTCTCTATCACAATTTCGTTTTACTTGCACATTGAGCCTATGTCAGAAGTACCCATGTCCAAAGAATCTAGGATTGATTTCAACATATCTCATTTACATTCTTGGACATCACATCTTCAATCCAAGGAAATTTATTTGCTTAACTGTCATTTGTGATCCTCCATGGAGGCACAAATTTGACAATGTCAAAATTTAGAAGCACCATTTCAAACACTATACAGTTGACTTACAAGCAATATGGGTTTGAACTGTGCATGTGCATTTAATACACAATTCTTTTTGGTAAATATTCAGTCCAACCTTTATCCCCAGGGTTACAAATCCCAGATTCAACAACTACAAAGTAAAAACATTATTTTCAATAGTGGTTGAGAATCTATGTATGCAGAGGACCTACTTAAGTTATATGTAGATTTTTAAGTGTTGAGGGGCAATCTGCTCCGTTAATCCCACCTTATTGAAGGGTCAACTGTATTGTACTTTGTCAAAAAATATATGACATGTGTGTGATAAATGAAATAAAAGCCCCTTCAAAAATGTTCTCTTCCTAATCCATGAAACCTGTTAATATGATGACAAAGAACTTTACAGATATGATTAAGTCTCTTGAGATGAGGAAATTATCCCAGGTTATCTTAGTAACACCAGTATAACCACAGGAGTCCTTAAAAGTGGACAACCTTGCCCTAACTGGTTTGGCTCAGTGGATAGTGTGTTGGCCTGCGTACTGGAAGGTCCCAGGTTTGATTCTGGTCAAGGGCATGTACCTTGCTTGTGGGCATATCCCCAGTAGAAGGTGTGCAGAAGACAGTTGATCAATGTTTCTCTCTCATCGATGTTTCTCACTCTTTATCCTTCTCCCTTCCTTTCTGTAAAAAATCTATAAAATGTATTTTTTTTAAAGTAGACAACCTTTCTTGGCTGTGGGCAGAAAGACATGTGACTATGGAGAATGATCAAAGGGATGCAATGTTGTTGGCCTTGAAGATGGAGAAAAGGAGCCCCAGACTAAGAAATATGGGTGATCTCTTTCTGGTTGGCAACACAATGTATTTTACCCAGAGCCTCCAGAAAGGAACATAGCTCCACCGATGCCTTGATTTTCATCCTATAAGACCTACATCATAATTCTAATCTACAGAATGTAAGATAAGATATTTGCATTGTTTTAAGCCACTAAATGTATGATAATATGTTAGGGAATCAATAAAATCTATTTCAATGTCTAATAGTACTACCCTTCATATGTTAACAGTTATAATTTCCAATGCCTTTTTAGCAAGTCCTCTTTTATACATTTCACTCCCCCACTATATTTGGGGATAAAAAAGTATCATCTATCTATCTATCTTTCAGCCAGGATTTTAATGTAGCCAGTGATTTAAAATACATTAACAATGCATCAGCTTTCATTTCAAAGTTGTAAGATTCTTCTTTCTCCAAATTACCTATCTCACTTATTCCTTCAATTGGCACCATGGAGGGCAAGTATGGTTATCTCAAAATTTAAAACTCAAATACTAACACTCAAGTAAAAAAAATCCACATACAATAATTCAAGGGCACCTGGAATATTTTTTGGCTATAATACAAATGTCAATCTATTTAAAAGATGATAATCACACACATACATACACAAATGCTTTATGACTGAATAGAATTAAATTGGAAATCAGTAACAGAAAAGATATTTTAAAAATCAACTAATATTTAGTAGTTAAATAATCCAATCTAAATAACACATAGGTTAAAGAATAAATCACAGGGTAATTAAAAATGAACTTAAATGAAAATAAAAATAAAGCATGTTAACATTTGTGGAATGAAATTAAATCCCATATTTTAAGAGAAATTTATATCATCAACTTTTTCTTTAGGGGAAAACAAAAGGTCTAAAACTAATTATTTGTTTCTAGCTTCTTAAGGTAGAATCTTAGTTAAACATATTTAACTCAAAGCAAACAGAAGCAAGAAAATAATTAAGAGAAAATAAGGAATTAATGAAATAGAAAACTTCTGGTTTCTAGACTAAAGAGAAATCTATGAGTGTGAAACTGATTCTTGAAAACATCATTGAGACTGATAAAATTCTGGCCAAAAAGAAGAAGAGAAAAAGAAAGCAAATACGATCAGTATTAGGAATGAAATGAAATATGTCACTGTAGAATGTATTCATATTAAAAGAACAAAAAGAAAGTGTTATAATCTACTTTATGACAATAAATTTATTTAGATGAAATGGACCATTTCCTTAAAAGAAACAAATTCCCACACTTAATTCAAGAAGAAAAGCTGTGGTACATTTATACAATGGAACGCTACATGGCTATAAAAAAGAAAGAACTCTTACCCTTTGAGACAGTATAGATGGACCTGGAGATTATTATGCTAAGCACAATAAGCCAGTCAAATAAAAACAAATAATATGTAATCTCTCTTATATGTGGAATCTAAAGAACAAAATAAACTGACAAACAAAATAGGACCAGAGGCATGGAACTGCTGTCAGAAGGTAGGGAGAACAGGAAGAGATCAAAGAATATATATGTATATTTACATAGCCCATGGACAAAGACAATAATGTGGTGAAGAACTAGGAGAGAGAGAGGCAGGGTAGAGGGAGGCGAAGTGAGGGGAAATGGAGAACATCTGTAATAGAGTCAACAATATTAAATAAGCTGAATAGTCCTATTGTTACAAAATAAATATAACTCAATTAAACAAACAAATGCCCACTACAAAGTAATCCAACACACTTGGCTTTACTGCTAATTTCTACTGAAAATTTATGAAAGAAGCAACACTACTTTTAAATAAACTGTTCCCTCCAAAAATGGAAAATACTTCTCAAATTAATTAATGAGTTAGCATTGCTGTGATAAAATCAGACACAGATGTTATAATAAAACTACAGATACATCTCACAAATTGAGGAATAAAATCTTAAGATATAATCCAACTGAGTGCATAAAATATAATAAAATGATACTATAAGATGATCAAATGGGGCTAATGCCAGAAATTGTTTAATATTTGAAAAATTAACCTATGTAGTTTGCTATATCAATAGGCTAAAAGTGAAAATCATATTATTATTTTAATAAATATGCAAAAGTCTTTGACAAAATTCAACATCCATACTAGGAATGAGGAATCTTCTTAACCTGATAAAGGGTATCTATGAAAAATCTACAGCTAACATTATTCTAAAATGTAGTAAATTGTGTATTTTCCACCAAGACAGAGAAGACAGAGGTATTCACTCTTACAAAGTTTATTTTAACTTTGTACTAGGGGCCTGGTTAACACGAAAAGGATAAAAGATGAAATAAAAGGTATTTAGTGTTTTTTAAAGAAATAGTTTTCTATTTACATGCAAATAACATGATCATCTGCTAAAAGATTCTAGAACTAAACAGTCAGTTGAGCTATGTCACAGGAAGCAAACTTTGTAAAAGTCAATTTGCAGTTCTATATACTAGAAATGAAAATTTAGAAATTAAAAGAGCATATATGATAGAAATGTAATGTAAGAATTTAGGAAAAGCTTTAAAAAACATGCACAATACCGGTATCTTACAATAACAAAATATTGCTGAGAGAAATTAAAGAACAAAACCATTCAAGACATCCATTATGTTTATGGATTGGAAATCTACATTACTATGTCAATTACCCTCACAGTGATATATATAACAAGAAAAAATATCCCAATTGATACCGACACATAACTTTGTATCAATTAATTGACAATCTAATTCTTAAATTTACATGATAATACAAAGCAAGTACAAAAAGTACAAGATCAAAACTATTTTTAATGAGAAGAGCAAAATTGGATGATTTGCATTACTTGATTTTAAATCTTATGATAAATCTACTGCAATAAACACACACACACACACACACACACAGAACAACAACAACAACCACCCTGACTGGAATGGCACAGTGTTTCAGAGTTGAACCTATAAACCAGGAGGTCATGGTTAGATAACCTGTCAGGCGCATGCCTGAGTGACAGGCTCAATCCTCAGTAGGGGGCATGCAGAAGGCAGCAAATCCATTATTTTCTCTCATCATTGATGTTTCTATCTTTTTTTCCCTCTCCCTACTTCTCTGAAATCAATAAATATGTATTAAAAAAAAAAAAACACAACAAAAGCAACACATGGTGTTGACATAAGAATAGAGAAATAAATCATTAGAACAAAATAATTAGTTCAAAAGTCAATCCAGACATGTATGGTCATTTTATTTTTGACATAATCACACAAATAAAACAATAAAAACATAACTTTTCAACAAATGATGCTGTAACAATTGGATATTCATATTAATTAATACACATACAAAATTTATATCAAAATGGATCAGAGACTAAAAGATTAAAATCAAAACTATAAACTTTTGCAATACATAGAAAGAAACATTTTGATAAATCAAAAATTTCTTTAATAGTATGAGCCACAAAAGAGAAAAATTGACTTTATATATACTGTAGGGAGTTACATCATTCCCATATTTTCAGCATTGAAGAAAATATAAATATCAGAATTCATTAATATTTTGGAGAATATTCCATTTAAAAATGAATAATCAGAAGCACTCACTTGAGATTTAACTATTAATGTTGAGGTCTAGCTGTCTATGTCTTTATCTCACAGTTTTTATTCTTACTTTTTATGTAAATTACAACTTTATTCTCAACTAGATACAAACTCCTTGAGAGTCATATTTCATACATCTTGCTGGCATAATTTATTAGATAAAGAAATATACAAGTGAGATAACTGGCACTTATCCAATTTTTATTACATGATATCTATCAGGAAAGAGTAGATTACTGAAAAGACAGGCATATAGGGATAGAGGTCTTAGCAATAAATAGGAGATGTGAAGGAATAGAGGAGCACAATGTTCCACCTCATTTTCCACCACTTTTCCAGAATAGTGATGATTTGGCACAAAGCTCAGGCTCTATCTGAACCACCTGGCTCCTTTCACCTCAGCAACCCAGAATTATAAAATCTATACTAATAAAAGGGTAATATGCTAATTAAACTGAACACCTTCCGTGTGTCCTTCCGGGTGTCCTCCCGGACAAAGCCACAGTGATGGGGCCAAGGCAGAGGTGGTTAGGGGTGATCAGGCCAGCAGGGGAGCAGTTAAGAGCATTCAGGCCAGCAGAGGAGCAGTTAGGAGGCAATTAGGCTAGCAGGGGAGCAGTTAGGAGGCAATCAGGCTAGCAGGCAGAGGCAGTTAGGGGTGATCAGGCTGGCAAGGGAGCAGTTAGGGACATCAGGTCAGCAGGCAGAGGTGGTTAGGTGCAATTAGGCAGGCAGGCAGGCAAGTGGTTAGGAGCCAGCAGTCCCAGATTGCAAGAGGGATGTCCAATTGCTGGTTTAGACATTTCCCGAGGGGTCCCAGATTATAAAGGGTGCAGGCCAAGCTAAGACACCCCCTCCCTTATGTACAAATTTCATGCGCCAGGCCTCTAGTATATTATAAAAGGATACTGATACTTATCAAGATGGTAATTTGCCTTTGGTACACATGCATATTTATCCTTTATTATTTTCCTTGGTCTGATGCCTGTCCCAGACCCTTACCATTTATCTTTATATGCTACTTTGCTTATACAAAGAAATTCTATCAGAGATCTTAGGACAGATAAAACTTCTTTGTATTATCAAGTGTGATAATGACAATGGAGAGAATGATAGATTAGAAAAAATATTTACTGAACTTCGACTCCATGCAAAGTCCTTTGTAAGCTTTATCTTGCTCAGCCCTCAAAACTGTCATGAAATACCAGTGACTTAGATATTATTTCAGTATTAATAATGAAAAATGTAATTTTAAATTTATTAAGGGAACCTGACAAAACTCAAAAACAAAGTAAACAGCAGACCTTTTATTTAAGCTACAACCTGTCAGAGTTCAGAATGTTTGCTCTTTTTTGCTACTTTAGCCTTCATCTGGGAGGTCAAGAACTTGGAATTGCTGATGAATGTGAGAAAGATGGTATAGTAGTCATCTACTGCTGCATAATATGTTATCCCCATACTCAGCAGCTTAAAACTGAAGTAATATTTATTATCTCACATAGCTTTTGTGGATCAGAAATTAGGGGGCAGTTGGGTTACAAAATACCGTATTTTCTGGCATATAAGACGACCCCCTAATTTTACAGTTAAAACATAGGTTTAGGCCTATATTCGCTGTATAAGACTACCCCCCACTTCCGAGGCAACACCAGTTCTTTTTTTAATAGACCGCTTCTCTGACTCTGGCCAATCTGAGCAGGCTTTTTACTAGAACACAGTGTAGCTTCGGGTACAGAACATGTATAATTTGCATGCATAAAAAGCCTGCTTGGATTGGAGAAAGTTAGAGAGGCGGTCTATTAAAAAAAGTACTGGTGTTGCCTCGGAAGTGGGGGGTAGTCTTTTACAGCGAATATAGGCCTAAACCTATGTTTTAACTGTAAAATTAGGGGGTATTCTTATACGCCGGAAAATATGGTACTCAGGGGATTGTAATTTATGAAAATGACTGTGTGACAACATGGGGAGGCTAATTGGAATAATTTATGATTTCGATTTCCCAAGAGAAGTGGAGGTACATCAGTCCATGCAGGGCTACATGGAGAAGCACTAGTGTCAATCAGGAGGCAGAAGCCAGAACAAGGAGAAAACAGAGGCTTCATTTTATTTTCTGGGGGGAAAGCCAGAAAGGGGATACAGTTAGGGTTGGCTAGTTGAGTACTGTCAGTAGACTCTGGACTGTAGCAGTATTCTTTGGTTGTCTGAGTTAATTTAGGGCTGGGGAAATATTGGCTTGGTGTTTGCAAGTTACATAAAGGAGCTGGTTAAGGGTTTGGATTCAGGATTGCTTGGTTTGCATCTGAGGTGTCTGCAGATAAGTTGTTTATTATCTATAGGAATTAATAAGCCTGGGAAGGGTAGTATCACCCCAGAATGTTAGCCCCCTCAAGATGTCTAAACATTATACAATATTTTTTTTAAAAATGATTACTATAGCAGCCTAGTTGGGTAGCTCTAGCTTAGGCTCTCTCACAAGGTTCCAGTTAAGGTGATAGACAAGGCTGCAGTTTTTTAAGAGCTTGATTGAGGTTGGTAGATTTGCTTCCAATGGTGCCAGTTATTGGCAGGAGGCTTTAGTTTCTTTGTATTGCTATGTAACAAATTACTATGCTTTTAATGACTTAAGTCAACACAAATTTGTTGTTTTAGAGTTTCTGTGGGTCAAGATTCAAGTAGAGATTAGATTGGTCCTCTGCTCATGGTCTCTTTTTGAGGTTAAACATCAAGATATTGGCCAAGCTGTGGTCTCATCTTGAGGTCAAAGTCCTTCTCCAAATTCATCTAGGCTGTTTGCCAAAACCAGGTTTTTTTTGTTTTTGTTTTTTTGGCTACCTATGAGGTCCCTCTGTTCTTGCTGGATGACAGCCAGGAACCTATATGAGCCCCTAGAGGCTGTCCTCAGGTCCTAGTCATGTGGCCCTCTCATAATATGGCAACTTCTTCAAAGGCTAGAGGGGGACTTCTCTCCAGTCTGATATGGTGGTCGTATGTAACACGATGTAACCATGGGACATCTTTAAATTCTGCCCACCACATTCCATCAGCTCTCCAATGATGAGTACTTGGCAGTTAGCTTCTCCAAAATTAAGCAACCCAGGGGAGCAAGCAAAGAGGAGGTTTCAATGCCCAGTGTGACCTAATCACACAAGTCCTGTACTATTATTTCAGCTTTATTCTAATCTTTAGAAGTAAGTCACTAAGATTGCCTTACTCTCAGAACAGAAAAATTAGTCTCCAGGTTTTAAGGAGAACTTATGAAAAATATATGGATATATTTTTAAATCACTTAAAAATTTTAACTCGCCAAAACCGGTTTGGCTCAGTGGATAGAGCATCAGCCTACTGACTGAAAGGTCCAGGGTTCGATTCCGGTCAAGGGCATGTACCTTGGTTGCAGGCACATCCCCAGTAGCGGGTGTGCAAGAGGCAGCTGATCGATGATTCTCTCTCATCGAAGTTTCTAACTCTGTATCTCTCTCTCTTCCTCTCTGTAAAAATCAATAAAATATATTTTAAAAAAATTTAACTCTTTGTCTCATCATCTACAAAATGAATTGTTTAAACCAATTGGTTACTAAGATTCTTAAAGTATATGTGTATGCATGCTTACATATTTGCCTTTAAGATAGCTTCATTCTCATGCCTTCAGTTGAAAAATTCATTGGCAAAAAGATGACTCTAAGAAAAAATATATTTATTTTGAAATCAGTTGGTCTTGGTTTTTATAGTAATGATTTTTCCTTCAAAGTGTTTTTCTGATCTTTGTAATTTAATTAATAGATAAGAACTCAGAGTAATTATGTAAATGTGTGCACATGGGGAGATTTTCACAACATATTTTGCCACATTTCAAACTGTCAAATTGTTGTTCTTTTTTTGCAGAAAGATTTTTTGTAAACAACTTTTTTCTTACAAAATAATGGGTAGTGTTAATGTTGTCTTTGTGAAAGAAGAGAAGGAAAATAAAAAATAAAAAGTTTTAGTTATCCTGACTGATCTGACATTCAGAGTACTAGAATAATCCATTTTCCCATCAAGAAATTTCTGAGTTAAAAAAAAAATTCTGTGGTTTATAGCATGTATTTTAGAACCATTACCTCATGGACTTAGTAGGTCATGAATCACCCAGCATATATTTCAGGAACATTACCTCATGAAGAAAACATCATTATTATTAGACTCCCATGTTTCTGAAACATAACCTTGCTATGTAGTGGCTAAATGAGGCTGACTAGGAATACATATTAATAAAAAGTCTTGATCCTAAAGATACCTGATCTTAGACAGAAATAGATTCCTGTGGAGGGCTAAATGAGCTAACACTATTTCTCTTTGACATTTTGTGAATTAAAGGCTGTTATGTAATTAAAAAGTATATTTGCTGGAGGAAAATGTTTCATTAGAGAAACCTATAGATAAATTTTTATTCTTTTCAGGGTTTCTAAAGAAACAACAGTCCAAAATTAATTTCAGAGATTATGATCTTCTAAAAAAATCTAACTTTTATGTGATTTTAGATGATTGTTTATTAAATAAGTTTAACTTATTAAAGATTTCCAGGCCTTTATAGGCCAACCAAGATTAAAGGGTGAAAATCTTGAGTACTTCCTCAGGGTGCTAACATACATACTAAAGGTCATGGTGGCACTAAAATATCACAGGAAACATAAGACTTAAGAAAAACATTGGATGAAATTTTCACTCAAAATAGGTACAGTAAAGTTATAATTATCTAGTGATGTCTAATTTTTACGCAATTTTCTATTTGCCAGAAATTGTGGTAAATGCTTTATCTAATTTATCACAATTCTCATTATCTTATGAAGAAAATGTTTTTTCTACATAAAAATGAGATAGAGAGAAAGAAGAGAGAGAGAAAGAGAGAGAGAGAGAGAGAGAGAGAGAGAGAGAGAGAGAGAGAGAGAGAGAGAGAGAAAAGTCTTTAATTTGCCCAATGTCACCTGCCTGGGAAACATCAGTATTAAGGTATCGCTCAAGAAAGGCTGACTCCAAAGCTTATATATCTGATGACTCAACTGCTATTAAGAGATTCTTATGTATTAGTCCATGTACTTCTGACTTGCTAAGTGGAACATCTAAGCTATGATACAGCCATCCATAGAATACCTTTGTTCTTCTCTAACATAACACTCAGTGTCTGTCCATTGAAATAATGAAGAATATTTGTTCAAGACAATATTTTGGTAGTGAGATTTCTTTTTCTTTTCTTTTTTTAAATATATTTTATTGATTTTTTACAGAGAGGAAAGGAGAGGGATAGAGAGCCAGAAACATCGATGAGAGAGAAACATTGACCAGCTCCCTCCTGCACACCCCCCATCGGGGATGTGCCCGCAACCAAGGTACATGCCCTTGACAGGAATCGAACCTGGGACCTTTCAGTCCACAGGCAGATGTCTATCCACTGAGCCAAACCGGTTTTGGTGGTAGTGAGATTTCTTTTCTGCAAAAACATTACATAATAAACAACTCCCCAGATTTCAGTGGTTTCTGATGATTAACACGTTTTCCCCTTTCACCCCCCACCCCATCTTGTGAACAGGATTATGAATTGAGTAGGAAAGTTCTACATCAGATTATGTTCTGGACTTTCCACAGGTCAGTCAGTATGATATCAGCAGATATATGGGGCATGCTATCATGTCAGACAACAGAAGTACAAGAGCCAAGCCAAACCACATAAGCATATTTAAAGTCTGTGTTCACAGCAAACGTGCTCACTTTTCACTGGCCAAACGAGTTGTGATATTTTGAGTTGTAAGTATTTGGTCTCCATCCAAAGTTCCTGGCTCACACCTCCCCAAACCCTTGGGAATTCTTAAGTGCTGACAGTAATAAAAATAGCTTTTTTTATGTTAATTAGGTAACTTTAGGACCCCACCCAAGGGTGAGGGCTTGTTGGGAGGAGAAGAGATCATGTGGTGAGGTTTGGAACTTTCACTCTCTCCACCTACCTCGGGGGAGTAGCAAGGCTGGAAATTCAATCCATGGTCAGTAGTCAATGATCAATCATTACAATTTAATAAAGCCTCTGTAAAAATCCAAAAGGACATGCTTAAAGAACTTTGGATTGGTGAACATGTAGAGATTCAGGGAGACTGGAACACCATACACGGAGAGGTCATGGAACCTCTGCACCCCTTCCCATATGCCGTGCCTTGTGCTTCTCTTCCATCTGACTCTTCCTGAGTTCCTAGTATAACCTCACAATAAGCTGATGACCTAGTAAGTAACATGTTTCTCTGAGTTCTGTGAGCATTTCTAGCAAATTAATAAAACCCAAGTAGAGGGTTGTGGTAACATTTGGTTTATAGCCACACCTCTAATGTATAATCAGTCAGTTAGAAGTACAGTTAACAACGTGGACTTGTGATTGTCATTCTGAGTTATAGGGGGTCATTGGAACCTCCTATCTATAGCCAGGGGGTCAGATATACAGATAAGATCTTAGGACCAGAGCTTGCATCTGAAGTGTGTGTAAGTGGTTGAGGAATAGACTAATAGAACTGAACCCTTAACATGTGAGATCTAATGCTATTGTTATAGTAAGAAGCTAGGAAAATTCCAAAACAAGTAGAATAGGGAAACTAAGACAGATAGTTAAACAGTTTATGGCAACCTAGTAAATCCAATATTTCCTAAAACAAGAACAAGTAAGAGTCAATGGTTTGCATTTCTCCTTCCCAACCACCCTACTCAGGGAGACAGATTACAGAAATCCAATTAGTGCCATTTGCCAACCACACCCAAGGACAGACAAATTAAGAGAATACATCTCATTTTGGTACATCAGCATAAAACTGATGAATATTCTGTTGAACAGCCTCTAAAACTTCCCCTAAATGCCCACCCAGCCTTTAGAAACCCTGAAAATGAAGGTCCCAGTGCACTCTCACTCCAGACAGCAGGGCCATGCAATTTGTTTCCTACTTTCATGCCCCCACAGGAATTTATCCCTTAACCTCTAAGGCACCACATGAGACTTGCAACCAGAGGAGCAATAAGCAATGACAGCTTACCCCAGGCAAACCCCCTGGACCTGTCTCCAAGGCCCCTTTATGAGAGAAGTTAGCTTGAAACGAAGGCAGACAGGGCAGGGGTCCAGTGGAAAACAAAGGCAGGTGGAACATAGGCAGGGGCAGACAGGGCAGTTTGAGCAGCCTAACCACAGAAACCAACCATACTTAAACTAGACGCCCAGTGCAGAAATTCATGCACAGGTATGGTCCCTAGGCCTGGCAGGTGATCAAAGTGCAAGCATCTGGTGTGGAAGGGCAGGTCCCAACTGACCTCTGAATCCTGGGCAGCACCTGGAGCCCTGGGTCCCTGCATGCCTCCCTCTACCTGAGTCTCGGTGTCCAAGTCTCCATACAGAGATGTGGTAAGCACAGCTGTACGCAGTGTTCCAGGCTCAGTGTGGGTCTTCTGGGCTACCCAGTTGCACTGCACGCAAGCCAGGCAGGAAGTGTGCTCTCTCCCAGGCAGCCTTGCAGACCAGCTCCTGTATGAACCTACAGAGAGCGTGAGCAGCCTCTGTGGTCCCCATGGCTATGGCCTAGCATACCAGAAAGATGCCATGGGGGTTCAGGGCAGGCTCATCACAGGTAATATGCTAATTAGGGCAGATGTCTTCCGGACGTCCATCTGGACAAGCCACAGTGGCTGCAGCAGCTGTGGGCTCAGGCAGCTGTAGTCTCAGGCAGCTGTGAGGCTCGGGGCTCACAGCAGCCATGAGCCCTAGTGGCTGTGAGGCCTGGGGCTCAGGCCTCAAAGTCGCCGCGGCCGACATTGGCAACAGCAGTGGAATGATAAGATAGCCTCTTCCCCTGATCAGTTCGGTTGCCTCCCACAGAGCGAGGCCAGACTGTGGCTTATGCCATCTCTCCCTGGGGCAGGCCTTATCCGTCATTAGGACATCCCTGAGGGTTCTCGGATTGCAGGATTGTGAGAGGGGGCAGGCTGGGCTGAAGGACCACCCCCACAGTGTACACAGTTTCGTGCACTGGGCCTCTAGTTCTATATATAACTACCTGCCACCCACTCCACCCACCCAACACACACACACACACACACACACACACACACACACACCTTCTTTTCTTACTCTAATAATCTAATGATTATTTGTTTGGGCAAAATAGTTAATCTGCTTTCAATGTTAAGGCTTTTAAGGGCATCTCTTTCCCATAATTATAGCACACTGATACCATCTTCTTAAGAAAAATTTGGACACCTCCTAAGTTCTTGAACAAACCTTCTCTTATCCATTATTATACTGTACTGCATCTACTACTTCATAAGTTTGCTCACCAAATTGTAAATTCCTGGAGGGAAATGACTTAATACATGTAGATTTGTGTCTAGGTTAGTATGTTAGTATCTATCATTCTTAAATACATGTTAGTTTTTCCATTGTTATTTCTTCCCTATTATGCCCTCAGTACCATTACAATTTCTAATCAGGTTATACAAACTTTCCATTAATGTTGGTGCATATAGGATCATAGTATCATATATAATATCACTTTTAACATAAAGGTAAAAAAATCACTAACTTCCTCATGTTTTTACAGCCTTGGATTTGAACCATCTGTATCCCCTAAATTTAGCTTCTACTAAAGAGTCTACATACATAGGATGATGGTGAAAGTATAGGCAGTTATAATGGTAAAACTAGGCATGCTACACTCAATTTGGAAATGTGAAACAGATTATTATTCTTGGTTTATATGTATCCCAGAGGACTTATACTTTCCTTTTTTTTTTTTATATCGGCATACTCCTGATGTTAAAATACATAATCCTAGCTATGTAGTCCAAACTCATTTCTAGGCCTTAGATTGGGTCATCCCCAAACCCTATCTACTAGCCAAGAGCTTTGCTAATTTGATTTTGTAGTAAAAACAGAATATTCTATTGCAAATTCATCCTGAGGTTTATAACCTGTAACTATTGGCAAGATTTAGCAAGACAAGCATAAAATACATGCTCTATAGCAAAACACCCTTCTGAATTGCCTTCATGTTCCCTAGCAAAATACTGAGGCCTTTTATATCAGCAGTATATAAAACTATGGGCCCAACTCATATAGTTCAACACACCAGAACAAGGTGTTATAAAATATATTAACTTTGCATGGTATGATGTTTGCAATTTTCCCATGGATTAGCGTTTATTTCCATAACTCAGAGAGAAAGTCCCTAGGGCTTATAGATTGATATTTTTTTAATAATTCTGATGAAATGAAATAAAAACTAAATGTACATTATTTATAGCAGTATAAATAATCATAAACCCTTTATGAGAATTGTATTTTCCAAACGACATGCATTGTCTTTTTGAGAAAGATAGAGACAGAGAGAAACCCAAATGTTTTAAGATTGTTTTCTTAGTACAACTATGAGAGTTTTAATAATTTACTTTGATATTAAATATTATTCTTGGTATATGTTTCAAGTTATGTTTCCTTACTCAAAACATAAGACTATTTCTTCTACTAAAAAACTTTATGAAAAACTTCAATGAAATGCTTCCTGTTACAAAGATGTGCAGGCCGCACAGTGGAGAAGCAGGATTTCCTATTCCCTAGGAGTAACTTTTTCACATTCTGGGCTCTCAAAAGTATGTGGAGAGCATCACGATAAACTCAGCTTGTAACAGCATCTACATATGTTATGTACACTCCACCACCTTTCCTTCCAAAGGCCCTGGAGCAGATGTCTGCAGATTGATTTATGCTCCATTATATTTAGCTGTCAATTCACCCAGAGCTGAAAAGCAGTCATCTCTGGAGAAAAAGTGACAGTGGTTTAATGAAGTACATGGATAATTCATTGATGGGCAGGAAATGAAGGCTTGTTTGAATTTCCACCTGTTAGTGTAGAAATATAAAAGTATTTTCTGTCTTGTGTTTGGTGAACAAATTTTGAATGAGGGACTAGCATTCAGAATGTATCCTCTACCTGCATTCCTTCTGCCCTTTTCAACTCCCAGCACACCTAGTAGGCCACAGACACCCATTGTGTTCTTACACTCTTCATAGTGATGGCTGCTGAGTCAACCTGGAATCTTAAAAAATGATGGAAGCAATTTTGTTGAGTATTCAAAGGCTTCATTTGGCCCCCTCACTACCACTCTCCTTTAGAAGAAGCCAGCCCCTTTCAACAATGGTCATTATGAAAAAGCACAAAGCTAGGTTACCCTGGGAGAAGCAGCCTCCACCAATGGGCATGGACATGTTCTGTCACATTCTACACTCCTTACCTCGCCCCTTCACATGTTTTTCCCTCAGAACCACTAAGTTTGGGGAAATTTTATGGAGTATCTTTTATTTCATGTTCAATTCCAGGAGTTACTCTTATAGAGTACAATTTCTCCCTGGGGGGTAATTCCAGCCTACCTGACAGTATGGAATATATTTCCCTTCTAATTGATGAGACCAGGACAGTATGAAATTGCAGGTATCATTTTTCTAAGACTTCTAAATGGAAGAAAAAGGGAGAGAGAGAGAGAGAGAGAGAGAGAGAGAGAGAGAGAGAGAGAGAGAGAGAGAGAAGGAATAAAGGAAGTAAAAAGAGGTGGCCAGTGCACCAAAGACACATCGCAAATGTCTAATAAGGACAAGCTCTTTTCTGTGATATTTGTGCCTCTGCTCATTTGCTCCAAACCCTCAGTTCTAAGTGGTTTTAGACATCTCCGTGTATGTGAACCTCTGCTCTTCAAGGGCAATGCCACCCAACAAAATACCCAACTATGCTCTTTAATTCCTTATCTCTATGAGCAACTAAAACTTTATTTTATTTTAGTATACTCTTTATTCTTTGCATTGTACAGCATTATGTTAAATACTTATTGACTTATGCATTCATTTTTAAGTATAGTCCTAGTACATAGCAAGAAGTCAGTCATTGTTAGTGAGATTCACTTACATTTGATTAAGTTTCAAAGAAGTAATTGTATTTTCTCTTTTCCATGGGGACTCATCTTAGCTATTGAAACAAAATTTTTCATGAGTCTGGGGAGTTTTCTTGGTCTCTGAGTGACCCAACATGAAGTAAGAACCCAAGGTGAAGTCTGGGAAAGGCTTCTTTAAGTCTGGTTAGAGTAGGTGTTCTATAAACACTGTGTCAAGACCTCAACACATTGTCAAACATTGCAAATCAATGTCTCAGTTCAGTAAGGAGAAAAGCAGGCTTCTTAATCTGTAAGTATGAACACATTTAATTTTGATTCAACAATCATATCCTGAAAACTTAAAGTACCCCCCAAGCTCTTGCTAGACACTTTAATATGCTAAAGTAGTTTAATTCTTCCAAAGCCACTCTAAAAGAGACAATACCACTAGAGGCCTGATGCATGGCTGCGTGCACTGGTGGGGTCCCTTAGCCTAGCCTGCACCCTCTCACAATCTGGCCTGTGGGGATTGGTCGAAACCTGCAGTCCTATATCCTCAGAGTGCTGTAGTAGTGCATGAAGCAACAGGCATCCCGGGAGGAGCTCCAGCCCTAGCACTCCTTCTCATCTCAGCCCTGCTGTGCCTGACACTCAGCACAGCTAAGGAGGCAGGGGAGGCTCACCACTGCTGCAGCAGCACTCGCCAGCTGTGAGCCTGGCCTCTGGCACCCCTTGGTCAGCTGAGTTGTGCTCCTGCTATAGGAGCGCACTGACAACTAGGGTGTAGCCCCTACATTGAACGTCTGTCCCCTGGTGGTCAGTGCACATCTTACCAACTGGTCAGACTATTGACTGATCACTCAGGGTTTTCTATATATAGATTTTATAGCTGGGAATACTGACATCCAGAGAGATTGAGTTACTTAAAATTAAACATCTAATAAGCGAAACAGACTTCAGATTCACATCCAAATCTGCTGATACCTTGTCCAACATTTTTTTCCACTTTAAATCACATCTGCTCACTAAAACAGATTCAAGTGCCTCCCATCTTATTTGATTACTCTCATCTATTTATCATTTTCCAAAAGTTTGGCATTAAAGTTTTGGACTAAATCTCTCCTATTGGACTTGAAGTGCTGCCTACCACTCTTTGGACATGTATCCCACTCTGATTAATGGGTTCCAACACACTAGATTTCAACACTGTTTGTGTTAAGGTGTGAACCTGTTGAAAATAAATGGCAGTACAATCTATTTATTTGATCAAACTATTACTATAGAAAAATATTTCAAGATAGGTCTCCAAAAGAGAGACATATTGTTAGCCTGATGAGGTAAGAGGAACATTTATTTTATATGACCTTTTAAAAAAAATAAACAAAAAACAAAACAAAAACAAAAACAAACTTCAGGTGTATGTCCTGAAATATTGCCAATGCAGTACCATCTTTACCTACCTAATTAAATACTAATACCAGTCCTTATATATCTGTATGGTTGTTTGCTTTGGAAATAAATTCTTTTCTAACACCATTTTCAAATAAATTTACTGGAGACAGGGCAGAAGCCACAGCCAATTCTTAGACTTTTGTTGACCCCATATGAGAAAATAACACAGAACATTTAGTGATGGAAGTGGATGGGGGAGCAGCAATAGTAAAATACAGTACTGACAGCCTGTCTTGATCAAGAATATTCTCCATGTGTGCCTTGTTGAAACATTTCAGAGAATTTCCTCCTTTATTTTGAAAGGTGTTAAGTATCTCAGAGTGCCAGAAACACATCATTCCCAGCCAATTCTAGTGATTTTCCCCCCAATATTACATTTCTTCCTTCCTGCCTGAAGGTATGAGGCTAAGAGTTATAAAAGTTATACATATCAAGAAGGAACACCCATATATATATATTTTAATGTAGTTCACTTGCTTTTAAAAATGCAAAAGCCCCAGCTGGTGGCTCAGTTGGTGGGAGCATCATCATCCAATACTTAAAAAGCTTGCAGGTTCAATTCCCAGCCAGGGCACATACCTAGGTTGAGGATTCTATCCCCAGGCAGGGCCTGTGTGGGAGGCAACCTATTAATGTTCCATATTTTTTCTCACATGGACATTCCTCTCTCTCTCTCTCCCTTTCTCTCCTTTGCTTTCTCTTTCAAATCATAAACATATCCTTTGGTTAGGATTTAAAAAAAAAAATTTGCAAAAGTTCCCTCATAGACCTTTGCTCCTCATGGTCAACTCATGGAGCAGATCACCGTGTCCTTTGGGAAGTTGTTTGATCATAGAGCCCTTTGGTAAACAGTGAGTTCTGTAGCCAATAAAGTTCCTATGATTACTTATAGGACAATGGATGAATATCAGATGTTCAGTAAGTAAATTAGAAATGTGGAAATTAACATTCAGAGGGAATGAAAAATACGCAAGAAAAGTTTCGGAATACTCTCTCACTCCTACCTCTTTTCCAAAGCCCCAGAGAGAGCTGGGTTTTGAAAGAAGGATATAAATCAAATAAGTTGAAAAGACTGAGTGGGCAGAAGTATAGAGGGAAAGCTAGAATAGGACCTGCATAAGCCGAAGTTCTACTGTTAGTCACAAGTACAGCAACTTTCCTTAAAGGGAAAGAAAATTATATTACCCTCTTTGTTTTTTTTTTGTTTCTTCTATTTACCTTGCTTGTCCTGTCTCCCTTTCAATTGCTGCTATTTCTATAGTCAATCTTGCTTCCTTTTCTTCGCCTTCACTTTTTTTTTTTTAAACTTATGGTAAGGCAAATTATACTCATTGCTGTTTGCTCAAGTGCAAAGGATCTTCCGCCTCATTTTCTATCATCCTTTCTATGTGCTTTATGTTCTTGAAATGCTAAATTACTCATAGCCACTCTCTCCTGATTCCCACATGCATATGCACCATGATGCTTTGTATTCTCATGGCTCTGCCCAGGCTGTTACCTCTGCTGCCATCAGCCTCTCTGTCTAGAAAAAACTCTGTTAAATTTTCAAAATCCTCATAAGACATCAAGTGCTCAGAGTAGACTTCTGTGAATTCCATAGTATCCAGACTTAATTGTTCCAGTTCATTTTGAACTTTACATTTACTTTTACTGTTACAGATGCTCACAAATACTATGATTATATAATTTTTACTTTTTTTTTTTGCATTCAGGTATGAGCTTTTGGAAATCAGGGGCCACGTTTATTCACAGTTTTATCACTAATGTATGACATGGTGCCTGATACTATAAAAAATGTAAAATGTTTTTGCTATCTTAACTTATATCTAGTAGATCTTTACTATAGATTTATTTTAACTTTTGTGATCACACTGTTAAGATGTGGTTTGCTTTAAAAGCTTGTCGTTGAACTTAGGAAAAAAAAAAGAGGAAAAAAAAAGAAAAGAAAAGAAAAAAAAGACCGCCATTGAATCTGCGAGGGAGGTTTACCCCAAGGGCAGGATTTTTGGGGGAAGACTAAAGGATGCATAAATATTTAGTAGAATGAAAAGGATCTATGTGGGGAAGTAGAGAATAGGAAACGAGGAGGAAACCCTTAAATTAGATGGAAGAGCATCTCTCAAAGCCCTGGGGGTAAGAGGGAGCACATCTAAAGAATAAAAAGTCAAAATAAATAAACAAATAAAAGTTGGGCAGCATGCAAAGCTTCTATACAAAGCCTTTTAAAAAAGTACTTTCATACCTAAGTTCCTCCTGGCAAGGAATGTCTAACACTTCATTACCACCATCTTTTGTATGGTATACTGGTTTCTTGCCTATTCCTGGATACAGAGACCCAAGTCTGTACTAGTTTATATACTCATGTGATACCACTTCTTAAATAAAACATTTTGGTTAGTACCTTATTAATTAGCCTCAACAGATCTCTGCTGGGATCACTTCCAACCCTTAGCACAGCTACCCTAGGTTCTGTCAAATGATCTCACCTGCTCATCAACCCTGAATATCAAGTCGGACAAACCAGGAGTAGTTATATGCTTTTGGCCTTCTTCTCCCTTTGCCCAGAGCAGATTAGGCTTTGGGAGTGACAGACAGCTGATATTAATTCGGGGATACTGCTGAGGGTATGTGATGTGGCAGGACAGAGCTATGCCATGGAAGCACCAGTGAGAATATGTGAACATCCTCCACATGCATGTGCATGTGTGTGTAATCATGAGGATAATGTGGGTTTATCAAGAGGAGCTTCCCTCCTTTCTTTCCAGGCTTGGTTGGAAGCTCAGAATCTCCATGTTCTACAACCACTGACACACAAATCACTCCGTCTCTATTATGTGAATGGCTCTCTCTATTGTGTAATAGACATCAGGAACATCCATTTGTTATGGCCTGGACTTGACCTCTGGTCACTACTTCCATTGTCCAGTTTCAGGACTTCGGGTCCCTTTGTTTTGGCTCCTTGATAATTTCTGTATTGATTCACTGCCTATTAGATCATAAATTCACTTTGATCACTGTTTCTTAAGAAGTTTTCATACCCTCCCCTCCGAACTGATCCAAAGCACAGAATTTGATCAGTCGTCCCCTTCAGGTGCCTGGCATGCTAATTTGTTTGACCAGAGAGACACCAATCAAGCAAATATACACACATTTTCATGCCCATGTGAATAACTTCAGTTTATCCTTTTTGAAGCTGAGAGTTAGTGTGATGTTTGAAGACATTTAGTTTGGGGTACAGAAGTATTGTGACACTGTTTTCTGGTCAGTGTTCTTCAAACTATATTTCACTTTCTAGCTATCAGAGTATGCAGTACACTTGAATAAATTCCTAATGCCTGTTGCAGAAAATCACAAACTGCATTTTATGAGGCTTTGAAAATGAAAAATGCATGGGTGTGTGAATGTGGCAAACCCATACTTCATCATTTTCAAGCATTAAGCTTTTGCTGCAGAGGTTTTTCCTAGGCAGATCGGTGGAGTTTTAACTTTCTATTCAAGAATATTGATTTAAGAAAGGGGGAGAGAGGTTGGCATTTTTTGTCAGCTCCTTCCACTTGAAGAATGATCACTATGGGCAGTAAGCCCCCTGAGCCTAGCATGCCTGGACTTATTTATACACACCAACCCTTTGTCAGAGGAAAGCAGCAGTAGGTACAGACTGCTGTTTGTTAATACAATTATTAACAAATGCAGTTATGCCATCTCTTCAAAAATAAAAATTAAGTGAGTAGTTTGCATCACAATTTAAATGCAAGAATATCTCATTACAAACAAAGTGTTTTTGCCTAAGTTTTATGAAAGATTGTGTCATTGATCAACTTCATCTAGTTGTTTGTCAAGCTTTACTGGTCCTCTCTAATTTAAACTCAACATGCTTTTAACAATACTTACCAATCAAACGCTCTAAAAGAAAATTGATAGAGGTTAGCATGAGGACATGGTTGTACTAAGGTGTAAATCATGCTATTTCATAATTTGTGAAATGAATTATAATAATATTTTGATAATATATTTGGAAATGATTTGTTTCTAGAGTATTTTTCCTAGAGTAAAACCTAAATATGATAAAGATCCAGAAAAACAAACGAATGTAATGCACAGTATAGAAATAGACAAATGTCTTAAAAATCCATTTGAATTGGCTGAGTGATTCTGATAAGGCAGACACATGATCTCTACTTTTTATGTAGGTTAAGATTAAAAACAAGCTGAAAATGAACAATGGCTCACCATTTACAATGAAGTGTATCAAAACAATAAGAAACCGAGACAAGTAGTAAAACATAATACTGCTTAACATCAGAGTTCCAGAAAAAAGAAAGAAAGAAAACAAAAGATAAGCCACATTGGGAATTTTGCTCCTTGCTTGTATATATCATGTTATATCACACCATAAGAAATCTGCTATGAATGCAATAATAGAAAAAAAACATTTAAATCTATCTATTGTTGTAGGCACATAACAAATGAACCCCTATTGTATCCTCCCTTCAAGGTGGTTTAGGAATAATAGTATAGCAAGAGCATGTCCATACTCGTGGCACGTCATTTTTCTTCGATTGGAGGGGGAGGAGGAAAAAAAATCTATGTAATAAATGTATTTTAACAATATAGTATTTTTATATCACAAGCCTCTTAGGCCAGATTGTTCTAGCACAGCACAAATAAGAATTAGTTGGCAACTATTCTGTGAATTTTTATTTCACAAAAAGCTTATCTAGATTAATCAAAATAAAAAGTGAATCTGCCCTCAGAGAATTGAAGTGTAGGTTAATTTATGAAGAGTGAACTTTCCATTTCTTTGGTGCAAGCAAAGCTGCCTCCATGGAAAGCAGATTGCTTTCAAACATGGCTTGGACTGAGCATTTGAATCATGGGGCTTATTAGCTGTGTGGCCTTCAGCAAGCTAGTGCTCAATTTCCCATGAATGAGGAAATAACTAACAATATTGTGGTGAAGCTCAGACTTAACTTATGATATTAATTTGTAAATTAATCTACAAAAAATACAGAATACTTACAATGTAGTAGCAAGTAAGCGTCTCTGAAGTAAAACCAATATAGGTGCTAGGTAATAGATAATTGATAGATAGATGATAGATGATAGATATATAGATAGATGAATAAAATAATAGAATCCAGTAACTATAGTATTTTTTCTATAACTTAAAAAAATAATTCAATTTATGCACACAATTTAAGGGTATTATTTTATTAATGCACACACAAATAGTTTTCTATTTTAAATTACCTATTTTTTAAACCCACATTTACATATGTAAGATAAGCTTCCAGGAAAGCACACCTATATTTAAGGGAAAATACGCTGTGTTAAAAGCAGCCATCCCTATATTTCAATGAAATAATCATCTGTGGCTATTCAGAACGCAGTACAAACACCTGAGGGTTAAAGGGCAAAGCTGCCAGTGCAAAGTATGGCCTTCAGGGTGTAGACACATGTGCAGTTTAACTCCTTGAAACATTTTTTCCTTATGCTTTTAAGTTGATAAGTGACTGGCGGAAATGTCAACAAGTATATGGCATCTACTTGGGCTGTGTAAACTGTCAAAGTATCCATATTCATTGTTTACACTTTAAAATACATTAAAAATTGACATTTGTGTCAATGTTCTTTCTCTCACTTTCCATTTATTTATTTCACCTTCCCCACACCCCACTCACCCCAATATCTCAAAACTAGAACATGGCAGTGCTGTCTCTTATTGTCTCTCCAATAGTAAACACATTTGAGCACAGGGAACTCAGCTCAAACTCAGAAAGTGGAATTTATCCATTAAAATGACCTTTGAAAATGGGACCACAAATCTTACCACCATACAAAACATAATCAAGTCATCTCTTGAGCAAGAATTCAGTCTGTATTTTCTTCTCACCATTTTATTGTCCTTCCCGGGGAATAGCGTAATTCCAAGGTCTTGCCCCTTTAGTTTGCCTGTGTCCCATCAAATTGAGCAGAAAGATAATAAATGTTTAACATGCTAAAAATGTGTGATCTCCCCAGCGAGTGAGGTGTACAAGACCAAGTGCCCACGGGGGTCCTTTATTTGTATCCTGGATTTACTGCAAAGGCAGGGAAGTGTGAGTTAGAGAAGCAATGAAAACAATAAAAGACATACAGAATGCAGAATGTGTCTTGACCTTTACTAATTTTCACTACTGTCAACTATAATTTTTCTGAACACAAGATTTTTTGTTGTTGTTGTTTAAATGGTGGGATACATTCAGGAAATGCAAGACCTTCTCAGGAAATGTAAGAAGCTTCTGAGTATAGTAATCCCTGGAGCTTAAGCAGATGATAAATCCTAAAAAACTGTTTTAAGGCACTCATAATTTTATCAATCTGTCTTAGATTTAAATGCCAAGATATTTTTTATTATATGTTTAAAAAAAGAACAAAGTAAAACTATAAGAACACAATTTGGTATGTTTGCTGTGTTCCTGGTAGTCTATATCATACAAATATTTTCTACATAAAATTAACACTGCCAGCCAGTTTTTACCTGAGAGCATGTCCTTGGATGGATTCGTGGAATTAATGAAAGTATGTCGTTTACCAAATGAAAGTATGTGCTCTAGGAGATAAACTTTATAAGAGAAAAATAAACCTTGTGTAAAAAATTACGATTCACAGTGCAGATATGTGACTTTTCCTCAACTTTGTAATCATCACTATTCTTAGACTGTATGTCAAAATAACTTTGAACATTAATTTTGATGCCCTTCATAAAGAGCACCACTTATTAAAAATAATCTGCATCTTACATGTACACTGATATGGTTCAACATCAAGCTGAGCAGATGTGCGGTATGTGCATCTTGCAATATTGTGGATAGTTTTAGAAATATCAATTTCTCTGAAGATTACAAATGAAAAGAATATACTCTAAACCATTTGGTTTTCATTGAATGCAGAAAGAAAGTCCTGATCATTAATCTATTTTTATATTTTACAGACCTTTAAAAATGTTTTGATTGTAATAGAACTTGTAAATAAAACTATTGGGCAATAGATCTGCATTTGGAATTAAGAATGCCTGATCAGGATGCTAAAGAACAGTACTATTTGGATGTTCTGATTTTGACTATTGAAAGATTATTTTCCACTCAACATGACATTTCATCTTACCATGCAATCCAGTTTTAATAAAGTACTGATAGAACTATCAGTGCCTTAATATTTGGTCAAACCCTCTCTGTCTAAAAATATCAGAAACATGGAGTTTGCCAGATCATATAAAATAATATTTAATGAATTGCCCTCAAATGTCACATCAAGTTATGTGACATGACATAGTGCTCACTAAAATGAAACTACAAAGGCACAGAAGCCATTTCAAAGATAAAGAATATTTCCTTTTAATCCACTTGGTATTCTGGATAGGACTCCTGAGAATTCACCACTGAAACAAATAAGAAAACCACATTGTAAAAGTGGATGAGCTGTTTTTATCTCTGCCAAAAATAGTTATTTCTTTACAGCTCTCTTATCATGAATCAGTTCTTGGTCATTACCTCTCTAGGTATGGTAGTACTGCCTCACACTTTAATTGAAAACAGATGCCTTTTTTCTTTGGTTTCTTTTGCATTGCTGAACATTTCTTATAAGATAATTAATTCAGTAATTTCATAACATGTTGAAAGAAATCTTTTATTTTTACAACAGTATTACTGGTTGGGAAGTTCTGTACCTTTCATATCTACAGCATCATCTTTCTAGTGAATTTTAAAGCCAGTATACAAAAAAAAAAAAAAAAAATGCTTACAAAAGGATCAACTTTAGTATCTATCTAAATTTCCTTTTTTTTTTTCTTTTTAAAAAAAATCTTTATTGTTCAGATTGTTACAGATGTTCCTCTCCCCCACCCCCATAGCTTCCCTCCATCTAGTTCCTACCCCACTCCAGGTCTCTCCCCCTCTCCCCCAAACTGACCTCATCCATAGGTGTAAGCTCTTTGTCTAATCTCTTCCCATACTCCCCATAACCTCTTCCCCACAAGAATTGTTAGTCTGTTACCTTTCCATGCCCTGATTCTATTACAATAATTAGTCTGTTCTATTCATCAGATTATCTATTCATTTGATTTTTAGGTTCACTTGTTGACAAATATGTATTTGTTGTCACTTTTTTGCTCATATATATATATATATATTATATATATATATATATATATATATATATATATATATATATATATATATATATATATATATTATCTTTACCTTTTTATTATTTCTCTTCTTAGAGAATACCCTTCAGCATTTCATATAATATAAATACTGGTTTGGTGGTGATGAACTTCTTTAGCTTTTTCTTGTTTGTGAAGCTCTTTATCTGACATTCAACTTTAAAAGATAGCTTTGCTGGGTAAATTAATCTTGGTTGTAGATTCTTGCTTTTCATTACTTTGTATATTACTTGCCACTCTCTTCTGGCCTGCATAGTTTTTGTTGAGAAATCAGCTGATAGTTGTATGAGTACTTTCTTATAAGTAACTAATTGTTTTTTCTCTTGTTGCTTTTAAGATTCTTTCTTTGTCACCCTAACCAGTTTGGCTCAGTGGATAGAGCGACAGCCTGCGGACTGAAAGGTCCCGGGTTCGATTCCAGTCAAGGGCATGTACCTTGGTTGCGGGCACATCCCCAGTAGGGGGTGTGCAAGAGGCAGCTGATGGATGATTCTCTCTCATCGATGTTTCTAACTCTCTATCCCTCTCTCTTCCTCTCTGTAAAAAAATCAATAATAAAAAAAAATTTTAAAAAAAAGATTCTCTCTTTGCCTTTTGCCTTTGGCATTTTAATTGTGATGTGTCTTGGTGTGGTCCTCTTTGGATTCCTCCTGTTTGGGGTTCTCTGTGCTTCCTGGGCTTGTAAATGTATTCCTTTCACCAGGTGGGGGAAGTTTTCTGTCATTATTTCTTCAAATAAGTTTTCAATATCTTGTTCTCTCTCTTCTTTTGGCACCCCCATAATTTGAATATTGGTATACTTGAAGTTGTCTCAGAGGCTCCTTACAGTATCTTCATGTTTTTGGATTCTTTTTTTCTTTTTGCTGTTCTGGTTGGGTGTTTTTTCTTCCTTGTATTTCAAATCTTTGATCCGATTCTTGGGATCATCTAATCTGCTGTTGAATCTCTGTATATTATTCTTTATTTCAGGCAGTGTATGCTTAATTTGTGATTGGTACCTTTTTCATATCCCTGAGGGTCTCATTAAATTTCTCAGAGGTTTCTAGAAGATTTTTGAATAAACATTTAACCTTGGTTTTGAACTCTATACCCAGTATTTTGCATTCATCCATTTCTTTCATTTTTGACTTGTTTCTTTGTCTCCGTATTTTGAATGCTTGCCTGTGTTTGTTTCTATGTACTGGGTAGCTGCTATTTGATAGAGTGGCCTTGTGTGGTAGGTGTCCTATAGGGCCCAGTGTCTCAGCCTCCTCAGTCACCTGAGGTAGAAGCTCTTGGTGCACCCCTTTGTGGGCTGTTTGCACAGTCTTGCTGTAGTTAACCCTTGATTGCTGTTGGTATCACTGGGAGGAATTGACTTCCAGGCCAATTGGCTGTGATGATGAACTGTGTCTACACTAGAAGATCTGGTGCTCAGGAGACACTCTTATGGGGCAGGACTTGCTTCAGTGGGGCTCTAGTACTCACTGAATCTGCCCCTTGAGTGTGTCTTTTATGGGTGTATTCCAGTTTTGTCTCACTCTGACCACTGGCTCTTAGATCTCCAAGGAGGTACAAAGTCAGCCTCTGTCTGGGGCTGCCCTGCAGGAGCTAGAGAGAGATCTGCAGATTCCTCCGCTTTGTATGGGGTTTGGAAGTGCCCAGACAAGGCCCAGCTGTGAAGCAAGGCAGGCTGTTGCTATTGAGCCTTAGGCCTTATTGGGAAGCTCTGAGGCTCTCTGACTCAGCTGCACTTTGACAGGTTTTAGGCAGAGAAAGGACAGGCCATTCATATGCAAAACCCGATGCACACAGCTTGGGTGGAGTTGTAAATTGGGTGGGGCAGGATTTCTGGGAATAACCAGGGTGGAGCAAATAGCAATGGCTGCCAGTCAGCCCTGTACCAGAGAGGTCCCCAGGTCTCCAAGGCCCACACCCCCTGCAGGTACAATGATTGCTCCAAGCACCTCTGAGAGAAAACCACCCTTGCATTCCTGCCCCTATGCCAGACAGTCCAGTTTCTCCCCATATGTGTCTGGGTCCCCCAGAGTCTTGCCCAAAACTGGAGTTCAGAGCCAGCAGGAGCTTGTTTCTCCCTCCCAATTAAAAGAGCAGCACATCGAGGTGCCAACACTTTCCTCACCTCCACCCCTCTTATCAGTCTCAATGTGCTTTCTTCACCTCTTTAGTTGTGGAACTTTTAGTTAGCCAGCTTTTCTGTGGTTCTGGGTGGTAGTTGTTCTGCTTTTTAGTTGTAATTTTGATGTGGGTTGTGAGAGGCAGCAAATATAGGTGTTTACCTATGCTGCCATCTTGGTTCTCTCCTCCTCTTTTATCTTTCTTTTCACTTTGGGTGTGTCATTTAGAGAATGACTATGAGATGGAGAATTAGGCTAATATACAAAACAATAGCCATAGTTTTTACACAGACAAAAAAGTTTTGCCAAATGGAATTCTATTTTATCTAAAAGTTGAGGCAAGGAAAAATTTTCAAGCTTATCTGTAAATATGATGGTTCAATTTCTCATATGTATGTGTGTCCAGGGCTGAGGGGTAGGGTTAGCATTTTGACTCTGTAGTAGACAGAATAATGCCCTTCCCTTCACCAAAGATGCCATGTAGTATTCCCTAGAACCTGAAACTATGTTAAGTTGAAATTTCTTTTGAGAGCCAAATGTTTAAACGTAAACTTCTTCTAAGTCCACTTCTTCAAAATAGACTCATCCAGGCCATGTTATTTTGTAGAAGAACCATACTCAAGGGGCCAAAGAGCCATATGTGGCTCAAAAGTCACAGTTTGGTGACTATGGGGTTAGATTATAGAGAGCTTTCAAGATTTCAAGTGGAATTAAGATTTCTAATCACTGATTTTGTTATAGGAGATTATTCTGGATTATTCAGATGGGCTCAATATAATCACTTGGGTACTTAAAATGAAAAAGGGAGGCAGAAGAAGAGGACAAAGTAATATGATGTGAGAACAAACCAGCCTACTGTTGCTGGATGTGGAGGGACCACAAGCCAAGGAATGTGGGCAGCCTCAAGAAGGTGGACAAAACCAGGAAATAGTTTCTTCTCTGGAGCCTCCAGAAAGGAATGTAGCCTTGATGACACCTAGATTTTATAAATGTTTTTATAATATTTTCTATCATTGATAATATTATAGATATCTCTCATTTCTCCCCCCTCTCCACTCCTCCTCCCAGCCCCTACCACCCACTCAGGTCTTCACTACCCTTATAAGTATACAAGTTTTTTGGTTTACCTGACACTTATATTTTAACCCTGTGAGATTATGCCAGATTTCTGCCTTTAGAACTATAAGAAAATAAATTCGTATTGTTTTAAGTCACTAGGTTGTGGTAATTTCTTACAGCAACAACAGAAAAATAATAGATATTTTCTGAGGTTATATACTGTAACATGATTGTATGATTCTGTCCTACTTTATTGGAGCAGGGGGTGTCAGACAGATTGTGGTAGTGATACTGTGGTTTGAGTGAAGGGAGAGGAAACAAAATACTAAGACAGCCCAGCCAACCTTCATGTCATCAAAGAACTATGTCATTGAAATGTTTTTCTTTCTCTGCCTCTTTTGCAATGTTAACTATGGCAACAGATTGGTATCACAGAAAATAAGATCTAACTTTAGTTTAATCTAAAAAACAACAACAGAGTCTCATTCCAAATGTCTTATTTTAATAAACTTTTCTTTTTGTAAAGTAGAATCATGCACTTCAATATCCAGTTTAACTAAAATAAGATTAAATGTCACTCCAAACTCTTTGTTACAAATCCATCTACTGAATATGTGTGTGTGTCTCATATGAATCTTTACTTATATGCTATAAGTCATTTTCCTTGTAACTGTCTCTTACATAAATTCTTTCTGTTTGTTTTAACCAACTTCTAAAAGAGTAGAGATCACTCTGTTTCTATTTCTAGTTAAATGACTTTGTATAATATTCTACATATGATTTTGTAAAATTTAAATATGTGAAGTCTTAAGAGTTGTGGTTGGCTGGAGATTTTACATTTGTAGTCACTGATAATCTGAATTCTAGAATTGGAAGGGCATTCAAAATTCACTAACTTCTTTATATGTAGACATCTATATTAATGTTCTAAACAGATATATTTTTTATTTTTTTTATTTTTTTTATTAAATTATTATCTGTGTACATATTTTAACATTGCCCCCCTCCATACATACCCTCCCTCCCCAGAGTTTTGTGTCCATTGGTTGTACTTATATGCATGTATACAAGTCCTTTGGTTGATCTCTTATCTCCCCCAGATCTCCCTACTCTCCCCGCTGTAATTTTACAGTCTACTTGTTGCTTTACTGTCTCTATATCTATCTTTTGGTTTGTCAGTTTATAATGTTTTTTAATATCCATAAATGAGTGAGGCCATGTGGTATTTCTCTTTCATTGACAGGCTTATTTCACTCAGCATGATGTTCTCTATTTCTATCCAGGTTGCTGCAAATATATTTTTTTTCCCTTTTGGCTCTTCCAATTCTCCTGAAAAGACACTTTCATCACACATTAAAATAATGTGAAGTTGAAACTGTGTTTCAAATCCATGCTTCTGTGTTCTGTAATATCTAACCTAAGTCCCTCCTGATCCATTTTAAATCCACTTCCTGTTCTGGTCTTAATCTGGTCTTAATAGTAAAATTTCACCTCTCTAGATCTTCTGAATCATCCTCTTTTGTATACTTGAAATTTCTTAACTAATAATCTTTCTCTAACAATAGTTTCTTCCTATACTGGCTTAAGAGAAGCTCAAGTGTTTTCTTGAAAGATGCAAAGAATTCAACAATTATTTATTCTCCTATAAATGCACTCCATAAGTCAATTGTGGAACCCAAACAAAGTATTATATCCTAATTCAATTGTAAATAAAGAATTAAATGATATTAAAGCATTTCAGTTAATTCATCATTGTCAAATATCTAATAATATTATTATATTAAGGACTCATTTTTAATCTATGACCTCCATAGCCTGTTTTTTATTTTTAATTAGAACTAAAATAAACATTTATTTCTACCAAGAAATTATGTAGTTGATTTGCCTCCCATTAAAGGAAAAATATGATTATAGTCCAAAGACTATGGACTGGGAATAAGGAAACAAGCCATTCTTTTACCTGAGCTTCTGATTCTTCTGTAAAAATAGACATTTTGAATTACATAGATTTATTGTCCTATATTTCTCTGACTCCTCCCCCTTAGATATTTTTAGATTAAATGATGTGCATTTATGGATCTATGGAAGTTAAGAACAAAAATATATGACTGCATGTGTGAAATGCTACTTAATTTTTTCTCACACAGAAATGTCTGTTAACACTAATGAAACTGGAAAGAAAAAGAAAAAAAACTCCAAAAAACAATTGTTCTCTAAACTATTATTTTCTAATGATTTCAAAATATTTTTCAAAATTTTCTTAGGGGTAACAGTTTGAGGTAGCAAGTTTTTAGTTTCCAAGGCTATTGCTCCTAAAACTTAGAGATAGATTTTAAATATGTTAAATCTTATATGAGGATGTTTACTTGAACTTTCATAAGTTGCTGAAGAAGATATGTAATGCATATATGCAAATATTCCAATTGGAAAATTATCTACACATAAAAATGTAAATTAACTTAATGTCAGACAAATAAAATGCTAGCTAGGTAGTTCTTAAAATAATTGTGAATGACCATTAGAAATAAGAAAAAAATATTTAAGATATAATCTTAAAATGAACCAAAGTAAAAGTGCCGAAATATTTTAATTGCAAATTTATATGCATTTAAAGCATATTTTTTGAATATATGAAAATAGGTAATAAATTAAAGTGGAAAATAATACTTTTATAATTGCAAATTACTATTTAATCATGCTATATGATTTAAATTGTTATAGCTTGTATCCCAAAGAATCCTTAACAACTTTCTGAGAAGCTATAACAGGAAAATATTACATGATATGATATTGAAAAACCTTAGTATAGTTAGCTAAGCATAGACAGTTTCTTCCCCTTCAGAGTGGTCTATCTTAGCTGTATTCTAATTATTGGAATACTGCTAAGTTTGGGGATAATGATTATGTCTTAAAATAATTTAAGTTCTAACTCTTTAGTATATTTCATTGTGATTTTTTTTCCTTACTTTTATATTCTTTTTACACATATTTGCCATCTTTAGAGATGGGAATAGGGTGGTAGTTTTCAAACAGTAGTTAATATTGGCTCCAATTATAACCCAGAACATAATTTCCTTCAAGGAAAGTTGTCATTATCAGCAGCAATACTTTCAAAGAGAAGACCCTGAAGGCAAATAGGGTCTAATCAAAGAGGAATGAAATGTTTTTGACTATTAAAATTTACTTCTGGCTTACAAGATTTAATTAAGTGTTTTTGCACCTCTTCAATAATTTGTACCTAACATTCACATTGTCAGCATTTATTCTTTTAGCAATTGGCAGCCCAATTTTCCTAAGATGGACAAACAGAAAACTTGTACACTATTTTCTCTATGGAGAATCAAAATGCGAAGAGTAACCTATTCCCAAATAAGTAGGATAGTTTGTTTCCTTTGACTAATGATGGCTTTATAACCTTCATTCTCTTCTAAAACGTGATATAACAAGAGCTTCTTCCCCACCCCCTCTCAAAGTGCATTTGCCACAGAAAATTGGCCAATACCGTATATTAACATCCCAGTGAAGGATCAACCGACACAGTCAGAAGCCTTGTTTTCAGGAATATAGTTGAGTAACTGAAGGATGTGATAATTTTTTCTCACTCCTAGTTTGCATAAAAATTGTCTTGGGAAAAATGGGTTCAGCTGTAACAGTGCCTGTCAGGCTCTTCCCATGGGAAGTGTGGATTCTCTGTGACACTCTGCTAAGTAGGGAGACATAGAGATGGATCGCAGTCAGACCTTGAGCATCAAATTAGTGGACAATAGCTTTGTGGAGATATCAACTAAATTTTCTCCCTACAGGAATATTGTACAGCCTGACAGGACAAGAGCATCCATTATTTTTAATGGGAGAGAAAAATGGCACAGTTCGAGTGACATACCACATGTCCATAACCTAACTTTTTGATGGTTAAGGAATTTGCTAGCAAAGTGGACTTTCGTTTTGTATTCAGTTCCTTTCCCACCAATGGGAAGAGGTGAGGGGAGAAATGTATAGTTGTCAGACAGTAGTGGGAAGGAGACTACTGTTTCTCGGCAGAGGTAATTAGGTGGACCTTTCTAAACCCTGGACTAGGGATTGAACTCTCCTTCCAGGTAACAGTGCCCTTTGTTCTGTTTTCAAGAGTCACAGACAGATGTTTGCTCTGAAAAAAAGCTTTCCCCTCTGTGATTAAATATTTATCACAGTAAGAAGTTAGCAGTGGGATTAAGTGCCTTCAATTAACCACAACAGAGGACTGTAAGTGACTACAGAAGAAGTATAAATATTTTATAAGGGAAGAGCAGGTCAGAGCAGTGAGGTTGCCAATCTTTATGTTTTCCCCATTAGCCCATTGCAAATTTTGGTGGGGTGAGTGGGGGGAAGAGTGTCATTTAGAATAAAACTTATGTATAAACCTCTTGGTTTCCAGGTGGTTTTATGAATAAAGAGCAAAAGAACCCATCTAAAGGTTGGCTTAATATCTAGGCAAAGATAACCTCTTTGAAGGCAGGTGTTATACTTTCTATGGGTTCCATCATGTACCCTGCCTAGATGGACAATAGTTTTAGATGTAGGCAACAATATGTTCTACCATTCTGAGTCAAAGTAAAAGTAATACTCATCTTCACAAAAGCACCATCTTTACATTATTTAATCTTTTTAATGCTGTGACCCTTTAATACAGTTCCTCATGTTCTGGTGACCTCCAACCATAGAATTATTTTTGTTGCTACTTCATAACTGTAATTTTGAAACTGTTAATGAATCATAATGTAAATATTTGTGTTTTCTGATTGTCTTAGGCTTTACAGCAGTGGTTCTCAACCTGTGTTGAGAACTGCTAGCAGGGTTGCCTAAGTCCATCGGAAAACACGGATATTTACATTATGATTCATAACAATAGCAAAATTACAGTTATGAAGTAGCAATAAAAATAATTTTATGGTTGGGGGTCACCACAACATTAGGAACTGTGTTAAAGGGTCGTGGCATTAGAAAGGTTGAGAACCACTGCTTCAGGGATACAAAATTAACACAAACAAGACAAAATGATTAGATAGTGCCCAGGAAAGAAAAAAAAAATACAGAATTATCTTCTAAAAAAGAAGTGATGATGCCGAAACTGGTTTGGCTCAGTGGATAGAGCGTCGGCCTGCGGACTGAAAGGTCTCAGGTTCGATTCCGGTCAAGGGCATGTACCTTGGTTGCGGGCACATCCCCAGTAGGGGGTGTGCAGGAGGCAGCTGATGGATGATTCTCTTTCATCGATGTTTCTAACTCTCTATCCCTCTATCTTCATCTCTGTAAAAAATCAATAAAAAATAAAAAAGAAGTGATGGTTTGGTAAAATTATGTTTCAGGGTTAGGGTACAACTGCATTTATATGATATCTTTAATAATAAAAGCCTAAGCGACCATTGCAACCAAACAGATGACTGAACAGGCTGCGTGCAACAACTAGGCTGTCAGGGGGGCTAGTGAGAAACTAACAAAGGACTGAGCAGCAGGCTGCATGGGGTGACCAGGGGGCTTTAGTGAGGGGTGGCCAAACAACTGAGCAGCAGGCTGCATGGGTTGACCAGGCCAGCAGGGTAGACAGTTGGGCGTGACCAGGCAGGCATGGAGGGGCAGTGAGGGACAACCAGGAAATCAGGGGGGCAGTTATGGGCTACCAGGTCAGTGCGGGGGGGGAAGGGGCAGTTGGGATTGACCATGCTATCATGGGAGGCACTTAGGGGTGATCAGGCAGGCAGGCAGATGAACAGTTAGGAGCCAGTGGTCTCAGATTGGAAAGGATGCAGGCTGAGCTGAGGGCCCCCCTCCCTGTGCATGACTTTCATGCACCAGGGCTCTAGTATAATCAATAAAAACGTCCATTTTCAGGGAGAAATCCAGATGTTTCATATGCCACATGTCAAAAGTATTTTAATGTAATTTTACAGTAGAATTGTTTGATGGTTGTAAGTAGCTCTATCTAGCATGAGTGATACTGTGTCATCAACCATAAACATGAGAATAATATCCCCTCACCAAGCCAGTCTAAAAAATCAAGGAGATGGTAGTATATGTGACCACAACTACCTTGTTTCCCCCAAAATAAGACATCCTCCAAAAATAAGACCTAGCGCATGGAAAGATAAGACATCCCCTGAAAATAAGACCTAGTGCAACTTTGGGAGAAAAAATTAATATAAGACACTGTCTTATTTTAGGGGAAACAGGGTAGTACTGTACCTTAAACATAAGCATTTAATGGATACTTACTCTTTGTTCTCCTCTCAGCTTGCACTGAGTTTATCACAGCTATTTTTCTATAAAAAATAGCTAACATAAATGACCCATTAGCATGCCCTGTAATTGTACAAAATCTGACATATTAGTTTATAGCAATGTGGTAGCTCAAGATATATTTTCTCATTTCTTCATACCTTTGGGTATAATATTGGGCCTGGTTATGACCAATTTGGATATAAACATTTACATATCAATCATACCTAATTCATCTAATTTCAGGCCCCAGTTGCAAATAATGACACGAGTTCTAGTTATCTAGAATTATGCTAAGTTGTCAAATAAAATTCTATTTTCGCATGTGGTAATTCAAGGTGAATTTTACTAAGTCTTGAAAAACAGAATGGTAAGGTGTCATAGAGAAAATGGTAAGAGTTTCACAGAGTCTTGAGAAGGTTGATTTCTATGTATTTTCTTTTTAACATATTTCTTACAAGATAGATGGTAACTCCTGGCTATGTTGTTAAACGAAGCCCCAAGATAAAAATTTTCAATTTAAAACTATTATGTCTGCCTGGTAATTTGTATTAAAATAATTATTAAATATGTTACTATCAAAATATATTTAATATATGTGTCAAACATATGCTCTAGTTGATACTAACCTACCACAGCCAGTGGTTGGTTACATTGAGTTGGTGTTTGTCTAGGGAATGGCCATTCATTTCAGGTGCAGTTCCATGTGTCCAGGCAAGGCTTCCCCACAGTCAGACCAGATTGAATGACTATCCTATACCTGTTTATTAATTGTTAATACATTTGGTAAAATTTGAAATGAGTCCCCTTTTTTATAACGCACTGTCTTCTCTCTTTTAATCCCAGGGTTTACCAACATTTGCCATGAAATAAAATAAAACAAAACAAAATAAAATAAAATGAAAAACTAATATTGGCTGAATAGTCACACTGACTTGATTAATGTGTAACATAGACAAATATACATTTCCTTCTTCTTCTGCTATGTTTTTGGTCAACATTTATTTTTCCTGCTTATTCCGAGTACCACAAATATTATGGTGATGAGGATAAGCTCATACTTGTACTGTGTAATTGGCATCACAATGGTTAACATAGCTCCAACAAGCCTCCTTGCAAATGTACATTTGGCAGCTTTACTCATCAGCCAGTCTTCAGTGAGGAAAGGATGTGGCAGTTTAGCTTAACTGCCGCATTCAGTAAACACTCAAAGAAACAGTCAATGCATTGTGGAATCTGAAATGGCTCTTGTTACCAGTCCTGACTTCATGTGATTCTTGGAACAGTAGATGAGGCTGCAGTTGAGATGCCTTTCAAGAAAGAATGTACAATTTAAATAAATTTAAATAAAAATAGTCTTCTAGAAGTCAGAATGCATTCCACTTAATTAACAAGTCACTCATGATAAAAAAATTATATATGTAGCATTTCATAGAGTATATAAATTGAACCTGAACTGGGAATATTTATCATCTTGAAATGCTGCAGGTTGGAATAAACCTATAACATTTCACAGGTTCCTTGGTTATTTGAAAATGTGAAAGATTTGTATGAGTTACAAGATGGGCTTTCAGGCGCTTCACTTAGGAACAAACTACAGTGACTGTCAGATCACTTATATGGCTGTTCTGTTATTGCACTTGTCTGTCCAAGAGTTCTTTACAATCATTCTATCTGAACACATTTTTTAAGGCAAGTAACAATGCTTGAATTTAGGGACATAGTCAAAGTTATAGGAACAAAAGAACAGCTGAAAGATCCTGATAGAATGTAAAACATGGGAATGTGTTGTGTATGTTATGCATTCTCTGAGTGGGTGGCCTTATAATAAGCCATGCAAGACCAGTGTAAGCCTGTTCCCAAAGATCAATGCCACGACTGCAGTCATCCATCATCTCTAACACAGGCAGGATGCAATCAATGGTAATCCATCTCTTTCCCATTGGATAATTGATTTTTTTTTAAAAAAATTTCTGGGATTGATCTTTTTTCATTTTAAGAAACTGTCATTGCATAATACAGTAATTTTAAGGATTGAGGAAAAAGAGGGTTAGGTTGTTTCAATAAAATTCTAATGGCATAGATTTAATCATGTTCTCATTCATGATTAGACCTGGGAAAATTGTGAAGCTATTATCTTAGATTTTTTTCTTGTGTTCCAGTTTTGGCTATATCCCCTCCTTTGAGACAATGCTTGACCCATGGTATGTGCTTATCAAGTTTTCCTTCTATATCATTTCACTTACATTAAGTTGTTTGCTTATTAAATATGTTCCCAATCCAGTGGACTTTCACCTTTACAGATTTCTTTTTAAAAATAAAAGCTTTGGTTACTTTTCAATAACTATACCTTGGGGACAATGCTAACTGTGAAGGCTTTTACAAATATTATACCACCTAGCCAGACTTCTAATTTTCCTTTTTTCAGCTTCATATTTTAGCACTTAATATCATGCCTCACATTTATTTTATACTTATTCAAGAGATATTCATTTTATATCTTCAATGTGCTAGATGCTGTTCAATGCACCATGTATACATTATTAAAAATAATTTTAAAAAAGCTGAGTTTCCCCTTCAAAAAACTTACACTGCAACAGAAAGAAAAACAAATGAATGAAAAAGAAATAGATAAATATTTTCAAGTACAGATAGGTGTTGTAGAATATAAAATATTATGATCTCAGCATGACTGGAGACTTCCCTTATTAAGGTCACCTTGGAAAGCCTCTAGATGACATTTTACAAAGGACACAGAATGTTCCAAGGTTCTATAAAGTTCTCTAGGGATTACATGTCATCTCCTTTACTTAGTACAGTTTCCTTAAAGTATGAATTGTACCACTTAAAGAAACATGGAAGAGTTAACCAACAGTATACCTCCATTTAAAACATTCAGCAAAGCAGGAAGCCAACAAATTACAGACTTTCTGAGAAAAGCAAAAATAATGCATAAAGTAAACTTTGAACATGCTCATTATCAAAGATTATAAATTTTATGTGAACTGAGTAAAGAATGTTACCTGAAAAATTACAGACACCCAAGACAAAAACAACTTGGATAGAATAGTCATGGATTTGGGACCTCAAGAGGTCACATAGGGTGTTGTTTTAACAAATATAATTTATGGTTAATGTGCTACTCATTCAAATTGAACTAGATTTTTATAATTTCCTAAGGTGCATTTAATATGGCCAGATTATTCATAGTTATTAACATATGCAAATTTACTCATTTGTAAAAAAATCATTCATAAAACATTGATTGAGCCCTATGAGCACAGTGCCCATGAGTAAGCTGAGTGAGACAATTCTTGTTATCCTATAGAGGAACACCTCCACTGCTAATATCTTACTAATAGGTACTAGATTTAGGTTAACAGCCATCTGGTATGATAGAGGTATTAACATTTCTTTTAATAAGGCTAATTACTCCAAAAGCAATTACAATCTTGATCTTCCAGTAGGGAAGTGTTCTACCCTATTCTGAACATTTCTATGAATCCATGAACCTGTAGGATATTGAAGATCTGTAAGGCACTCTCTAATATGGTATAGAACAGTGCAATTTATGTTGTGGGCTAGAGAGGCCATCTTATTAGTATCTGATCTACTCTTGTACCAGCTTCCAACTCCAACATCCTCCAGTTCCCCAACACTGTTGTTCCTTGGTTTCAAACCTACAGTTTATATATATATATATATATCACCTATATTGACTCTAAACCCAGATTTTTAACAGTGTCCTTATTTATACATTTCAAGTTGGCTTTCCTGCCAGCCCTTCCATCTCCTGTTATCTAAAATAAGAATGTCTTACCCTTTTTCCTGGTCCTAATGAAACAAAATCTTGCTCCTAGGTAGGAGATTTTAGACAGGAGCTCAGTGAAGTTTGAAGTAACACTGGAAAAGATTGAACACAGACTAGACTTCTAAAGTGGAGCAAAATTTGAACATGTTGAGGTAAAAAGAAGGCATTCCTAGAAAAACACTGTCTAGCAGCGCAGATAACAGCATACATTGTATATGGTAGAAACTAAATTGATAGAGGTAAGTTCTGTATTAGTGAGCAGGAGGATATGTGTTAATCCAGGTAAAGTGCAGTTTGATCATAAAGAGTCTTAATGAATATAAAGAATATAACAAGAAACATACAGTTGAAAGTTGCAGAACTCTGCAAGAAGCCAATGATTTAAACAAAAAGTCTGCTTTTTATTTAAAAAAGGCAATTTGCTATCTCAAATCAAGGGCATTAAGAATTATTCTTTTTGTGCATTTTCTCATATCCTACTTTCTGTTTTCTTTTAGCCAATTACTTTTAGGTTATTATTAATAGTTATTTTCATGTTTTCTATAACTTACATAACACATACTTTGTCCTTTGTATTCTTAAGACTAACCATTCATGTCAGGGAAGAGTGCTAGAAAACAAAGATGTTAATTTTATAAGTCCAATGTAGCTATTTCTTCAATATTCAATTTAGAGAGAGAATTTTACATAAAAGTACCAATTGAATATCCATCTGGTAAGTCTTTAGCATTATCTAATTTCTTTCCACTGTGTATGAAGCTGCTGAGACACCTCAGGGACTATTTGTATAACATCGTTGCTGCAGGCCATGGAAAATTCTGTGCACTGCTTTCCATACATGCCTGGTTACAGCTGGTTCTGGTTTGTGTGTTTTGGGGTTTTCCAATGCAATTACTGCCTACTTCATATACACTAAATGAATTTGCCCTTTTCTGTTTCAACTGAAGGTTTTAAGCCAGAGTTTGAAAAATGTGAATACACTGTTTAAAAAATAGAAAGGCCCAGATAGACTGAAGGAAACTCAGAAAGACAGAGAACCTCAGTGAAATATTTTTCCAAGCAACAACTACCAAATAAACAACAAACAAAAAAAGGGGGAGGGGGAGCTATTGTTGTTTTTCATGGTCAAGATTGTATCTGAGTCCTTGATAAGTGTGTTCACTTTTGTCTCAAGTGTTTCATTGGAGAGAATATTTATTTCCTTTTTCTGTGGAAAGAATTCTCCTACCAAGAGCATGATGTCTTTGTTCTGCCTGACCTGATAGATCCATCCTATTCCTAGATCAATATGGGCCTCCGTCTTGTAGTAACAGTAGCTTTTGTTCAATCTCAGTAATTCTCAGACTGACTACCCATAAATGCAGTGAGGAGGAGCCAATTATCCCATAATGCCCCTGGCTTGTTATTGCCATATACAGTTATTGGGAGAGAGGTACACAGTATAACCCCAGATAGGGCACCAAAGCAATGGCTTTTTCCATCATTATAGTTTCAATAAAATCAAACAGTGCTCCTTCAAACAGCTTTTTAAATGAAGGTTTATATTACTTTACTTAAAATATGTGCAAAATGCATGGCCACTGACAGAAAAAGTCTGTGCCTTCTGTGTATGCAAGCGAGATATTCCATATATTAACTTTATTCTCCCCTCTGCTGAAGATTGCTGACAGCAAGTGAAGTACACTCAAATGTATTGGCCTTTTCAATGCTATTCCAAGAACACCTGCAAACATCATGCTGGATTTGTGCTTGGGAGACAGTCTGCACAGTTTTCTGACATGCATGCATTTAGCACAAGCAAATGCAAAAACAGTTATGCATTAACAGTATGGTTAGTATGTCAGTGATATGCTGTCTTTCACTTAATAATACAACTATGTAAAAGGCCTTTAACCTGCTCACTTTCAGATTTCTAGCTGAATACACCAGTTGAATATAAAATAGGGGGGAAATTGTATATTTTTTGTTGTTGATAGTCTTACAGATATCTCCTATCTCCCCACCCCCCCACATACACCCTGCCAGGAACTTTAAAGCATTTCTGCTGGAACCATTTCATTCCAGACAGAGTCAAACTGAGGAGTAAGCTGTGACTCTGCTCATGGGGAGGACTGTGTGCCAGGAAAGCTAAGGGAGGAAAACCTGGCAGGATGTTCCAGATGTTCCTGAACAATTTTTAATATGTGTGTGTGTGTGTGTGTGTGTGGTGTTTGGGGAAGCATGTGTGTTGGGACCATGAGGAAGGGAGAGCTCTGGGGGAGAATACCTGGGTCCCACCAGGCCTCTGGAAACAGGGTCTTGATATATCAAGCTTTGAGGCTATGGAGACACCTGTCACCTGTTTACACCTGACATGGCTCTTCATTCCAGGCGGTCACAGTGGCTCCAGCAGGGTGGGTTGTGGATGGAAGAAGCCAGGGTGAGAAAAACAAACAAGCTGTTGCAGCAGCACAGAGAAGTGTTTCAGCACAAGAAAAAAAAAATCCAAACATCTCCACTGCAGCATTTGCCTTCCGTTAGGCTCCCTCTTTTCTTTTCCTGCTTCTCCACTTACTGGATTGACCAGGTACATGGAATACTGTGTGAATTCTAAACTTCATACTTCTCACATCTTTTGGGACTGAATTAGAAAAACACTTACACTATTTTTATGCAAAACCTAGCTCAAAACTTTATAAGAAAATAAAATATTTTTAAATTAATGGATCCTAGTTCTATGCATCTAAAAGCTTAAGAAATATTAAGATGTGTGTTAGAATAAGCTATTAATTAAAAAATTAAAATTGCATTTCATTTACATACTTTCTAAAAAATAAATATGATAAATATAGAAAAACAATAAAATGGAAGGGAAAAATGTAGATTAATATTTAATTTTAGAGTAAAATTTTCTTTGCAAATATATAAGTGAAAGGGTAGACCCATTTGAAAATATTGGTAGATACAACTACATAATTATAAATACCCCAAGTCATCTTAATATCTTTTTTCAAACAGGGATGTATTTGTAACATAACTGATAAAAATAATAATTGATTCTCTCAATATATAAACAACTTGCTCAATGTCAGAAACAGAAAATGCATAAGAAATACAAATGGTTTGCAAATCCACACAGATACACATGTGCACACAAACATACACACAGAGACACTTTGCCCATCTTGTAGCTAAAGAAAAACAAATTAGAATTAAAAATGAGAATGTCATCTCTTAAAATGGCAACAATATTTTCTAAAGACAATAGGGCAGGGCAGAGTGGTAAAGGAGAAGTTCTGATGGGTACCTTTGTTTCCATCTTTCTTGAAAACAATTTGTTTATCATAGAAGGCATTACAAATTTATATGTCTAATCAATATGGGCACAGATACTATTATAGCAGGTCTTCAAGATATTGTTTATAATCGAAAAAATTATACACATGCTACTGGACAAATATTTGATTTTAAAACAGAATATTATGCCCTTATTGAGACCATTTCTTAAAATAATGTTGGGCAAAAAGAAATTATGCTCATAATAAATTATAAAATAAAAATCAGAATAAAACCTCATGCTATTTTTCCCCATTTTTTTAAAATAAGAGAAATGTGAATGGTATAATTGCACAGACCTTGGAGGGAAATAGGATAGTAGTGTATGTCAACAATGATGTCCTTATGGATTATGCCTTTGATATTAAACATATTTATTGAGGTTGAGTTACTTTGCCTTATTTACATACACACTTGGTTTAATTTTTTTCAGGCACTCAGAGCCTTTAAAATTGGGCTATCTAATACACCAGTATAGTAGCTGCTCACTATAGCTGGCCACTGAGCACTGGAAAACTGACTAGTCAGAATGAGATGCAGTATGACTTTAAAATATACACCAATTTTAGACGAAACCAGTTTGGCTCAGCAGTAGAGCGACAGTCTGCGGACTGAAGGGTCCCAGGTTTGATTCTGGTCAAGGGCATGTACATTGGTTGCGGGCACATCCCCAGTGGAGGGTGTGCAAGAGGCAGCTGGTTGATGTTTCTCTCTCATGGAAGTTTCTAGCTCTCTATCTCTCTCCCTTCCTCTCTGTAAAAAATCAATAAGATATATTTAAAAAATATATGTATATACACCAATCTTAAAGACATTGTAAGAAAATACTATGTATTTCTTTAATATGTTTTTATATTAATTATATTAAAATGATATTTTTATATTGTAAGAAAATACTATGTATTTATTTAATATGTTTTATATTAATTATATTAAAATGATATTTTTATATTTTTTACATAGCTGATTTAAATGAACTTCACCTTATATAATTGTCTAACCACTGTGCTATACACCTAAAATTAATGCAAAATAATATTGGAAGTAAACTGTGATTGAAAAAAAATTAAAAATGAAAAAAAAATGTAGGAGGGCTGTTAGGCTTTATTTTAAAATACTTCAAATACAATTGCAACCAAACCATTAAATTTTAGCATAGTCAATTTTCTAATATTTGCAAAACTAATTTGGATATGGTTATAAAGTTAGCTCATGATCTTAGTACCCTATCTCTTACCAACATATGTTGATTAAGTCTATTTTATTATCTTAATGGTACGATAGTGGGATATCACTTGGATAGTGGAACTCGCCTAAGTGAATGGAAAAGATTACATCCTAGAAAGTTTCCTCTTGAATGTGAGATGAGGAAAATGAATTCAGGTAAAATATATACTTTTAATTAAAAACAAAACAAAACACAACAACAACAAAAACTTCACCTGTTTCTTATTTCTTATTTCAATCCAGATACCAGAAAATTTAGAGGTACCCATGTGGATTGCAATGTGTTTCTGGTGGACAGCACTGTCACAGAATATGCTGGCCTCTGTGACTTTCCACCTGTCTCCTGCACCATCGCAGCATTGGGCATTCCTGTTAGAGAAGATTTCGCCTCAGGGCAGGTTCTGCAGCGGAGGAGATAGTCGCAGGAGCTAGCAAGCAAGCATTTTTAAATTAAAATTACTTTTGAGAAGTTGTTACCTCTGCCCTTAGAATTAAAAAATATATATATATATATATATATATATATATATATATATATATATATATATATATATATATATAATTGCATGGAGCTGCTCCAGAGAATGCCAAGTAGAAAATCCTGGAACAAGCATTACACTGAATTTACCTCTACAGGGACTAGGCTATCTTATTAATTTTTACTCTTAGCTAACTAGTCTGATTCTGGGCAAATCATATGTCACTGGGCTCAGAATTTTTCCATCTGTAAAAGAAATATAAAATTCTTCATCTGTAAAACAAACAAAGCACAATGAAATTCACACAGTTCTGAAAAGTAAATGAGTGAATGAATGTACATGCTTAATAAAAGTGTATAGCATAAAACTTTGTTAAATATACTGATATATTTAAGAAGCAAGCTGAAAAGATTAAATAATCTGATCAAAATTTTCAAATATATTGATATTATCAGAGAGCTAGCCTAGGAGAGTTTAAACAACACAGGTCAGGGGATCAGACTTCCTGGCTCCAAAGCTGTTTCCACTCCAGATCCTACTAACTTTCACACTGGGCAAATTAAACAGTCTCTGTGTTATCCCTTCTGTACAATGGAGTGATGCAATTTGTAATGGAGTTGGAAAAATGAAAAGCTTTGGACAGTGCCTTGACAGTGAAATGGTTTAAAAATTGTTATGTATTATTATTACCACTAGAGGCCTGGTGCACAAAATTTGTGCACTTGAGAGTGGGGTTGGGGGGGGGGGGGGTTCTTCAGCTTGGCCTGCACCCTCTCCAATCCAGGAACCCTTGGGGGTGTCCAACTGCCAGTTTAGGCCCAATACCTGTGGTAAACCTGCAGTTGGATATCCCTCTCACAATCTGGGACTGCTGGCTCCTAACCACTTACCTGCCTGCCGGCTTGACCCCCCTAGCTACTCTCTCCTGCCAGCCTGATCCCCCTAATTGCTCTCCCCTGCCAGGCTGATTGCCTCTAACCACCTCTGCCTGGGCCCTGCCACCATGGCTTTTTTCAAAAATGATGTCTTTTTTCAAAATGATGTCTGGAAGACATCCAGTCTAATTATATATAACCCTTTTATTAGTATAGATTATCAGAAAAATTGCCAGAAATTCCCATACTTTCACAAAAAAAAAATAAAAACATCAGAAAACATTTGCTACTACTTATGTTCTTTTTCAAAAGTGTTCAATTCTTTTTAGCAATTAATGACCCTGAGTATTTCGGAAGACAGGAAGATCAGTAGCCCAGAGCCACAGTATTCCTTTTTTGCAGAAAAATTCTCAGAGACCTTGTTAGAATGCCAACTCCCATTTAGTGGGTCTGGGGTGGGATCTGATTGAGACAGTTAGGGGTGGGACAGTTAGGGGTGACTGGGCCAGCAGGGGAGAGCAGTTGAAGGTGAAGAGGCCTGCAGGGAAGGCAGTTAGGGGCAACCAGGCCTGCAGGGGAGGGCAGTTAGGGGTGATCAAGCTGAAAGGGAGTAGTTAGGGGGTGATAAAGCTGACAGGAAGAAGCAGTTAAGGGCAATTAGACTGGCAGGATTGTGGGCAGTTGATAACCAGCAGTCCTGGATTGTGAGAGGGATGTCTGACTGCCTGTTTAGGCCCGATCCTACTGGGATCAGGCTGAAAAGGGGAATTGGACATCCCTCGAGGGGTCCAGATTGGAGAGGGTGCATGCAGGCTGGGCTCAGGGACACCTCCCCCCCATGCACAAATTTCATGCACTGGGCCTCTAGTATTTAATAACCTTTCATGTAATGTCACTGCTTCTGGTTCTGCCACCACATTCAGAGTACCAAGGGGTGAAAGCAATTGCATCTACTTCAACAGCAGGAGCCATGAGGCACATCAGCACAGAGCAGGTATCAACTGAAATGCATCTCACAGTGATCCTTTTTGTTTTTCACATTGACAACAAGCACAGGATAGATTAGCTTCTTTCTCCTTTAATTGAATTCATCTCATTAAGTTCGGGGTCAGACAATATCCCCTTTATAGAGATCACAATTCTTCAGCACAATTTATGACATTTACTCTAGGTTTCATGACACATACATCATAAAGAATAGACAGGCCTTTCAAAATTTAGTTTTCTAGAATAAACTATTGTTCTAAAATTATAGTTAAATGTTTTTTTCCTTTGATAAGCTTTTTATATACCACATTTATTCAGTAAAGAAAATTTCCTTTGTTAGTGTGAAAATAATTCAAATTACAAATGAATGCTAAATAATATCATATGCTTTTATACATCTGTACATTTGTGTGTTTTCCCCTTAAATCTTTTATTGGAGAGAGTAAGATTTATAATTTTTTTTCTAATGCTAAGCCCTTCTTGCATTCTTTGGAAAAACTCCCTTAGATAGATAGATGATTGATAGATAGATGATAGATAGATGATAGATAATAGATGATAGATAGATAGATAGATAATAGATAGATTGATAGATAGATAGGTAGGTAGATAGATAGATGATAGATATTTGGCCTTCAATGTACATTTTTTGGTTTGACAGTAAGGTTACAAAAGCATTGTAGAATTATTTGGATGCTTTCCCACATTTCCCATTCTCTGGATGCCCTTATGCTAGATGGCTCTCCTGAGTGTCACAGTTTCTGTCTCTTTCCATCATAGAAATGTCTTCGATGCCTTAGAATACTCTGAAGCTCACAGACTTTTGCTACATTGTCCACTTTTTAAAAATAAGCACATTTCTAATAAATTTCAGCTATTTCTATTTGTCAGTTAAGGTGTCAATAAAACTTTATGCCAGGAGTTAGCATCATCTCATAGTCAATGAACACACATGAATGAACATTTAGATAACTATACATTTTATAGTCTTACTCATATAGAATTTGATTCCCCATCATTATATTAAGTTACTCTTTCAAAATACATGCATGATTGACTTGTGCCATAGTGGATGTTAAATGTCAACTCTCTTAAAGATTTCATAGAAAACATCGCAGGTGCAGAATTCTTGTATCTCAAAGGATCAGCGAGGTCAGTTGCTGAAGGGAAAAATATCTGAGGAGTCTATACTCTTAGATCTACTATAACACTCATATTTTCCATTATTTATTAAATTGGCCATGTTCTACAGACTTTATGCTCATTAACAATCTTGTTAATCCTTACAATAACCCTGAAAGCAAATATTTTTAATCTTGTTTTACATGAATCTCAGCTTCTGAATAATAAATTTCTAGGGCCAGATAGTGTATGAGTAAAATAGTCAGACTTTTAGTTCATATCTTTCTGGCTGCCTCCAAAATCCAGATATATTTCACAGTGATGTTCTCTTGCTTAAAATTTTAGTTTCCAACTCAGTGTAACTGCACCTCAGCATTCTCCCAGAAGTCAGAAATCTACCTAATCCCAGATTCTTGGAAATAGATTGTAAACTGGGCTTTTTGAAACCATGTATCTTTATTTTCATATTCATTGCTCAGCATCACTCTTCATCTTATGATTATATCTAGATCACTAGAAACCCACACACAAGTGAATAGATTGCTTATAATCAGTGTGGTCATTTTGCTCATTCATTAATTCCAGTACTTGGTTTTTCACTTAACACACATTCTAGCTGACAAATTCTCCATGTTTAAATCCTAGAGTCCCCTCCTTTATCATACTTAAAATGTTGAAAGCCGAAAAATACATTTTTCCTGAAAAGAATAACAACTACATGTGAAATGACAAAAGAAGATGCATTGGAGAACTAAAATAATTTCAGTATGTAAAACTCATTTAGAATATAAGCTTGATCAAAATGAACAAAGGTATTGCTTCTACCAAGAAAAATGGCTTTGAACATCACAAATATTTAACCTGCCTCCTCAGTAATGTGTTTTCTAATTTCAAACACCATTGCATTTTTATTCCAGCCAATTTCTATGCTATAAATGTCAGTCAACATAGGCTGATTATGCCTAAGAATGATTTAAAAAGAACCTTAACAACAGTAAAAGTCATGTCTATATTTTCATTATGCATTTGAGCCTTTGGATCATAAATATTCCCTCTGAGCTAATATTTTAAATTCAAGGTCATATACAGGGGATTTTTCCTTGCTAATTAGAAAATAGATTACTCCACTTGAAATTATGTAGGTGGAAATTCTTCCCCTAGGAATTTATCTCTTTCAGATGTGTTCAATCATGTTCAATATTTTAAACTATATTATATTTGTTTTTCTCCTCTTACCTACCAAGTATGATGCACAGAATGCTTAAGGATTTGGCTTATTATTCTGACATTAGTAATAAAGTTATATTAAAAATAACATACTAGAAGTCTTTCACCTGTGTATAATTTTCCTTATTAGATTTGCTTGTTATTTCACTTGTCAAATTTCACATCTAATGTTCTCTCTATATATTTATAAAAATACTTTATTGAAGATGAGTCTAATCACTATGTAAATTAGGTAATTATTTGGTGAATATTAACATTCTTTCCCATACAAAATAATACATATATTTTGAATCTTCTTTCCTTGCTTTTGGGAGAATATACCAATTATAATAGTTATTGAGCCCTTATTTGCATGCAAATGAAGCAAGCAAAGTAGCATATCAGGGTATGCAAAAGTATATTTAATTTTCAATTTCAAATGTATTTCTTATTAGTTAGACTACATCATTTTCAGTGCAATTTTCTTCTGGCATGTTAGGATCATGTATCATAAAAAGCTTTTCTGATAACTACTTGCTTGCATGCTTTGGCTTTTATCTTTCTCGACTCTTCTATGGTAAGAGAAAATAAATCTCCCTTAATAGAGAGGAAAAATCAACATGTTGATGAATTAAATGATTAATATATAGATGGCATTATAGGAGGTAATTAATGTTGTATTCAGTGGATGATTTAAAAAGGTAAGTTTAAAGTAATTATAAAATAATTATAAGTAAATATGTTGAATATTTTTCAAAAACAATCATAAAAATATTATTGAGCATAGAACTGTATCTAAAAGAGAATAATTACTATAGCCCTGAATAAATCGTGAGATGATCAAATAAACTAAGTCCTTTCTTGTAAAGATAAAAACTGATGTTTCTGATATTTCTTTAAATATGAATGATGCATACACAATAAGTACAAAATTTATATTCCAAATGTAGGAATAAAGATATCCCTTGACATATAAAAGGTTATAAATATTTAACAAAAGTACAAGATTGACTGATGAATTGAGAAATGTTATACCCCAAGGTGTAGTGAATATGTATGCAAGATGAATGTATTCTTTAAAGTAGTTTTCGATAATTAGCTACTAAGGTAAAGTTTAGGGTATAACTTTCACTTTCAGGTTGATGCCACTCACACCCATGTTCTGTAGCTTTAATATCAGACATCTAAATCAGACTTAGCTCATTGTCTTCACTTAGTGGGCTGGTCCTTATATTCTTAAATTGAGACAAAAAAAAGTCATGCTTAATTAAAAATTAAAATGTTTCTAACCATAAATAGCTTTTTGGAAATTGGATGCATATTATGATTAATTCTCATTATAATAGCACTTACTTAATAGGATAAAAATATTTCCAATATTTTACATTCATTATAGTATCCCATTTTGTCTTTGTTATCTATCTCAACTGAAGATTTTTTTAAAAATTACTTATATCTTACACTAGGGGTGTCGAACTCAATCAGAGAAGGGGCCAAAATCTAAAATCCAGCCTAAATCGCGGGCCGAATGGTTTACTGAACAGTCATAAACTGACAATGTCATAAACTGACAGCGGAGTGCAGTGATGACAGCGCGGTGCGGGCCACATTGCAAGGCCTGGCGGGCTGGATTTGGCCCGCGGGCCTTGTGTTTGACACATGTGTCTTACACCATTCTCTGGCTCCTTTCAATGATTGAGATGGTCTTCTGAGTATTAACCACTTTGGTTGTTCTGCACCCTTTCTTGATGTCTGTGGCCAGTCAGCCTGGTAGTTACCTCTACTGGTCATAATAAATGTGCTTGTCTTTTCCCCAGTGTCTAGGGGGCAGGGTTGAATCTCAGCTCTACCTGTGTTTTCTAAGGTCTTTCTGATACAGTTGATTATGGTGAATACTGGAGCTCTGTTATCTTGTTTTAGTACATTTTTACTTGTTTGTAATCCTACATTTTGATAATTGGAGAGAAAGATGATCCTGAAATATTAGGTTTGTGGATTATTCAGCTCTGCAAACAGGTGACTTGAATGGCCAGTAAAATTTCCACATAGGAGATATTGTTTACTTAATCATATGGAATTTTAATGTGTCCAACCATGGTCATGACAGGCAATTCCCCTCTTACTCATTCTTATTACAACATATGCTTCTGCAAGCAGCACTGCTTGGAGTTGCAATTTTACAATCTATTTCCAATTTTTGTATTATTGTCTGTCTGTCTGTATCACCTGGCTCTTCTCAAAGGCAGACTTGGTGCTTCTCTTTGCTCACCATTATATTACCACAGTCTGGCATGCAATCAATGTTGAATGAATTAATTATTGAATTTCAGTTTAAATCAATTAGGTTTAAATTTAGTTCAACCACTTAATAGCTGTTTGATCCTAGCCAAGTCATAAAACTACCTATGTCTGTTTGTCACTCTGCAAAATTATGGGAAGCAATAACAATGCATGAATAAAAACAATATAGAGATGTTAGTTATTTTAATTACACAGAAAAAATATACAATGTAAAGATTGTTATCAAATTATTAGTAATTTTATATAATCCTAATATATAAAAACCCTGGGTCCATCACATCCACAAACGACCAGGAGGCTCAACCGTTCACCAGGCTGTGTGCACAGCAGGTGAATGGGCTGAACTGCTGACCTCTCGGGGCGGGAAGAGAGAGAGAGAGAGAGAGAGAGAGAGAGAGAGAGAGGGAGGGAGGGGAGAGGGAGGGAGGGAGGGAGAGAGAGAGAGAGAGAGAGAGAGAGAGAGAGAGAGAGAGAGAGAGAAAGGGCTGATCAGAAGCAGCAGCCAACCCTTTCTCTCTCTCTCTCCCAGAGGTCAGTATTTCAATTGCTTGCCAGAAGCCTGGGACAGCTGCTGATCAGCCCTGCTGCTGTGATCAGGCCCAAACAACCAATTAGACCCAAATCTGGGTGAATTGCGAGGAGCTAATGGCTGCCTAGGAGGCAGAGCTTTGGATAATGACTGGGATAGAAACCAACAAATCAGAACCAAATTGGCAGGCAGAGGAGGGCATTTGGGGACTATATCAGGCCTGTGGGGGAGGGCAGTTGAGGGAGAGATCAGGCTGGCAGGGGAGGACATTTAGGGGTGATCAGGCAGGCAGAGGAAGTTAGGGGCGATCAGGCCTGCAGGAAAGGGCAGTTGGGGGAAACCAGGCTAACAGGGGAGGAAAGTTGGGGAGGACAAGGCCTGAAGGGGAGGGCAGTTGGGAGCAACCAGGCCAGCAGGGGAGGGAATTTGGGGGGAACCAGGCCTGAAGGGGAGACAGTTGAGGAGACCAGGCTTGCAGGGGAGGACAGTTGGTGGTGAGATAAGGCCGCATTGGAGGGCAGTTGGGGGCAATTGGGCCAGCAGGGGGAAGTTAGGTGTTAATAAGGCCAGCAGGGGAGCAGTTAGAGAGTGATCATGCAAGCAGAAGTGGTTAGGGGCAATCAGGCAGGCGAGTAGTTAGGAGCCAGCAGTCTCTGATTGTGAGAGAGATGCCCGACTGCCAGTTTTCACCCAATACCAAATGCAGGGTATGGCAAAAGTAGGTTTATAGGAAACACAACATTTATTTATATAGTACTAGAAGCCTGATGCACGGATTTGTGCTCTGGTGGGATCCCTTTGGCCTGGCCTGTGGGGATCAGGCCTATACTGGCAGTCAGGCTTCCCCCGAGGTGTGTCAAATTGGAGAGTTCAGGCTGGTTTGAGGGGCACCCCCACACACACCCAGTGCACGAATTTTGTGCACTGGGCCTCTAGTAAAAGCATAATATGCTATTTGTCCAGTGGATCAGTCGACTGCTTGACCAGTTGCTATGACGTGCAGACCAGTAGGTTCTGACCAGTAGGTTAGGTAGCTGCTGGGGTCTGGTGGCCGATTGGGATTGGGTGATAGGGCCAAACACACCCTGGAGCTCTCCCACAGTCCCTCACCAATTGGCTGGCTCCCACCTGCCCCAATCAGGACTGGGCAAGATGGTCCTGATTGGCTCAATCGCCGGCCAGGCAGAGGAACCCCATCAATGCATGAATTCATGCACTGGGCCTCTACTTAGATATAACTTACTTATTTTTGGTTGGTCTGTTTATTCTTTCTTCCTTCTTTTGCCTCAGTGAATGTGAAACAAAACCAACATTTTCTGAATAAATACCATGTTTGTACCCTGACAATAACTAACAGAATGTTAGAAGAAGTGGTCAAGTTAACCAAAATGCAATGATACTTCTTTGTTAATGTATTTAAGCTTTTTTTTTTTTTTAAGACTGAACAGATTGATAATACAAGTATCAAAATAAAAAGTTTTTATGTCCTACATGGGATATTGCCCAAGAGCCCACCCTGTAAAACTACAATTGATGAGCTAATTATTTTTGAGAGGACCATAGGCATGTTATAACAGGATGCTGCTAGAAAAATTCAGCAGACTATGCCTTGAAGTAGGATTCCAAAGCTGAGACCTGATCTGTGCAGGAATATAGGCATATAATGAAAATCTTCAAGAGTGCTATTGAGCCTTTAGAGTTTTTTCAGTTAAAATATGTGTGGGCTGAAACTGGTTTGGCTCAGTGGATAGAGCGTTGGCCTGTGAACTGAAGGGTCCCAGGTTTGATACCGATCAAGGGCATGTACCTTGGTTGAGGGCACATCCCCAGTAAGGGGTGTGCAAGAGGCAGCTGATCAATGATTCTCTCTCATCGATGTTTCTGACTCTCTATCCCTCTCTCTTCCTCTCTGTAAGAAATCAATAAAATATATTTTTTTAAAAATATGTGTGGAATGTTCAGAAATAAGAAAGAAAGAGCCAGAATTAGAAATGGGGATGAAACAGGAATGTTTCCTGAAAAAATCAATAATAGCAGGAAATACAAATATTAATAGAAATGTTTGAGCCTGACTTGCATCTTCTCAAAATCCCTATGTGGAAGTCCTAACTACTGATGAGATCGCATTTGCAGAAGAGGCCTTTAAAAAGATAATTGACCAGGCCTGCAGGGGAGGGCAGTTAGGGGTGACCAGGCCTGCAGGGGAGGGCAGTTAGGGGTGACCAGGCCTGCAGGGAGGGCAGTTAGGGGCAAACAGGCTGTCAGGGGAAGAGGTTAGGCATCAATCAGGCTGGCAAGGGAGTGACTAGGGGGTGATCAGGCAGGCAGGCAGAAGCGGTTAGGAGCAATCAGGAAGGTGGGCAGGCGAGCAGTTGGGAGTCAGCAGTCCTGGATTTTGAGAGGGATATCTGACTGCCCGTTTAGGCCCGATCCAGATAGGATCGGGCCTAAACGGGCAGTTGGACATCCCTTGAAGGGTCCCAAATTGGAAAGGGTGCAGGCTGGGCTGTGGGACACACACCCCTGTGTGCAAATTTTGTGCACCGGGCCTCTAGTTTTGAGAATAATTGTACTAGACTAATATTACCAATGAATGTATGAATAAAGTTTACTTCAATTTGGCAACAAAAAATCTATCATGTAATATATAGTGTTGGACAAAAAGTATGTTTACAATTGTTTATATAGAAAACAGTACAGTAATTACTAAATAATCTATCTATCTATCATGTATCTATCTATAAAAGCCTAAGTGACTGTCTGGCCATTTGACCATCCAACTGGTAGCTATGACCCACACTGACCTCTAGGGGAAGACGTTCAACAAGGTAGCTGCCAACCTGCAGTGACTTGGCAGCTGCAGTTCTCAAGTGATGCATCCAAAACTAGAGAGGAGGGAGCCTGATTCCAGGGTGTGTTACCCTAGAACAACCCTCTTGCAATCCAGGACCTCTCAGGGGATGTTGGAGAGTCAGTTTGGGCCCAATCCACACAGGCCAGGCCAAAAGACACCACTGGAGCACAAATCCATACAGTAGGCCTCTAGTAATATAAGAACAAATTTTGTGTTTCCCATAAACCTACTTTTGCTACACCCTCCTTTGGAAGAAGGGTGGATCATGAAAAGTTGGATAGAATTCTCTATTGTAGAACTTCTCAGAGCATTTTAAATATTAATGTGCTTTACAAACCTCCAAAAAAGAGGGCACAACATGCAGGAGTCCTCAACTGTTCTTGTACCACACAACATGGGAAAGAGATTACTGATCTCAGTGACCCATCCCAGGTTCCAAACTCTAAGATTTTTTTTTACCATGATGTATTAAAGTCACATGCTCAGCCTCCTCATGGTTCTCTGGCTGCTCATCCTCTAAAAGGAACAATGAAGAATCTTTTAGAAAATATTTTTTAAAGAGAGACAACTGTGCTTTACAACCCAAAAATTTGTGTTTTAAGGAAGAGCTGGTGGAGGATTTGAGATGTAATCTTGAATTCGTTTCATTAAGAAAATTTTCTGTCACAAGAACTATCTCTACTTCAATCTCTTTGTTTTCACATTGCTTCTTTATAAACAAATAATATGTTATTTCATTTTATTTTTGCTCTTTAACATGGGATAGTGTGTGTGTGTGTGTGTGTGTGTGTAAACAATGAAATTAACTCTTAAATTATTTGAAAGAAAATGATGGGCTATTGACTATAGTTAGGAATTTATCAAGATTATCTGAGACATGACAGTGGCAACAGCACTAACTCATTCCCAAGCATCATGAACAATATCCTATTGGAGGAATAATTACTGGCTTCTGTGATCATTCTCATCATGAAAGTATAATGTGCAAAAGTCACAGGCTTCCTTAGGATTGGTGCTGTGCAGGATAATACAGCTCACTTCATTTAATCTACATTAAATGGGGAACAATTTACTAGTATTTTCTAATACTTTCTTTTCTTAGCCTTAGTAGAAACTGCCTCAGATGGACTCATTGACCATTGATCATAAATCAGATTTTATTGGTAAAGAGGTGAGGTGGGTTAACAATAAATTTACTTGTAAATTGAGAAGAGATAAATCTTTGCTCTCTCAAGGGTAGCAGTGCATTTATAGGTTGGAAGGCAGTACTACTTTTCAAAAAGCACTTTATAGGAAGGTAAAGTCTTCAAGACCTTGGGTGGTTTATGATCTCTGAAACTTGTGTATCTGCAGAATTGTTGTAAAATACACTAATAAAATAAAATAGGATGTTGCTTTCTATTTGCCTATGTTACTTACCATGTGAAGTACTTGTACAGGTAGAATAGGGGCTCCATAAAATAAACTCATAAGCTGAAATTTAATTCTTTTGGGAAATCCTCCACTTTTATTTACAGAGCTATAAGCTTAGCAAATAAAAACAACTAAGAGAAATATTGCAAATATATTTCATATCACTCTATAATCAAGATCCCTGACTGATATGTAAGCCATTCTGTCCCATAAAACTGTCTGGCAATCATTGTTGACTTTAATATGTATAATTAATCTCCACATCAGTAATAACTTAAATCTACAGGCAGAGTGAGAGAAACATAGAATAAGACTATGCTTATTCTATGTTTCATGATTTAATTATGACATACTGAAATGTTCTTCTTGACTGAAAAATTACAGAATCATTATTTTAGAAATTTGCAATATAAAAATAAAGTATATTTGTCATGTGAAACAGTGATAGAGACTTCAGAGCAATATTAAAATCTAAATTATATTTAAAACAACTTGGGGAGCTACTTCTAATAAAAAGCTCTTTAAACATGAAAGATGCCCTTCCATCATTGTTTGGATATCTGATCTATTTCCATTTAAATTAGTTTTTTGTATATCCTAATATATTTCTTTTAAAAAAAAATATATTTTATTGATTTTTTACAGAGAGGAAGGAAGAGAGATAGAGAGCCAGAAACGTCGATGAGAGAGAAACATCGACCAGCTACCTCCTGCACACCCTCTACCGGGGATGTACTGCAACCAATGTACATGCCCTTGACCGGAATCGAACCTGGGACCTTTCAGTCCGCAGACCGACACTCTACCACTGAGCCAAACCGGCTTCGGCTCCTAATATATTTCTATTCCATCAAAAAGCATTCAAATAAATATAAATAACTCTGGTAGAATATTAAGTATCTGAATTTAAACAATCATTAAATATGCAACATGTTTTGCACAAATGTGCTGTACTGTGTCATTTATTCACATACTAATGAATTGAAGTGTGTTGTACCAAGTGGAAGACTGACAACATGATCCATGCCTCCAACTCTCTGGAATGTCTGCCCTGAGATCTCAAACTTAAATCATTTAACACTGACTTCCTCACCTATATCTTCAAAACCTACTCCACCCACAGTCTTCCCATCTCAGTTGATGGCAGCTCTACCTTTCTAGTTTCTCGGGTCAAAAACCTTAAAGTTTGCCTTTTCCTTCATACAGATATTCAATGTGTCAGAAAATTCTGCTTCACCTTTAAAATACAATCATAATGTGCTAACATCTTGGTTCAACCCCCTCCTATCTCATACTTTACTATAAAAGCTTTCTTCTTGGACTCCGTGAACTCACCCCTCACCCTCAGCTAGAGTAATCCTTTCAACCAGATAGTTGGAATGATCTTTATAAAGCCTAAATTGGATTATGCCTCTCCTCTGCTTAAATTACTTTAGTGACCATCCCTGCATCTCACTCAGGAGAAGAAGCCAATGAACTACCACCTCTTTATCTCTTTGACCTTATCACCTTCTCCCTCCCCTGCTCTGGCCCAGCCCCCTGGCATTCTTGCTTTATGTCATGCACTCACTGGTGTTTGCACCAGCTGTTTGCACCACTGTTTCCTTTGCCTCAAATATATAAATGTTTAAATTCCTCCTCACCCCTTGCTCAACTCTTAGCTTTTTAATATTGCCCATGCCAATAGTCAGATTATAATCATATATTATAGTGCAATTATAATATACCTACTAATCTTCATGCCTGATCTCCTTTTCATTGTTTTTTTCCCCTATCTTTTCAAAGTACATATTAGCTTCAAACATGCTACCTCATTTACTAATAACTCATTTATTGTGCTTATTGTTCATTGTCTTTTTGCTCTCACTGGGACATAAGCCTCATGAAGGACCAGATTTTTAAAAATATATATATCTTATTGATTTTTTTACAGAGAGGAAAGGAGAGGGATAGAGAGCTAGAAACATTGATGAGAGAGAAACATCGATCAGCTGCCTCCTGCATAACCCCCACCCGGGATGTGCCCACAACCAATGTATATGCCCTTGACCAGAATTGAACCTGGGACCTTTCAGTCTACAGACTGATGCTCTATCCACTGACTCAAAGCAGTTTCAGCACAAAGGCCAGATTTTTTTTTTTTTTTTTTTTTTTGAGAGGAGACAGGACTTCACTTACTTGTGCTAAGTGTTCAAAATTGCACTTTGCACATACTAGGTGCTTAACAAATTTGTATTGAATTATGAGATGAATAGTAAAATTATATAAATCTAAAAGATGGCTCCAAAAACTATAGATATTTTTTAAATCACTTTCTTGCTAAAAACAGAAAACACATAAACCAAACCGAAACAAAACAAAACCCACTACACCATACATACAATTCTAGAAGAAAAGAAGAGAAACTTGAGTTTTTGAAAATGTTGTCAAACATAGTTTCCCAGTATCAATCATAAAAATATTATGAAGGACCAAAAATTGATTTGGTCTAATTAAGACAATGAGATCATCAAAGGTGTACACAGATCGATGTAATATAATGGTGGACCAGAGGAAGATAATTCATATCTCTTGATACCTGGTTCCTTTTACCATTTCACTACAATGACTGGGTAGTACCCACATTGTGATTGCTCTAATCTGTGTTTCTGGGAAAATTTTCATGCAGATTTAATTCTCAAATGAGATCAGTTTCCAATCTATACATCTTTGTAGATCTCAATAATAACAAAAAGTTTTATAATCTACCCACCTATTTAAGCCGGAAGTTCAGTTACTCCTAAATTCTCCCTTTTATTCATGTTCATACTCCCCCACCCAATTTAATCAGTAACAACTTAGTATTAGTATTTATTAAATTTTAAAAAATATATTTTTATCGATTTCATAGAGGAAGAGAAAGAGCAAGAGAGAGAGAAAAACAACCATGATGAGAGAGATGATCATTGGCTGCCTCTTGCACGCCCCTGACTAGGGACGTAGTTGGCAACCAGGGCATGTGCCCTGACCAGGAATTGAACTGTGACCATCTGGTTCATAGGTCAACCACTTAGCTATACCAGCCAGGCTACTAAATTTTTCTGATCACATCTTTTCACTGTCTTTGCTATTTTCCTAATTCAGAAAATAGGCATCTCTCTCCTAGCTTTCTAGGAAAAAATCCACATCCTTTTCTTCTTCCTGCCTGTTATAATAAGGGGGCTGTGTTTTTCTCCCAATTCAAGATAACTGACTCCATATATAATATGGGCCCCACCCTTTCTTTCTTCTTAACTACCATTCACTATTGTGTATCTCTTCCTTTCACTGATATCCTCCTCCACGCAAAGGACCATTCCCATTGGCATTGAAACATGCATGGACTCTCGTTTATTACAAACTAAAATAAAATTAAATAACCACCTCTTTCTAATCTATATCATCTTCCATTAACTACCATAATCTCCTTTCTTGAAAAAAGTTGTTAGTACACTGTATTCATTTTAGTAAATCTTGCCCTTTTCTCAACAATCTCCAATCTGGTCTCTACCCTCATCACTTCTCTGAAGCAGCTCCTGCTATATATTGTCACTCACAATTTACATGTAAAAATCTGATTTTTTTCATTTTTTAAACTTATTGGATTCTGAGTCCTTTTGTTAAATATTAAATATGTATGAGAGATTTAATAGTAATACCTAAAAGAGTTTTTAATAGCTAAAAGAGTTTAAGAAGCATATTCCTACCATGGCATTTGAAGCAATGGGGATTGTTTCTTCCATGCCCAGTACTTTGCATCTCCTTTCAAATGCATTATCAGAAACATAAAACAAAGCAGACCACCCAATAAACATTACCTTAGAAAGCCTTATTTTCACTGGGCAATTGTAAAGAATTTCTTATTTGTTTTTGTTCTTAATGTGATTATTTTCTTTTAAGCAATTTTATACTATTTCAATTTTTTTACCAAGCATAGTATATATATATATTTTTTTCATTGTCTATTATTGTGTGACTAGTATTGCCAAAAAACCTATCTAGTTATCTTTGCTTGAACTGAGCTGAATAAATCTGTCTTCTGACCAGATGACAAATAAGAAACTTGTTAATGAAAGAATAAGAGCTAGCCCCTAGAGGACAATTCCTATTTTTCACTTTTTAAAAATACATTTTCCCCTAATGAGACTAACAGTCTGAGTTAATTTCATTTAGAAACTATTAACATTTTATTCTGTCTGCATGTTGCCAAACATCTGGATGAAAACTGAAAAAAAAATTACTCATTCATATTTTCAACTTGAATCCAGAAAGATTAGCACTTTACAAATAAAATTGCCAAATAAAATTCACAACATTCAACCATATAGTATTTGGCAGGTTTTGCAAACATTGCTACCATGGAAATAAATAATGGGACAATATGCAAAGATTATACATGGTTCACTATAGTAATCAGCATTTACTAATTTATCCTATAGTAGCAAAGGTCATTTCTGTGGCAATGAAGTGTCTGAAAATTCAATAGTTTACAACAACAATAGTTTATTTCTTGACCACAATACATATTCATCGTGGGTTGGATGTGGTTCTGCTCTACAAATTCTTCATTCTGAATCCCTAAGGTTCAGCTCATACAAGGTCATGCTGATCTTATAGAAAAACAAAAGGAAAAGAAAGAACTTAGGCAATTGCTCTTAAGGCTCCTGGTAAAAAATGGTGTGTGTCAGGTACATTCACAGTTCACAGGCCAAGCCATGTCATAGGGCCACATCTGATTTCCATGTTTCAGAAAAGTATAATTCTTTCATAGGAAGAGAAAGTAAGGAGTGGGGAATAATAGAATCTGAAATCTGACATACCTCACTCAGTATAGGTGATAAATCTTAGTTAACTTTAGTTCTAAAAATCTATATTGCTGCCACACTCATAATACATACTATTTTTAAAATAAGTGAATTTTAAATATATATATTAAATATGCCTTTGACTAATTATAAAAACAAAAGGCAATCTATGTTGAATCTTGTTTAAATACATGTTTTATTGATTTCAGAGAGGAAAGGAGATGGAGAGAGATAGAAACATAAATAATGAGGGAGAATCATTGATCGGCTGCCTCTTGCGTGCCCCACACTGGGTGTCAAGCCCACAACCCGGGCATATGCCCTTGATGGCAATCAAACCTGAGACCCCTTAGTCTGCAGGCCCATGCTCTATCCATTGAGCCAAACTAGTTATAACTCTGTTCAGTCTTTTATGATGTCCAGAAATAAACTTATTAGGCACTCATGAAAAAGCAGTATTGATTTACCACGACTTTGCATACTTTATATATTTCTTAGCCTAGTAAACTTCTAGGCCAAAGAAGGCACCCAATCAACTTTCATGGAACAGAATTAGTATATAAATTAATAAACAAATGCATGACGGAATGTGTCCCTTTTAATGTCCTTAACTCAATAATTATTGGTGACTTAATCACTACATAAAGACTTTATTAATTTTTCTTGTTATAGGATCCTTCATTATGTTCAACTTCCTATGCCAAAATAACACCAATATACATTATATAGTATACACACACTCAGGGAAGAATTTAATTATTAAATATGAGAAGTTTACCATAATTACTCTTTCCTTCTATACAAGATGCATGTATACCATTGTGCCACATTTAGAACCATAAAACACAAATATTTTGAAGGATTGACAGCTATATCACCATAGAAGTTTTTGTAATTAGTTTTTAGACAACAGCTGAGAAACTATGTTTAAAAAATGGAACCTCGCAGGATAGTAAGTTTTAAAAAGTCATAGTTATTGGAAAATCAAGAGTCAGGTAAGAGAAATGTATACAAGAAAATTTAAAACTTCAACGTTTGATGGATATAAAATCTATATAACTTTAAAATATTTTAATATTTTATATAGATATATTTTAGAAAATTATATACATGTCTATATAATTTTATATTTTGTGCATTTATAAATTTATTATACATGCTATGTTTATTTTATATATAATTAGAGGCCCAGTGCACAAAATTCATGCATAAGTAGGATCCTTAGCAGCTGTCAGCTGCTGGCTAGGGCCTCCCTTCCCCTGGCCACCAGCCACTGCTACCATGGGTGGTTGGCTGGCCAGTCCTGCCCCCTGGTTGAACTCCAAGTCCAGGGGATAATTTGCAAATTATGCTTTTATTATACAGGATTTTATAAATGTATATTATACTAGAGGCCTGGTGCACGAATTTATACATGAGTGGGGTCCCTCAGCATGGCCTACAACCAGGACTGATTGGGGCTGGATAGAACTGGTGGGGGGTACTGGCCAGCTGTAGGATGTTGGCTGTTGGAGTACACTGACCACCAGGAGGCAGCTCCAGTGTTGAGCATCTGACCCCTGGTGGTCAGTTTGCATCATAAGTGTCATCCAGTCATCCGGTTGTCCAGTCATAAAGGCCACTTAGGCTTCTGTATCCTATATAATAAAAGGCTAATATGCAAATCAACTGAACTGCTGAACAATCTGTCTCTATGATGAGAACTGACCACCAGGAGGCAGCCACTCAACACAGGAACTGCCACCTGGTGGTCAATGCGCTTCCACAGGGGGAGCACTGTGCAGCCACAAGCCGAGCCCACAGTGGAGGAGCACAGCGATGGTGTTGGGATCCTCTCCCGCCTCCACAACAGCGCTAAGGATATCTGACTTACGGCTTACAGATATCTCCTAAAGGCTCCTGGACTGCAAGAGGGCTCAGGCAGGGCTGAAGTGGCCATCCTCCCCACAGTGCACGAATCTTGTGCACCGGGCCTCTAGTATACAGATAAGAATGTAAAGTATATGTACCAAGAAAAACACATGAAAGATGTAATTTAAAAAAAGATAGCTATTTGCAATAAAATCCAAATATAACAACAATCTGGAAATCTAACAAGAGTTTTAAAACACTTCTATAAGTAAAATAATTAAATATATTAAAATGAATTTAAAAATACAAATAATTTGGGAGCTAAATCATATTTAAGAATAGGAAAATATGTAATAGTTTGGTCCTTCTGAAAGTCAAATGCAAATCACAACACAAAATATAATGCTATTTTATACCAATTCAATTGGTAAAAATGAAAAAGTGTGATAATACAAAATGCTGGAGACATGTGTCCCTAGGAGCTCTTAAACTTGCTCTTGGGAGTGGGATGTTTTGTACAAACTATGGAAAACCCACATTTAAACACTTATATATCCTAAAAAGAAATTAATTTTAGGCTTGTATATACAACGAACATCTTACATTTATATAGTAGAAGATATGTATGAAGATTCCATAACAATTTTCTCAAAATAGAAAGAAGTACCAGATTTCCTTGAAAAGGAATGTATATGAATCAACTAAAATATATTAAAACAATGGGGCATTCTGCCACAGTGAAAACAAATAAATTTCAATGCCACAGATAAATTAAAACAAGCAAAAATTGCTTATAACAGGCTATTCTCTATACAGTTAAAAATAAAACTTCTAACATGACAGTATATACTCTTTAGTCACATGTAAGCAAAATATTTTTAAAGAAATAAAACAAAGAAGGAAAACAGAAGTTTTGTCAAGATGAAGAAATAGACAAAGCATTTATATTCTTCCCATACATTACAGAAACAATAGTCACTACAGTATTACAAAGATAATTAAAATATTGAACATTACAAGCAGAATACAAATGAGGTGAACACTATAATTTTCCTATAAGCCCTTTAAGTTTTTAGACCAGGGGGTAGAAATGAAAAATTCAGACCAGCCTGGGCCTTTCCCTGAGTTGAGCAGATGTAGCTGAGTCCAATGAAGACCAGAAGGCTCCATTTCATAGAGCATAGCATGAAAGAGGAGAGAGGTGTCCCGAGATGGAATTCCAGGGATCTTCTTTGAGCACTTAGTTGAGAACTGATCATAACATGTATATGAGGAAGTACACAAGTCCAGGAAGTACACAAGTCACCTGTATGTATTAGAGGAAAGAGAAACAAACACTGCCAGAGTGGAAACCTTTTAATTCAGGAGCATACTGGTTAGAATACTCAGAATCTCTTGCTTACCTGTTGGAGAGAAATAAATTTTAGAAAATGCAGCTCTGTTATGAACATAACCCAAATGGATAAAACTATTGGCAAAAAACATAAACATATCCAGAACAAAACTTAATAATATTCTTAAAACACAAATGTATACTACACACAATAATATAAAATTCAAATGACTGACATCCAACTAAAAATTATCAGACATGTAAAGATGCAGAAAAACACAACAAAGATCAATCAATTGAAATTGACCTAGAAATTATACTAATGGCAGTGTTTATAGAGTAGTCTACTAAAACAAATATATGACTGAAGAGCACATGCTCAAGAGACTAAAGGAAATAATGAAAAATTAAACAGATTAAGAAGAGATATACAACATATAAAAAGGGCACACATTAAATTTCAAGAGATGAAAATTCAACATCTGATATGAAAGGTTTACTGAATGAAATTAAAGTATATTAAAACTATTCAGAAGAAAAGAACTTGAAAACATAGCAAAAGAAAATATCCCAAGTGAAATATATTAAGGGGAAAAAAAGAGTGGAAAAAATAATAAACACACAGCATCAATGATCAGTTCTTGGAAAAATCCCATGCACCCAAATATATGAATAAGAGTTCCAAGTGTGGAGTGGTGATATTTGAAGAAATGATGTCACTTGCTAATTCAAGAAACCAAAGAAAATAAAGTATTCCACTCCAAAACACATCATAATCAAACTAGTACAAATCTAAAGAGAATGGCAAAATAATGAGAGTGGCAAGAACTTACTATTTGGAGAAGACAATTAGATTTCTAGGAGATGATTTATCAGAAAACCATGGAGATATGAAGGAATTGACACAATCATTTTGAATTACTAAGAGACAAATATCTGGCAAACCAGAATCTTTTATCTAGTAAAAATATTCTTAGAGAAGGAGGCTTAAGTCAAGATATTCTCAAATGAAGAAAAATAAGAGAATTTGTAACTAACATCTCTTACCTAAAAATGACTAAAGGAAATTCTCTATACAGAAAGAAAATTATTAAAAAGAAATCATCTATAATAATAAAAGGATAATAAGCTAATTAGACCAGACATCATTCTGGATGTTTTTTCCAGACAAAGCCAGGCTGGAGGGAAGGCTGGGTCCCAGATATCTGCAGGTGGCCAGAGCAAAGCCAGGGTCCAGAGTGCCTTCCTGTTGGTGGCAGCTCCTGCATTGAATGTCTGCCCCTGAGAGGGAGGTCACCAGCGGTGGTGATCAGAGGGTGGGGCCGGCCAGTAGGCAGTGCCAGTAAGCCAGTCAAGACAGGTGCCAGAAGGAACAACCCCCCCCCCCCCCGATTTCCCTACCTACCGGTCACCCCATAGATGGTGCTTATGGTCGGCCAGGCCTAGGGACCCTACCATATATATTGGGAACAGTCTCTTAGATTTAAAAATTAAAACCTATTCTAACACTGAAAGAACAGGATGATATATTGATAGCAATTGGACCAGAGTCCAATATGCATGGACTCTGGCTTGCATGACCACATCTTGTGGTCATCCCTGATTTTGACACTTATAACTGTGTGATAAAGCCAATTACTTAACTTTTCTCTGCTTCAGTTTTTCCACCCAGAAGATGGAGTAAATGGTACTACTGCCTCAGAAAGATTATGTTATGTACTACTTTTTATAACCAGGGCAAAAAAAAATGTGCCCGCTCTTACAACAGCAAGATGTCTTTCACCTTTATGAAAAGTATGGTCACTGGTGCATACAGTGTCCTACATTGCAAGAGAATGCAGGCCCTTCTGAGGGACCTCCCTCCTCCGTGCATGAATTTTATGTACCAGGACTCTAGTAAGATATATCAGAAGTCTGTATGTAATTGGTTAAATTCATTTCTAAATTTTATTCTCTAGGAGTAAAACTGTTAGTGATTCAAGAGATCATTATGTAAGATTTTAGGATTTTTAAAAAAATATTTGATACTTTTAGGAACATGATTTGGTAAAATGAATTCCTAACAAGTTTTGAACACATATAAATTATGTGCTATTCATAATCTTGAAACTACTCAAAATCTTACATAAGAAATCATGGGAATAAATTTCAATTTTGTACTCATTGGCATTGACATTTTCCCCCAACAATTTCAAATAACCAGTTACTTAACCTATGTTTTTGAAATCAAACAAAACAAACAAACACCTAGTAGCTGAGAACAGAGCTATGAGATGGTGCACCAGAGGTTTTTAATACATTCCAGCCTGGCCTGCACCATCACAATGTATATCCTATAAAATAAAAGGCTAATATGCAAATCCACTGAAATGCAGAATGACCAATTGCTATGATGTGCACTGACAACCAAGGGGCAGATGCTCAATGCAGGAGCTGCCCCTGAAGGTCAGTGTGCTCCCTCAAGGGGAGTGCCACTCTGCCAAAAGCCCTGAGCCAAGCTCATGGCAGGTGAGCACAGAGGCAGTGCTAAGCAGTCAGTCAGACATCCCCTGAGGGCTCCGGCACTGCAAGTGGACACTAGCTGGGCTGAGGGACCCCCTTCCTCCCTAGTGCACAAATTTTGTGCACTGGGCCTCTAGTCTAGTCTATAAGATGGCTTGAGTGATACAGTGCCCTGATTGCTACAAAAGTCGTAGCAAGAGAATGTTAGAGAAACAGATTCAGTCTCCTCTGCTCCAACTTGCCATGTGCCCTAATTGACATTCATTTATGAATCTAATGCCTCATCATATTTTCAATCATTTCCTTGGGCTAAGCAAGAGATGGAACGACTTTATATAATGGAATTTATAGTTTTTATGATATTAGCTTTAGATTGCTTAATTTCCCACCAGAACAGTTAGACCAATTTATACTTAATTGATGGTGATTGAGAAATCAGTTGTCTTCAACTCTAACCAGTACTGAAATTTGTCATTATTTGATTTATATAAAATAAAACCCAGAGAATTATGTCATTAGGTAGTTTGGCTATGTACCTTCCTATTACAGCTTACATTAAAACATCTCTAAATGACTAGCTTTTGAATATAAACTTGTTAAATGTTTATATATGAAAGTGTAATAGAAATATTTACCCAAAGTGTCTTAACACTTAGCAGACATTTGTAGTCTAGGAAATAAAAAAAAAATTCAGCACCTCTCTCTCTTTGACTACTGGATTTCTCTTAACCTTTTACTTTACAACTTTACTTTCCTTGAGAAATTTTCAGTATTGACTGGTACTGCATACATGAATATGCATTATTTATAGGAAGTCTAATAACATGTGCTCCACCTACTAATCTGATAGCAATATACAATGCTTCGCAGTGATGAAAACTCATTAGGGTATTGCAGAGAAACTGGTGTTAAATTTCAACAAGTTTAATAAAATTCATATTGGATTAAACAATAGAAATGAAAATTATATTTAGGAAGAAACTAAACCATACTTTTTAAGCTGTTCAGCATGAAAGATAAATTAGAATAATATCAAAAAAGAAGTCATATAAATAAATGACAGTAAGATTCTTCAGAAATTCTTGCATTAAAAATATTCAATGAAAATCATATGAACAGCATCTGTACACACACACTTCCACAAAACTCTGAATATTTTCTGCATTGATTTGTCTTTTGTTTGACAAAACACACCTCCATCTTTCTTGGATAGCTTGTATACTTGATAGCATTTAACACATCAGTGGCTTAAATATTTAGATACTTTTATAACCATTTATTCCCCCATGTATTTAGGAAAATCTTATTTTAAAAATTAATTCATTTTTTACTCCAGTTACTCTTTTTTTCTGTTTATGACTATACTAGTATGTTTAGCCTGAAGTTTTAGGAATCTATTCTGCAAATTCTATTTGTGAAATTGCTAAGGTATTATGGATGATTGGCTCAGAAGCATCACTACTCTCAGAAAACATGGCTCTAATTATATTCCTATTGACAGTCCTATCTTAATGTAAAAAAAAAAAAAAGTCTATACCATATCCTCTATGATAGAGAACTTTGCAATATTTACCAAACAATTTAGGTGACTGGGGAAGAAGGAATTTAATTCAAAAATACCTTTGAGCAAGAAATTCTCTCACTTCATTGCTCATCTTTCTGAGGGGTTCATTACTATTGGAATTAAAGTGAGAGCATATATTGCAACTTATCTGCTTCCTCATATAAGTATATAGTGGTAGGATTCCTGCTGCCACAGAGGGATTTTCTTTTTCAGGCTCCATTTAATAATAGATATTTGGGAAAAAGGTAACTAGTCAACTGATCACCACTTAAAGAACCATGTAACCAGCCCCCAAAGTTCAAATATTCTTAGATAGATAGAACTTCTTGTGTTTCTAGAAACAATAACCGGTGTCCCACCTCTGATATAACCAAATAATCTTCTATAGAATTTTAGCCCACTTCAGGTAAAAACTACAAACTCTGGTCATTTTCTATTATTTTTTATTGAGGTAGAGTTGACATACAAAATTGTATTAGTTTCAGATATAAAATATAACGATTCAATATTTATATATTGTGAAATGATGTACAACATGATTTAATATTTATATATTGTGAAATACCATGTTTCCCCAAAAATAAGACCTACTTACAGGTTTCCTTCTGAGTGAAATATAAGGCATCCCCTTGAAAATAAGGCCCTCCCTAGGCTAAACATGAGAGATTTGGTCCACTGATTCTGAAAGAAATGGAGTCACAAGAAATTCACCAGGAAATTCAGGAATTGGATTGTTATGATGATGTTCCAGAAGATGATGACATGATTGTCATTGAATAAATGAGTAAATTCTTGATACTGTAGGATTCACAGTTTGTCTGGTTTGTATTGACAACTACCGTACAACTGTACCATATACAGGTAATAAATTTCCTTTATTTTCATGGAAAAATAAGACATCTCCTGAAAATAAGACCTAGCGCATCTTTGGGAGCAAAAGTTAATATAAGACACTGTCTTATTTTTGGGGAAACAGGGTAATTCTAGTTAACATCTTTCACCATACATAAGTGCAGACTTCACTCTTTCTTGTGATGAGAATTATTGAGACCTATTCTCTTAGCAACTTTCAAATAGACAACACAATATTATTACATATATTATCACCATGTTTACATTATATCCCCATGATTTATTATTTTATACCTGAAGGTTTATACCTTTTGATGCACTTAACCCAAATTTTTAAAAAGAAAAAAAATGACAGTAAAAGTAAATGCCAGCAGACAGATTCTTTCAGGAGTAAAAATATGGTGAAAAAAGAACAGCTTGAATGATTTCCTATTTGTAAGGCCTTTAGTCAAAGTTATATGTACACAGATCAATTAACATTTTTATCTAAAATCTAAAATTGTGCCTCACCCAGCACAGCCAAGGGTTTGGGGAATCTAGGGGGTGGGGAGGGGATGGAGTGGGGGGCACGAAGAATTGGGAAAAGACAAAGAGAATAAACTGGGTCGAGGTGGATCTCCTGTGCCTGGCTGAGACCACAGAAAAAATCCAGACTGCAAGTTGATGCTTTATTTTTTAGCATTTTATAGAGGTAAACAAGGTAGTGGTCACCATAATTACAATGTTGTGAGTTTCACTTGTTTTGGCAGCACTTGTTGCATCTTCCACAGCCATTAGCTACCCAGGTAATATCTAGGGAGCATCATAAGGTCAAGCTTAATTATGCTAAGAGGGCTGTGCCCTCTAAGCTGGGACTTGTTTTGTGGCTTTGCCAACAGGTCAATCTGAGGCTTAACTCTATAGCTGCTCCCTACATAAAATATCCACATGTTGAAGAACCAGAGAACAGAATTTGAGTCACCTAACAGCTGCTTAAAAGTGAGGAGGATCCATAAAAGATGAGAACTAATTCCAGAAAGAAGAGAAATAAATTATAATATTTTGTGTATAAATTTTATTAAAATACGTTTTACTCCTCAACCATATATGCTCTTGATAGCCTCCAGCAAAAGATAAATAAACTAAACTAAACAATGAGATTTGAGATACAACTGAAATTGATTTTTACAAGTTAATTTCTTGTAAAGCAACTAAAATAACGACTAAATTTAAAATGTTTTTGAATGAATAAGAGTACTTATCCTCCACAGGCTAAGAATGATAAAAATGTGATCCAAAAGTATTCTATATATGAAGAACCAAAAATAATTGACTCATTTTGAATAGAAAAGATAATCCTGAGATAATCCTCATGTTGAAATTTGCAGACAATTATTTTAAAAAGTAACTGTAACACCATTCAAGGATGTAAAAATGTATATTCACAATGAAAAATAGAAACTAATGAAAGAAACAATTGGGACTTGGCCAGTGTGGCTTAGTTGGTTGAGCATCTTCCAGTGCACCAAGAGGTCATGAGTTCAATTACTAGTCAGGGCACCTACCCGAGTTACAGACTTAATCCCTAGTAGGGGGCGTACAGGAGGCAGCCAATTGAGATTGATGATTATCTCTTCCTTTCCCTTTCTTTTTCTCTCTCTCTCTTTATAAAACCAACAATCTATACTAATAAAAGGATAATATGCTAATTAGACCAGATAGACTGAACACCTTCCAGATGTCCTTCTGGACTTCCTTACCTTAAAAAGCCATGGTGGCAGAGGCACAGGTAATTAGGGGCAACCAGGCAAGCAGGGGAGAGCAGTTAGGAGCAATCAGGCAAGCAGGTAGATTGGTGACCAGGCTGGCAGGCGAGAGAGGTTAGGAGTGATCAGGTTGGCAGGGGGATAGTTAGGGGTGATCAGGCTGGCAGGGGAGCAGTTAGGAGGCATCAGATAGGCATGCAGAGGGGTTAGGGGCAATCAGGCAGGCAGGCAGGTGAGCAGTTAGGAGCCAATGGTCCTGAATTTTGAGAGAAATGTCTGACTGGCAGTTGGATATTTCTCGAGGGGTCCCAGATTGGAGAGGGTGCAGACCGGGCTGAGGCAACCCTCTCCCCCCATGCACTAATTTTATGCACAGGGCCTCTGTATTTAAATAAAATAATAACAATAAAAAAACCCTGCTTCAGTGCAAAACTTTTTGTGGCTCTCCATTCTTAACTTTGTAAACCATTCATTGGATGCTAAAACTATTGGGCAAAATTAGGATGAGAAACAGGATGTTTACACAGTCTCAAAGTATATCTCCACAAGATATTCAACAATCCAAAAGACAGATAGCAATTTTACAGTAGAGAAGGCTGACCACCTTAACCACATCAAGTCAATTTGGGCCACCTGATAAGCAGTATAAAAAACAAAACAAAACACAGCATCACCTCTTTAGTATTCCTGCCAAGAATGCATAATATTAACCTAATCATGAGAATATACCAGACAAATCCAAATTGAAGAACATGCAGCAAAATAATACACCTGAACCCTCAAAATTATCAGGTATGACAGATAAATGAAGACTGAAGAATAGTTGTTCCAGACCAATGAATGCAAAGGGACATGATTCTGAATGGAATCCTGGACCAGAACAAATTGTTTTATTTTTCTACAGAAACTATTAGGGGAACAAGTAACAAATTTTGATTAAAGTAGGCTATGTTAAAAAGACACACACAAAAAAAAAATAAACACTCAAAAAAAAAATTACAACTTTATCTTTGTTTCCCATTCTTAAGCTTGTAGACCACTCATGTGAATGCCTGATTTCAAAGTGAGAAAAAGAACTTGAAGGGTCCTCACACCCACTGCTAAGATATGTTCTGGGAAACAAGCCTGACTTGACAACAAAGTATCACTTCCAAGACACTAGACAGACTCAAGAAATTAAACAGTAATAATAATAAGGCTTATATTTTTATATTAATAAGTTTTAACAAGCTTATAATAAGTTTTCCTTTTTAGCAATGTAAGTTTTAAACAATAAATTTTTTACACAAAAATCTTGATTTTACTCTCTAATATTTTCTGCCACATAAACACAGATCATGTAACATCTAAAGTGGCACTCTCTGTCCAAAAGAGATTTAGTGTGCTCAGTCAAGATTGTGCAGTATTGGTGATCAATAAATTATATTTTTTCTATTATTTTATTTGTTATTGAAATACAATGTTTGTCATATAATAATCTAATTTAATGGACATTGTATAATAGACACATTTACTTTTCTAAGTGTCATTGCTTTACATTTTGTGGGAAAACACACCTAACTCTATGTGTATGCTATATTTTATTGCATGTAAATTATGATATTGAGGGAATAAGATATTGTTATTCTGTGACCTATTCTGAGAGTTCTTTTAGGCAATTACTACATTATGTGTCTCAGGGAAAGGGACAAAAAGATTTGTTACTTCTTTTTTTTTAGTTTAAATGTACTCATCTCCACAATTTTAAAGCCATACCTTTCTTTTTGGCAACATGTCTGACATTCACATAAGAGATATAACTTTATCAGTTTGACTGATTTTAGTATTCTTCTTCTCTCCCTGCTCCCATACCCAGGGGTGAACGTGTGTCAGTGACTGTTGGTGACTGTAAAATATTACAAAAAAAGGGTATAACCAATGAAGCAAAATCTCAAGAAGAATAAGTCAGAAAGTACTTTTAGAATTGATTCCTATTACTGGAAAATTTTATTTCTGAAATGCTTTACCCGAGTAATTTAGATAATTTTGTAAAATTTATTTTTGAATGCTATTTTCATTTAAAAAGTATTTTTGTGTTATTCATTTACTTCTGTTTTAAGACATTATCATGTAAAAAAAAAAGGGGAGACAAATTAGGGAGGAGAAGGTATATTATGGCTCACATTTACTTTAATATTAGGCTTACTTAATATACATTCTAAAGGTTTTACATGCATTTGTTATTGTACACAAACATACACACAGAGATAAAATATTTAATTTTATAAAGGTGGGTAATATTAGACTCCTAATTTTACAGATGATGAAATGAGGCACAAAGAGATTTAAATGTGACTTTCCTAAGACTATATGAACAGTAAATTATACTGTTGAAATTTACTCATAAGGCACTAACTGGTTTGGCTCAGTGGATAGACTGTCAGCCTGCAGACTGAAGGGTCCTAAGTTTAATTCCAGTCAAGGGCATGTACCTTGGTTGCAGGCACATCCCCAGTAGGGGGTGAGCAGGAGGCAGCTGATCAATGTTTCTCTCATAGATGTTTCTAACTCTCTATCTCTCTCCCTTCCTCTCTGTAAAAAAAAAAAAAAAAAAAAAAAAAAAAAAATCAATAAAAATATATTTAAAAAAACAAATTTACTCCTAAGCAGTGTAGTTCATAGCCTGTATTCTGAATAAGTCTATATATTAAGGGAATGTCCTTCATGAGTTTAGTACTGACATTCTGCAAAGAGCCTGACAGTGAAATTCAACTATTGGCCTCACTAAACCAGAACTCAAATTCCTCTGTTCAGAAAGTCTCTAACACGCTGTTAGTCCTACGATGTCACCCTACCACCACATTGATTAACGACACCAAAAGGAAATGTTATTTGAGGACATTACCACTAAATATTTGAGTGCATAAAATTCGATTATTCTAAAAACTATTATCAATGTGTCTTCTTTTGATTGCTTGTTATTTAAGTATCTTACACTTTAAATTTGAATTTACAGACAGGAAGATTGAACCATGATAACAAATGAAAGAGCTTTTTCTTATAATTAACATATAGAATTTTTATGGAAAAAAATCCTGAAGATGTTAACAAAAAACATGACTGTAATACTATTGGTTAACTTATCAATTAATCCTACTTTTGTTAATAATAAAAATTTCAATATATAATGTAAAATTATAATAATGTAAATGACAACATTCATTAAAAATTTATGAGTGACATTGAACAATATTCATTATTTTATTTATGACCAGTGTGAATTTTTTATTAATTATTTCACACTGACCCCTTATTGTGATCAGAGAAAAATCTACCTGAAGCAAATAAGGATAAGTTATAAACTATCTATATTTATTGATAAATGTCAAAACCTTTAGTTATTCTCACAAAGTGAAATCTGGAACACTTTCTCAATGTATTCAGTATATAATTTGATCTACGTGTTTTATTAAATCCAATTGCCTTTAACATTTCAGATTGCAAGATTTCACTTAAAAATATTTGACCTTATATCACTCTATATTCCTGAATATATCTATGCATACTGAATCATAGTAAACCATATAATTTAACAATCTGTAAATTTTTGTCTATCAGAAACACCTCCCAAATACTATTAACCACAGCAAACCTTTTTTTAATACTTAATTTTTCATACTTTTTAAAGAAACTTTTTCCTTTTTCTACATTGAATTGAAAATTATATGCAAAAGGAAGTGATAGCAAATATTTTGGAAATTGCCTGGTAAGGGAAATAAAAGGTCCCTGATCAATAAAAGGACGTTTGATGACATTTCAATAACCAACTTAATGAAAATTTCAGTTAAAGTGGTTGCAATTCCTAATCACAATATTTCTTTCCAGGATTTTCCTGCCACTATATGTTTTGTCCTAGAGTAGGGTTCACCTGCTACTTTTTCTGTTATCAGTAGCCAACCATTTTCCCCTTCCATTTCCTCTCTGGGCAGTTTGCTGGCCCAGCTCAATTAAAGGACAAATCCATTTTAGTCTGCAGTGTAGGAATTATAATGAAGTCAGCTGTCAAACTCCTATCTTGCAGCTGCCCCTCTGTGGGTAATCTGATGGCCACTTGTCAGCTGCTTCACCCAGTCAAACACAGACAAAGGGCCTCTGATGGCCTGCTTTATTCTAATCAATCTACACAGAGGCAGATGTTGAAATCCCAACAGGAAAAGGTGTAATTTGATTTAGAATTCAGAACTGCCTTCTGCTATTGATATATCAGATCCCCCTTAACTCGATATCCTTTTGCAACCATGAAGGAAATGACTTTGTGTTTATTTCTTTTCCTCATACTGGCCTTAAAAATAAAGCTTTAAAATAATAATTTGGGGTATAGAACATTGCCCAATGGAACATAATAGAATACAGTAAATTAATTGGTGTCTCAATGTAGAAGGAATCTAGATGATGTGGATTTAAGGCGATTTTTAAATATTCTTAAGCTGTTCATTCTAATATCATCTTATTCTCGACAAGAGTGGATATTAGAGAAAAAAGTTATTTGATTTTTTTCTAGAGTTATTAGGCAGAAGACAAAAAGCAAAATTGGATTTAGAGAAATAAAGAGAATTGATACAATTATTGTTTTTCATTTTCTGACCACAAAGATTGTAGTGAAGCTACCTGCTTTCTTAATGCAGCATTTTTTGGTAAAGAATAACTGATATTAACATACATGTTATGAGTAATTATACTCAAAACTTAAAAAATATGTGCCATTTATTACATAGTTGCTAACTCAGTCACTCTCTGATTATAGCAGTTATATACCCTAACTTCTTGAATAAGACACACATTATCTAGAAAAATCTAGTGTCAAACAAAACACTTTGTCATTTTATTATTAATATCTACAATTTCCATTTGTAATGCATTTCTGAAGGTGGTAAATTTTTCTTGATATTATTCAAATATTGAGTACATGAAAGCAATTATTTCTGAAACACATAACCATAAAATAGATTGGAGGATCCAGATCATTTATCTTACCATCTGCTTAAAAGGGGGAATAGAAATATTCATGATTGCATATTTGAGATCCTTTTATATTAAGACTGATGTCTTTTTCACCCCAAGTCCTGCTATTTATTTATTAAATCAGTTTTATTTCAAGCATTTTGTTTATATTAATTTTGCCTCAAGTTGTCAAAATGTAAAGTTTATTTTTATTAGGTCTTTAAAAGTCAACATAATATTGAAATTCTGACATACAAAGCAATAATATATTTGTCTGCACATATCAAATTGCTGAAAAACATTGGTGGGTTGGTAATAACTTTTCAGTATTTTTAGTAATTATATAAAGCATCGGATATCTTTCAAAGAAGAGAATGATATTCTAGAATAAAGCTCTGCCCCAAGAATTTCAATTGCTGATAAAATTGTTAAAAGGTAATACAAAATCTTCAGTGGCAAAACATTCAGTAACATTTAATAAGAAAAATCTCAGCCAGTACTAGAAGAAATGAGCTGTGTTTTTTAAAAATTTGGAATTCCATACTGCAGTGTTACTTTCATATTAAAATAGTTTCAATGAATGCTTTGCTTGTTTGAAGATCAAGATGGTGTGTGTGTGCATGTGTGTGTGTGTGTGTATTGCTGTGAGAATGATAAGAGTTTGATGTAAAGAAATAAAATGAGGGCATAAGTATGTATCTGACATTCCTAGTAAAATCAATTATCTGCCTATCTTTTGTCTGGCCCCTGAGCACAGCCCTGAAGTTGATTTGTTCTAAGAGAAGAGTAGGCTGTCATAAAGATAAGAATGAAAGCTTGTGACTGCCTTTGGGTTTGTGTATGAAAAAGGCAGTTTGGGGGGGGGGGGGCTAATCTGGCCTGCAGTTTGTGCGTGTTATCTTACATTTGGGACTAAAAAGGAAATCTTTAAACTCTGAGATAACTGCCAATACAAAAATTTTTATAAAGGTTTTTTTTTTTGTTGGTTTTTGTTTGTTTGTTTGTTTGTTTTTTTGCTTATTTCAGAAATATCTAGGGAACTCAACCTTTTTTCTATATAAGTTGCTCTCAAAGTTTGAGAACTAGGGGAACCCCTGAGAACCTTTCATGGTGACTGTAAGGTCAAAATTACTTTCAAAATGATACTAGAACTCGAGAGAATCCAAGATGGCTGCTCGGGTAGGCAACTAGCTGCAGCCGCACACAACAATTTTAATAAAATACAACTAAAATATAAAATGGGCATTACCCAGAACTACAGGAAAGTCGACTGACTGGAAATCCTACAACAAGAAGCAAGGAGAAAACCAGAAGGAAGCACGGAGGAGCTGTAAAAGCCCAAGGTACGGAGACACGCGGCGCGCGAGAAGAGGACGGAGCCGGAGAGGAGGGAGGCCGAGTGCCTGGCGGGCGTTCCCTAGCGGAAAGGAGATAAAACTCCGACTGTGCTGGGCCCCTGACTGCTCTGAACCCCCGTTCTGGGCCAGACCCCGGGGACTCAGGCTCAGCCATAGGGAGCTGGGCTGTAAGTCGGAACCCCGGGGTAGCGGAGAAAGGAGGTCCCAGAGGCGCGCACACTGCCCCCAGAGAAGGGACGGTCGGCTGTGCCGCGGGATTGCCCTGACGGGAAGGAGACTGGGGCTCCAGACTGCTGTGAACGCCACCTCCAACTCCACTTCCAACTGAACTGAACCCCAATACCGGGCTCATTGTGGGAGAGCATAGACTGTTTGGCAGCAGGCGAAAATCGAGGGCACCTTTCTCTCAGAGGCGCCGGCAGCGAGCACTGAAGGACCCGCATAGGGCGGGGCTGACGGAAGCCAAAGCTGCAGGCTCCACCCTGAAATCCCGTCTCATCTGTAACTGCGAAATGCGACAACAAAATAGATCACAAACGAAAGAAATGGAGGACAAAAAGCGTCTGGATATAGAGTTCAAATCTACGCTTATAAGGTTTTTCAAGAATTTCCTAGAAAAGATGGATAAGGCCTATGAGGATATGAAAAGAGACCATCAAGAAATGATAAGGGAACAACAAGAAATAAAGAATACATTGTCTGAAATAAAAAATATTCTACAGAGTCCTAAAAACAGAAGGGAAGATCGCAAGAATCAAGTCAAAGATTTGGAACATAAAGAGCCAGAAGACACTCCTCCACAGAAGCTAGAAGGCAAGAGAATCCAGAAAATTGAAGATAATGTAAGAAACCTCTGGGACAACTTCAAGCGAACCAACATCAGAATTATGGGGGTTCCAGAAGATGAGAGAGAGCAAGATATCGAAAACATACTGAAAGAAATAGTGACAGAAAACTTCCCCCACCTGGTGAAAGAATTTGACTTACAAGTCCAGGAAGTGCACAGAACTCCAAACAAAAGGAATCCAAAGAGGACCACACCGAGACACATCATTATTAAAATTCCAAGAGCAAAAGATAAAGAGAGAATATTAAAAGAAGCAAGAGCAAAGAAGGTAGTAACTTATAAAGGAGCACCTATACGATTGTCAGCTGACTTCTCAACAGAAACCATGCAGGCCAGAAGGGAATGGCAAGAAATATACAAGGTGATGAATAGCAAGAACCTACAGCCAAAAATAAGCTACCCAGCGAAGCTATCACTCAGAATCGAAGGCCAGATAAAGAGCTTCACTAATAAAAAAAAGCTAAAGGAGTTCATCACCACCAAACCAGAATTACATGAATTGCTGAAGGGGGTTCTTTCAGAAGAGAAAGTAAACAAAGATAAAAATTATGAACAACAAATACGTAATTATCAACAAGTGAATCTAAAAACCAAGGAAATTAAAAAAATCTGATGAACAATATTAACTGTTGAATATAATAGAATCAGAGGTATGGAAGGGGAGTGAACTGACGATTCTTGGGGAAAAGGGGAGAGGGGGGCGTGGGAAGAGACTGAACATAAACTGTGCACCTATGGATGAGGACAATGGGGAGAGGGGAAAGGGCAGAGGGTGGGGTGGGAACCTGGTGGAGGAGAGCAATGGTGGGGGGGGGGAGGGGAAGGAACATTTGTAATAATATGAAAAATAAAAACTTATTTAAAAAAAAAAAAAAAAAAAAAACAAAATGATACTAAAGTTCAACTTCTCTTCCTCCTTCTATTTTCCTGTAAGTGTAAAGTGGAATTTCTAGACAGCTAATGAAATGTGCACTGTGAATTCTGTTTCATAAATTCCTTAATTTTAATTTCTAATATAGGAAATAGATATAACCTAAATACACAAAAGCTCTTTGAGAGCCACGATAGTTTTGAAAGTATTGTTATAGTTTGAATCGTGTGCCACCAAAAGTCACATATTTAAGGCTAACCTCAAATGTGACTGTATTTGGAGTTAAGGGTTTAGGAAGTAAGTAAGATTAAATAAGGTCCTAAGGGTAGGACCCTAACCTGATACAATTAGTGGTCTTATAAAAAGAGGATGAGGAGGATCTTCCTCTCCTCTTTCTCTCTCTCTCTCTCTCTCTCTCTCTCTCTCTCTCTCTCTGCACACACACACACACACACACACACACAAACACATGCACACACACATTCATTCTCTCTCTGTCAAGGCCACGTGAGAGCCCAGGGTGAAAGCAGCCATCTATCTATAAGCCAGAAAGAAAACCTTCACCAGAACCTCACTACACTGGTCCCAACCTCAGACTTTTAGTCTCCAGAGTGTGAGAAAAATAAATTTCTGTTGTTTAAACCACCAAGTCGAAGGGACTTTGTTATGACATTTTGAATAGACTAAAGCAAGTATAAAAGGGCTCTAAAAACTTTAGAACCACTGATTGATATTAATAATGCTATGATATTGGAACCTCCTGTTGGCTCAAAAAAGAAAACAAAATTCCATGATTCATTTTGGTTGCAATTATATCTTTGAACAAAATGGGTACCACATTGAGCTGACAAGTAGTTTAAAATGCTGCAGTCTTTCCAATATCAATGCATTATGAGAGAAATCCTTTAGCTCCCCACTAACTCGAAAGTTACCATTTTTACAATAGACTTTTAATAAGTGGAAAGAGTACAATCTAAAATGATTAAAAATGTAGCATAGTAAATACATAAACCAGGAACAGCGTTGTTTATATCATTTTCAAGTATTTTGTCTTGTACATAACTTTACGTGCTATATACATTTTATTTTTAAATTTTTATTGACTTTATTGGAATGACATTTCATAATATAATTATATAGGTTTCAAGTGTACAGTTCTATAATACATCACCAATATATTGGGTTGTGTGTTCACCACCTAAAGTCAAGTCTCCTGTAATCATTTATCCTCACTTTATCCTCTTCTACCTAGCAAAATTCTTAAGTCTGCATTCAAAAGCCCTATGCTTTGGGGACTCAAAATACTCAACAGTATCACCTATCATTGCTTGGGATTGAACCTCTTCTTTTCAAAGTAAATCTCAAATTTCATTAGGTGCACATTGCTCGTACTAGTCCCTGACCCTGTGCTCATGCCATATTCCCACCATATATTTCAGATAATTTCTTTCCATTTAAAGAATTTTATCCATTACCATTCTATTATGTGGGTAATCATAAGTTTTTTTTGTTTTTGTTCTTTTGTGTTTTTTTGGGTGTGTGTGTGTGTGTGTGTGTGTGTGTGTGTGTGTGTGTTTTCCTGAGGAAATAGGAGCCACAGCACAATGCATGGATAGATTATTGCTACAAACCTGAGATATCATCTTCCATTTTTCTGGAGTTTCATATTGGTACTATTTTAGGAGAAAAAAGGACTTGAAAAGATGTATCTTTTTCCCCCCACAATATACTACGTATTATACATAGTTTTCAAAGTATTACTCTTTGTAATCTAAAATATGTTCTATCAAAAAGAACACAGCTTTAATTATGACAATTTTCCAAAACATATGCTTTTTTTTAAAATCTGTGATCTCAGTTTTCTCCACAGTAAAGTCATCTCTCTACTTGCAGTGTTGAGAGGTAAGACTATGCATAATAGGGTTTTCAGATTTGAAACTAAATAATGAAATTGAAACCAGAATATGTCAAGGCCAAAAAAAAGATGTGCCAAGTTGTTTTATCTCTTCCATACTATTACAAGGATAATTTTGTTGTGTTATCTTCACACTACCTGGATACTCTCATGTTTTGGTTTCCAGTGTGTCTTTGGGCTTACTTGAGAATTAGTGAAGAATACCTGTCCATGGCTTGCTGTATGATAAATTTGTTGGTAAACACTACTTTTTCTTAAAAAATTAAGTTGAAAAATGAAAATTTTAAAACAACTCACTTCACTTTATTCTTCCTAGATTTAATTCCTGGCCTATTTATGTGCTGTAAACATCTCAGGGATAGATAGGCTCAAGGTTGAATTAGAAGAAAATTCTACTTTGTCAAAATATCTGGACTATCAAAATATTTGGATTATCTGAATGTTTGGGTCTTTTACTGGAGAGTGTTACATCACACACACAAAAGTAAAAAAAAAAAGGGCTTTGCTGCTATTTAAATGATACCATAGAAATGGATCAACTACATATATTCATTTTTTATTTAATTTATTCAGAAGTAATTAAGGTAATTCAGTGAGGCATTTCTCTCTCAGAATTGAAGGCTAGAGAAGATTAGATAAAGTAACATTCATTTATATCATACTTATTAATACAGGAACTGTCAAGGATTTTTCATCATTTTCCCCATTTAATCTTAACAAGAATTTTATGTTATAAGAGGTCAAGCTCAAGAACTGGTTTAAAATCTCAGCTATTCTACTTACTGGATCATACATTTTGAACAAGTTATCTAATTTCTCAATGCCTCAATTTTATTATCTGTAAAATGAGATGATAATAACAACAACCCTGACTTCATTGTGTTGTTGAAAGTACTAAATGAATAAATATATCTCAAGGATTTAAAGCAATAGCTGGTTCAAAACAATGTTAGCTTTTGTGTTTGTTTGTTTTTTTTGTTGTTTGTTTGTTTGTTTTTCATTTACCAGTAAGTTTCTGAGAATTGTGGGGTTAACTAACTTATCAACATCTACAAACAATATGTAAATAAATCCTGAAGATCTAATACAGAGTGAAGCAACTATAGACAAGCTATATTATAAATAAGCTTGCCAAGAGACTAGAACTTAATTGTTCCCACCACTAGAAAAAATTATAATTATGTGATAGAGTTATTAGTTAATGCTATAATGGCAATTTTATTACAATACACATGCATCATATCAATATGTTGTATACCTTAACTTTAAAACAATGTAATATGTCAATTATATATCATGTTTATAACCTCTACTCTAAACAGTCTTCTCCAAAGACTGGGAACAGGTAGACAAGTGCTAATACTTAAGGAGCAATAAAAAAGATGGAGTCAAAAACACAACTTAGACGCAGGTATGGGACACCACACGCTCTCTTTACAAGAATTCATTCAATTAGTCAAATCAAATGTTATTGTTATCATTCAGATGATGAAACTTAAACTCGAAAGTATTCAGGACATGGCAACGGCTACATTGTGACTAAAACTAGGGACTACTGAATGCAGATTCAGGACTATAAATAAAAGGAGATCTAAACAAAATATGACCATTAATCTCCATCTATTATCTGTATAATGAATTAGCCTGTCCTTAAAAGTCCTTGTTTGATTGTTAGTTTTGAAAATCCAACTAAAAAATTCACACTGGAATTTTCCAAAGTTCAATAAAGGTTCAATAAAGGTCAATAAACTTTTTCTGTAAAGGATCAGGTAGCAAATATTTTAGACTTCCCAAGCCAGAAGAGAGAATTTATATTGCAACTACTCAACTCTGACTTTGCAGCACATAAGCAACCAATGACAATATTTTATGTCAATTGTCATGACAATATTCCAATAAAACTTTATTTACAAAGCAGGCAGCAGGCAGGCGTTGGTCTTTGGGTTGTATTATGCTGGCTTATCTTCTAACAGCTGATAGACATTAGTTCCTTACAAACTGCTACATAAAATAAATTTTTATTTAATTCTTGTGAAGGGACATATTAAGGTTAAGTGAAATGTGATAAAGACAGCCTTATTGTTCATTCCATGACTATTTATTGAATACCTATTATCTGACAGGCCCTCTCTCAGTGGTGAGAAAAAATGATTAAAAGACAACAAGTAGCCTGGTTTAGTGGAATTCATAATGTTCACTTTCCCAGTAGAAGATCAATAAGTAAATTAAATACATCCAAGATAATCACAATATAAAAATGGTTGAGTGACATGAATAAAATAAACAGAATGATGGGTTAGAGAGTAATTGGGTGAATTGGGGAGCTGTGCAGATGGGGTATTTTATGTATTGTATTTGGGAAAATTCTTTATATGGAGGCCACTTGTGAGCTGAGGCTAGAAGACAAGCACTGTAGGAAGAGTGCTCTAGGCAGCAGACACCTTGGCAGAAAAATCCTTGTTACAGAAAGGAAGCTTACGTTAGTACATTGGTCCGCAAACTCATTAGTCAACAGAGCCAAATATCAACAGTACAATGATTGAAATTTCTTTTGAGAGCCAAATTTTTTAAACTTAAACTTCTAACACCACTTCTTCAAAATAAACTTGCCCAGGCTGTGGAATTTTGTGGAAGAGCCACACTCAAGGGGCCAAAGAGTCACATGTGGCTAGCGAGCTATGTTTTGCCGACCACTGTGTTAATTGGTAAAAATATTAATGAAAATGGTGAGTGTGCTGCAAAATGCAGAGGAAAATGTACATTTCGAAGTGCCTTGTTGAAACCGTGTTTTATTCTATTGTACTAGTAAGGATATGGGAAGTCATCAAAAGGATTTAAGCGGAGAGATTGTATTATATGTTCTAAATTCTGTTATTAAAAAGCTCACTGTGGTTTATTTTACTTATAAAAATAACAATATGTACTCAATTAGAGCAAGCTCCATTTGCAATACAGTATCCAAGTTTGTTTTTTTAATACCTTGAAGTTTAAGTATATCTCAAATTTTGAAACAAATAAAAAAAAATAAAAGGAGAATTGGCAAAAAAAAATTTGATTTGGACAATATTTATAAATAAATACTATTAAGATTCAAACCATGGAAGTTTTTCATGGTTATTCAAGAAAAAAACCATACATGCTTGAATGAGAAAATGAAATTAATTTGTTACTAGTAAATTGCTTACAGCAACATTATAAATACCTGCCAAGTAGTATTTTAAGAGGTTAACATAGAATGTGTTTAAGTAAACCAAATATTATCTTCTTCCCAAAACACAGGTTGTGTTTATACTTTTAATTTATTTTTCATATCATGGTAGAGATAAATACTAGTTACAACCATATTTGAATTAAGAAAAATCTGAGGAAAATATTGAGAGCCATTTCAATGCTTCATAAGGAGGACATTATGCCAATATAAACTACAATTATGATGATGATCAATATTTATGCTGCTTCTGCCAGTTGCCTGAGAACATATTGTGGCATTCTGAATGAGGGGGCTTATTTATAAGAATTGTTATATGCAGCAGGCCATTGAGTGAATCACAGCCATAATATCATGACATTAATGTAGGCTGAGTGGTGATTGGTTTCCACCTCAGTGATGATATAGTTGTGGATGGCCCAGTTTCAACAAGTGGAGGAAACTCATTATTTTTATTTATCAGGTATAAAATGTTGTTGTCACCTTTGCATGTGAAAGATTTTTTTTCCAGGTGAACTAGATAGAAGACAATTGAGAAATTGGCATGTAATGTCTTTGTTATAGTTGCTGTTGTTTTATTTCTAACTAACTAAACAAGATATATTTTGAGTTTATATGTGCTTGTTATTTGCTTAAAAATCTATTTTGACTTGTATATTACAAATCAGACTGGCCATATATCTTAAGATTGATGGCATTTGACTCAAGAATCTGACTGAGGGTGAGAAAGATCCAAAGCCCAAGATACCACCACCTTGTAGCCCTGGAGATGACACAGAAGGTCTAAAGGGCAAGTCAAGTAAGGACTTGCACTGAGCCTAAAGAGATGAAATCAGGCTTTCAGAGCCTCAGGCCAAATCACCATGGAACATGTTTATTTGTTAGAATTATGCAGATAGGAAGACTAATAGGAAAATCACCAGGAACAGCATTTCCCTCAAACACTCTTTTCCACTTAATTTTGAAAATCCATCTATTGCTGGAAATTGATGTGATATTGCATCTCAAGCATATAGAGAAATATAATGGGGAGGAGAAGGGGATATGAAATTTAACATTAGAACATAGAGATTTGAAAATCAGCAGCAGCTTTAGTCGATATGTGACATTATATACGGGATGTGGTCATTTGGTGTCTTCATAATTAAGGACTAGTTTCGACTGGTCAGTGTGGCCCAGTGTTTGAATGTCTACCTTTCCAGGAGGTCAGGGTTGGATTCCTGTTCGGGGCACATCTTCAGGTTGCAGGCTCCATCCCCAGCAGAGGAGTGCAGGAAGTGGCATGTTTCTATCTCTCTCTTCCTCTCCCCTCCTCTCTCTGAAATCAATAAACCATATTTTTAAAAGAACCTCAGTTTCTTCATAATTGAGATAGTTGGCATCGTAATGTGTACTCTATTGAACAGTTCAGATTGCAGATTGGTGCATCCTGGTTTCAAATTACAGCCTTGTCACAGACATTGCCTTTCCTTAACAGAGTAGCTTGATATGTCTGAACCTCAGCCTGGTCAATATAAAAAGATTAATATCACCTGGCTCAGGGAGGTATTGTTGTTGCAAGGGATTAAACAAGGTAATGCGTGTAAATTACTGAACTTTAAATCTTCCTTCCAGAGAGTGAAATACTCGATAAATGTTGAACATTTATTTCTCCCCCAATTCTACAAACTCTTACCACGTTAGGAACTACCAGAACAAAGCCAATTTTCCCCTATTTTAAGTTTGTAAAAATAGATGCAATGAGGTACTGTAAATGAAAGTATTTTGATAGATTAAAATATTAGTGAGTTGGATACAGCTTCAAAACATAGAGAATGGTCTGATACAAATGATGTACATGTGTTTTAAAAGTAAAAAAAAAAATTAAAGGAATTAATAATTTCTTAGTATTTAAGTGATATTGTAGAAAAGCTCTGTCTTGCCGAGATGGGCTTGGCTCAGTGGATAGAGCGTCAGCCTGCGAACTGAAGGGTCCCGGGTTCGATTCTGGTCAAGGGCATGTACCTTGGTTGCGGGCACATCCCAGTGGGGGGTGTGCAAGAGGCAGCTGATCGATGACTCTCTCTCATTGATGTTTCTAACTTTCTATCTCTCTCCCTTCCTCTCTGTAAAAAATCAATAAAATATAATAAAGAAAAAAAGAAAAAGAAAAAGCTTTGTCTTATGTTATTTGATTTTTGGCATTATTTCTGCTAGTTACCTGAGCATAGCATTTTTAACATTGTGTATCCTTATTATTTATTATTAATCCTCATTGTTGAATTTATCCCAACCTTTCTATTATAGTAAATATTGTTGAGCACCAATTTTTGTTTATATCTGTGAGTACCTGTTGAGGATTAATTTCTAGAATATACACATTAGATCGAATGTATTAACATTTTGAACATCATCAACTTGCCTTTTAGAAAACTGCCAATATTGCTCCCCTGTTAACCTCAAACATTGTATCTTTTCAGTGCAGGCATAGATCTTCAGAGTCAATAGGTATAGATTGAAGGAGAGAAGAGGTGGAATTGCTGTATGTTAACAATATCCACTTTCTCTAGGAAACCTTCCAGGGACAGCAAGTCAGTTGCCAGTCCTCAATGTTCCCATGGCACCCTATTCTACCCCTACTATTTATACTGTTTTACAATTGATTTTGGTATTAGCAAGCATTTGATACTGTCTGAAACATCCATACAGTAAACTTCTTGATGTTTGGTCCTAACCAAAATGCCCATGCTTAGAAAACATCTCAAAGTTTAATAGCCTACAATATGTATGTATGCTTTTGATGAACAGGATTAATACTTAAGAATACTAACATGTTTTATTGGCCCAATAATGATGATGTGGTTATATGGACAATATTAACCCTTTCTGCCTCAGTAGCCTCGCTGGTAATGGCACATGGTGCTAGGTGGACAGGACAGGAATAGAATCTTGCAGAAAAGCCAGATTTATATTCACTCTGGGCCAATGTCTCCCTGGATTTTTGGACAGGACCAAATATCAAGGACCTTTTGGTAGGGACCTAATGGCTCTCTGGACATTTTGGACAGAAGTAAATGAATCTAAGTGTTTGAGGGTCGCGGTTTTCTATCAGTAGGTGAGTTTTGAGAAGGCCAAATGCATTTCTTGTTCATTGTAATATCTCAAGGGTTTGTCATGAACATAAATAAACTCTAAAGTGACTGTTGAGTGAAGGCTATAATAAATGATTATTTGAATAAATTAATACTTGAGTTTATACTTAAACCCCTTTCATGATTGGAAAAGTGGAATTTTGGTTGTTAATAACTCAAAAGCCTAGTTAACTGGAGATAGTAACATAACTAAAATGAGTATATAATTACTTTATGTTAGCAAAATAAGATAATCCCATTTATAATATCAATTCAACTTTGAGAGGAAAAAAAGTCCATTTCTGTGGGAAAAAATATCAAATTCTAATTATATCTGACACTTTCTTAAACTATCAAGTTCATACTTCCCAAAATCTTTTGTGAAAAATATTAAATACTTGTACACTGTTAATTTAAAAAAACAACAATCCTATACTGCCCAAATTAAGCATTCTTGTAGGTGGATTTGACTTGGACTCTACTTTGAGACCTCTGTTCAAGCCAAATACTTTTATTTTATTGTAACTTAATTTGCCTACAGTCAGTGATGTTTCTTGGCAGAATTAATGGTAAAATTCACTTGTTTTACCTAAAATTCAGTGATTTTTCTTAGCATTTTATTAAAATGTATGAAATTTTATTATATGCCTTTAGCAAATATAATGAAAATCCACTTATAAGTTATTACCTCTTAGATTCCCTAAGATATTTTAACATGTGCTTTGATAAAATGCCAGCGCTGTAATTTTTAAAAAGCATTGAAACTTGCATGCCTCCTTTTACAGACTTGAAAGCAAGTATTAGTAAAACTTCCCCTCTGGGATCAGATTAGATTCAAGGAGGGAAGTGGAGCTCATGCTCAAAGTCAGACCACCTTAGAGGTTACCTTCTTCTCTCCATCTCCCCAGGGCTTTTGTGTGGAGAGCTATTTTTTCATGTTATTTGTTTTCTATCATTATTTTCTGGCCCACATGTGTGCATTTCCAGCTGACACTCATCCCTGGGATGCATTGTAGAACAGTTAGGTGTTTTTTTGTGTGTGTTTTTTAATCCAGCCTACTGGATAAAATATCCACTTTCATCTACTTAGTTCTTTCTTAGGACTTTTCTAAAACAGGAGGGGACCTAAACCTTATTTTACACTCTTTCATGCTTGTTCAGTAACAACCGGGATAGAAAAATTCAAGAACAGGCTAATCTCATCTGATTTTTTCTTCCAAGTTAGCTCCTTACTTGATCAAATAAATTAGCAGAATTAGGTCAGCTTGAGAACTCAGTTTCCCTAGTCTGACTAATGGATTTGCAGCCGTGCTACTAATGGTATTGTTTTGGGTCAGTTATTTAACCCTTCTGTGCCTCAATTTACTTACCTATAGAATTGAGATAACAACCATAAATATCACATAGGGATATCTTGAGAATTCAATGATAGGATACTATAAATGTTAGTTATCTTTCATTCATCAATAAATTGAGACTATGGATTGCTTTGTGGCTCCTGAAAGAATAGAAGCAGGGTATGTCATGAAAAAAAATGGGTTCTGTCCTTGAAGCCACCAACAAATGAACCGGCTTTGCTCCCTTTCATTTGCTTTCCCACTTGGGGCTAAGTTATCTTCCTGGAGAAGGAGGGTTCAGACTTCATGATTACTAAAATCCTCCCAGCCTTGCCCCCTGTACAATGAGAGGTAGGCTGATGGGGGCCATGTTTATCACAGAAAAAGCATAAAAGAGAAAACTGTTTATTTGACTCCAAGTTGTCTTGGTTTGGTCTGACTAAAAGTTTGGGCTTAAAATTCTCTTGACTACAAATCTATAGTAATTTTTTTTTTTTTTTAGTTTTATTTACAATAATAAACCTAAAAGTTTTCTGTAAAAAGCATTTTTTTCTGGACTCAGGAAAGGAAGCATCATCACACTGATCATTCTTAGCAGACACTTGCTTCCATCATTTGTAATTAATTATTCATTTTAGTTTCATAATAATTCTTAAGGATAATGTGATACATTATCAAAGTTTTAGTGCATATATGAAAAATAAAATAAATGAAACTGTGTAAGATGAGGAACTATCTCAAAGCTTTAGTTAGAACAGACTTTTCCTTCCAAGAGGTTACCCCACTTATGTGATACATTATTTGGTCAGTTAATTTCTTATAAGTAAAGTGAAAAAATATTAGTAATTATACCATACTATCAAAAATCAAGGATAGATAAATTATCTACATTAGGCTATTAGACTGTCAACATTCACTTCATTTAAAAAATAAGAATCGACCTCTAAAATTATCTTCCTGTATTATAAAATATATATTCTGTATTAAGGGAATAATTTTATGAAATGTACCAATATTCAAAATGAACACATGTGCAATATGGTAAAGTTATAAGAAGCTAGCAGAAAAGACAAGGAAAACAAAATCTTACTATTGAATTAATGAGAAACAGACCAGTAAATTTAATATTAACTCTATGTCAAAACAGAAATATGTTGTGTATTGTCTTTCAAGTAAGAGAGCAAAATAAAGAGATTTTAGGATAAAACCAAAAGCCATCAGGTTATTACCAACATGTGTTTACCAAAATTTCTTTTAAGGAAAGTAAATAATGTCCAACAGACTTCCCAAATTAGATCAATATGATATACAAATTGATAGGGGATGATCATTAGTGCTGAAAAGTTCTTACATTCTTTTCATGGTGGGAGTGGTGAGGTATTTAAAGATTAGATTAACTATATGTTCTGCTGAGTATATGTGGTTAAGGAAATACAGTAAAACATCAATAGTAAATAGTAAATAGCTAGAAATAGATTATCTGATATAGTGCTGGGATAAAGGGAGGAAAAGAAATCAAACCAGGCAAAGGGTAATTTAAAAAAGAAAAAAAGCTAAACAAAAGAAGAGAGAAAAAAAAGAACAAACAAACAAAACAACAAAAAAGCAGTGCAGAAGGAAAACACAAATAAAGCTGGTTAAAGAATTTAAATTATTCAAAAAATATATTCTATATATGATATTATGACATTTTATATATATTTTAAAAGTCCTGATATAAGTTATTTATAAAAAAACACATTTAAAATATAAGGCTACGGTATAATTGAAAAATGTGGAAAACTATGAAAAATGCAGCCAAAGAAAATTAGGAAAACTCAATTTAAATCAGAAAAGATGCCCTTATGGTAGAGAAAGTCATCATATAATAAAATAGTCTATACATCAGAAAAATATATGCACCTAAAATAGTTTTTAAATGTATAAGACAAAAAATATAGAAATATAGAGATATATTAAAAATATAACTGTTACAGCTAGAGGTTTCAAAAGCACTGTCATTTATAGATCTGCATAAGAGAACTTAATAAAGATATGGAAAATTTAACAACCCTATAGTAACCTTGATTTAACTTTGTTTCTTATATCTTCTTTCTTAGTGTTATTAAGATACAAATTACATGACATAAAATTCAACTGTTTTATCAAGGAAGAAATATTATAATAATAGGAGTTTTTAAATATTTGGACATGTCATACAGCTTGAAATGACAAACATTGCAAGTTACCTACCTGTCTGCTAATAAGGAACAACTCTACATAGGGTACTGTTTTAATTATTAATTCCATGACAGGTTTTTAGGTAGATGTAAAAGTATTATAGGAAATATTTTTATGCTTCATGGCTCATATGTAGTCTACTTTTATATTTTTGTATGTATTATGTAACAAATTAAAAAAACACACACAATTTTAAACATCTAAAAACAAAACAAAAACACATAGAAGCCAGAGAAAATTACAGGACTGACCCATTCTTTTCTTCATGCAATAGGATGCAAAAATCATTAAGTCTGACTCTAACAGCTTCTCCTTCACTGCTTACAAACAAACAAAACTGCTTCATTATCTTATCAGCTACTGAAGTTATTCAGTTTTTAAACATCTACTAATTTCTAAACACTTGAAGAGAGATTTTTTAATTGAGATATAATTGACATATAAGGTTCTACTAGTTTCAGGTGTGTGGCATAATGATTGAATATAATTTCTCAATACATTGAGAAATGATCAATATAATAAATCTAGTTAACATATTAATCAATAGCTGCGATGCTATTTTCAGTGCCTGATATAGTGAGGCACAGTAGATGCATAAAAACATATTGCTGACATCAGGTTAGGAGTGTGATCCTAGAAAGGGGAGAATGCAGAAGAAAACAGCAATAAAATTCACAAAAATCCAAATCACAAAAGTTTCACAAGTACTTTAACTTTTTAATGAAGTACCAAGACTCCAAGTTATATAAATTTTAAGTTTAATAATTGCCTGGCCCAATGCTTCATCTTGCACTGACTATATTGATGTGTACAACCATCTCATTCCAGTCAGGTAAATCAACTAGAAGAATGAATATCTTGATCTATTTGAGTAGATATATGCAAAGTTCACTAAGAAAAAAAGCAGATCATTAAAATGCTTTTGAAAATCATAAAATTATACAAATATAATAACATAAAAAATTAAAAGGGGTGATACTAATACTTAAGGATTCAGTGTTGAATTCCCAATCTTTATATATAAGCATAATTGTCTGGACAAATGGAATCCATAACAGATAAATTGACTTCATCTGAATGACCATTCTTCACAGTTAAAATTACTTTTATCTGCCTGAATAGAGATTATACTTTCCAGATTTTTTTTTCTGGCAAATTTTATGCAGTTTTCTAGACTAAAAAAATAAAACTAATTTGTAAAATGGTAATTTATTTAATAAGGAATTGTGATTGCTTGTTTGATTATTCAAAGATGAAAGCTAAATAGTATTTATATGTGAATTTTAGAACTAACTAGGATACTCATTTTTTGTATTAGCCATCAAGGTAACGATTATATAAAAGACTTTGAGTTCTTATTGAATAAATCATAAGAACTCATTAGAATTGCGTTATGAGGACACTAAAATCCTGACAGCATGATCCACAGATACAAAAGTGCTTCAAGTCAGTTGTTTTCTTAAGAGAGGATTTGCATTTTAGAACAGCCAAGAGCTTCCTCTGCTTAGGTAGAGATTTTATTGGCATATAAAAGCAATCCTAGTACCCCTGGCTTAAAACAGGATTAACATGGACAGAGACCTTGTGTCCATTGCTCCCAGTCTCACTTTGCAGTTACTGTAGGAATGAATATAATTTTACAGTAATTATCAAAAGTTAACATAAATGGTAAATGTTGCATACTTTCATTATACTAGTATTACCTAAGAGAGGGAAGGACTTCCTGAAAAAACAAACAAACTAATGTTTAAACTGGACAGCTGAATTTTTTAGTGGCATCTAAATTACTTTGTGTTCCAAAATATATTGGTTAGTGAAGCGATTGAGTAGAAACTATTAGCAAAAATGTAGAGTTATTATTTTGAAGGTAAAATAGTATGCTCTGAGTGTGTTACTTTTGATGATTGATTCTCTTTTCTACTCTTCAATATGGAGTACCATCAGGTAAATCAAACAGCTACCTTAGTTATCCCTCTTGTCTCTTTTAGAGAAGATTGCGATATTTTGCAAAGTTTAGGGTATCAATTCAATTTAGTGGATCATAATTGTAACTGTAGAACATCTGTGTAATTATAGACATTGACTAATTGTCATTAAACAAAAGTGAAACTCAGAACAGACTTCTAATACAATGGCTTTACAAATGTAGTAGCAGAAAGTCCACACCAACCCACAAGAAAATTTTAATAATGATACATTCAAACATGATAGACTTCCTTATGTATCTGGCATTTCAGAGAACTGGAGAGGAACATAATAGCTTTTGAAAGTTGACAAAATCAAGAGATCCAAAGACTATACAATGAAAAAGAAACAGCATTTGATTAGCCTGTTTTCATCAATTAATTATATATTGATGAACATTCTTAGGGATAACTACAGAGCTACAAGAAGAGTATTGTGCTTTGAAACCTCTCATTTGAAAAGCACCACCAATATCATTAGAAGACTTGCAACCATTGAACTTCATGAAAATAATTTATAAATGGACAGTTGGCTATCTACAAAATATGCTAATGCAGATGAGATGCTAGCAAGTAAAATCAGAGGCAGATAAGTTGGCATTGTAACCTGGAAATAGTGATTAAGAATTTATTTGAATTTGCTTATGTTGCCGGTAATGGAAGCATTACATGTTTGTAAGTTAATTAGTTGTCTCCTATCTTGGAACATGACCATTTCTAGGATCTAATGCATTCCAGCTGGCTATGGAATCTCTCATATGGGTTTCTCTCATAGATGATAGATAGATAGGTAGGTAGATAGATAGATAGATAGATAGATAGATAGATAGATAGATATGAAAAGTTAACTTCTTAGCCACCACTTTCTCCTTCCAAAAATTTGCACACATAAAAATTAAGGGAGCCTTGCTGGCCAGGTGGCTCATTTGGTTGGAGCATTGTTCTGTACACAAAAAGGTTGAGGATTTGATCCTTGGTTATGGTGTTTATAGGAGACAACCGATAGATGTTTCTCTCTTACACTAATGTGCTCTCTCTCTCTCTCTCTCTCTCTCTCTCTCTCTCTCTCTCTCTCTCTCTCTCTCTCTCTCTCTCTCTCCTCTCTCTCTTTGCATCCTTCCTCTTCCCCTCTAATAAAAATAGAAGGAACTTGTTAGTAAGAGGGTAATTGTCTTATATAGAAGGTGACTGTCTATAATACATATCAGTGTGTGCATTATATACACAGTGCTAAGATACTTCATGTTGAAAATATTAAAGAATTTTCTCCTCTACATTGATACCCTAGATCTCCACCCCTCCAACATTACCTAACCTAAGGATCTACTTATATTTCAAATAGGGATATTTTAAAAAGCACAACATGCAAGGCATGGTTATACTCTTTAGCATTAATGAAAGAATAAACATGCCCCTTGGTGAATAAACCATGCTTAATATCCATTTTTTAGAGCAGAGTGTGCTACTTAGAAAGTTTAAGGTAATCTGTTCAATTTAGTAGATCGTTTATGTAACTGCAGAACATTGTGTAAGTATTGGCGCTGTTTAAAGTTTATAAAATAACTAGAGTCCTGGTGTACAGAATTCTTGCACTGGGGACAGGGGTGACCCTTAGCCCACCCTCTTGCAGTCTTGGAGGCATCGGGGAATGTCCAACTGCCAGCTTAGGCAGGTAGTGAGCCTAAGCCTGCAGTCAGACATCTTTAACACTGCTGCAGAAGCGGCTCCCACCACCGCTGCTGTCCTCTCCAGCTGTGATCCCAGCATCTAGCTGAGCGCCGTTCCCCATGGAAGCACACTGATCTTCAGGGAGCAGTTCCTGTGTTTAGTGTCTGCTCCCTGGTGGTCAGTGCGCATCATAGTGACTGGTCATTCCACTGTTTGGTTGATTTGCATATATTAGCCTTTTATTATATAGGATAGCTAAGAAACACTCTAGTTCACAGTTGCATTTTTCCATCCCCAGTACAGTGTCTGAAACAAAACAGGCTCATAATAAATATCCAACAAAAAACAATAAACATTAATCCATTTCCGATAATAATGATATTTAATATGTTAAAATTAATTGTTATGTTTTAAAATACTAATTTATATTTTTATGTCCCCTCAAGGTATATGTCTTTGCCTATCACAGATGAATATAAAGTTAATGGGATATATGTGTGTGAGTGAAACTAGAGATGGAAAGACAAATTAAACAGCAAATATTCATGATGCACTAAATATACATAAGGTTCATGAGGCACTTAAAATGCAAGAAACTTTAAATAAAATTCCATTGGTGATACCCATTCTGACTTTAAGTGACTTCCTTTTGAGACACTCAAGTAAAAATCAATGGCAACTCAGCAGTTTATTGGCAAAAGTTAGCTATGTGATATTACTAGAGGTCTCTGCTGCTGAGGTCTAACTCTCATAGAGCAAGTGTCTGTTGGCCCAGGTGCCTTCCATCTGTTGGGATTTCTTGTGAAATCTCAACTCTTGTTTTCATCCATCATTGTAAAAAACTTATGCAGTTCAGAAATAGTTAGGCTATATAAACAAGGTATGACCTAGAATTTAGGAAGTGTGGGTTAATTTACTCTATGCCTTTCCCTGTGGGTCACAGTTGGTACTCTAAATTAAATAAGCCATGTGAATCATTCATTTCAATTTGGCCTATGAACTTTCCTGTTACGTGACTTGAGTATAACTTGCTTGGTTATGTCCTCAGAGGCGATTATTGCATCAGAGTAATTTCCCACAGGGAAAAAAGCCATTACTTCTGCCAAGATGAGCTAGAAAGCCATCCATGGAGTTTAAAGACTAAGGTATCAGATGCAGTCTTTTACTTTGTTGTGGACACCTTAAACTTAAGTAGAGATCAGTAATGATATAATTTATAAAAGTCATTAGTCAAGCCTTGCCAGAAGCCACTTCAAAAAATATTTCTTGGCTAGTCCAATGGGATACGTTATGGGAACTGGTAAAATACATAATATTGAAAACACTTAGAAGCCATATTTTCTTTGTATATCTGAGTAGTATGTGCAAATCCCTTTATATGTTCTGCAAAAATAAAAACATGTTCTTCCTGCAATAATGGAGAATCATTAAACTATAGAGATTTACCTAATTATCCTATATAATAAAGAGGTAATATGCAAATTGGCCATCATTTCAACACACAAAATGGCCGTCCCCATGAGGTCAAAGATGGCTGCCCCCATGTGGACACAAGATGGCTGCCACAAGATGGCCAGCAGGGGAAGGAGTTGTGGGCAATCAGGCCAACAGGGAAGACAGTTGATGGGGATACCCAAGTCTGCAAGCGGAGCGCAGTTAGGGATGATGGGGCCAGCAGTGGAGGGCAGTTAGGGGTGATCGGGCTGGCATGGTAGGGCAGTTAGAGGCAACCAGGCCTGCAGGGGAGGGCAGTTTTGAAGAACAAGGCCTGCTGGGGAGGGTAGTTTGGGGGAGCCAGGCTTGCAGAGGAAGACAGTTAAGGGTGATCATTCCGTTAGGGGAGGGTAGTTGGGGGGTGATCAGGCTGGCAGAGGAAGGCAGTTAGGGTTGAACGGGCTGGAAGGGGAGGGCAGTTAGAGGCAACCAGGCCTGCTGGGGAGGGCAGTTTGGAGGGTCAAGGCCTGAAGGGGAAGACAGTTAGGGGCAACCAGGCTGACAGGGGAGGGCAGTTGAGGGTGACTAAGTTGGAAGGGGAGGGCAGTTAGGAGCAATTAGGCTGGCAGGGGAACAATTAGGTGTCAATCAGGCTTGCAGGGGAGTGGTTAGGGGGTGATCAGGCTGGCAGGCAGAAGTGGTTAGGGGCAATCAGGTAGGCAGGCAGGCTAGTGATTGGGAGCCAGCAGTCCTGGATTGTGAGAGGGATTTTTCAGATTGGAGAAGGTGAAGGCTGGCCTGAGGGACACATCTCCCTATGCACGAATTTCTTGTACTGGGCCTCTAGTCTATAATAATAATATGCTAATTAGACTGGACATCAAAATTACCTTCTGGACATTATTCTGGATGTCCTTCTGGATGAAGCCATGGCAGAACCAAGGCAGAGGTAGTTAGGAGCGATCAGGCAGGCAGGCGAGTGGTTAGGGTCAATAAGGTAGGCAGGCAGAATGGTTAGGGGGAATTGGGCAGATAGACTAGCAGTTAGGAGCCAGTGGTCCTGGATTGTGAGAGAGATGTCTGCCTGCTCATTTAGGCTGGATCCTGGCAGGATTGGCCCTCAACTGGCAGTCAGACAGGTCCCAAATTGCAAGAGGGTGCAGGCTGGGCTGAGGGACCCTTCCATCATCCCTCCCCCCATGTATGAATTTCATGCACTGGGCCTCTAGTTTAAACATGAGCATTCCTCTATGTATATCCTAAAATCTTTATTTAAGAAACTTTTCTTAAATAACTTGGAATTTACTACTTCACCTGTAAAACTACTTGATTTTTTGGTTAGGTATATTTTCTACACAGTACATTTTTATTGACCCCAAATTGATATCCCTATAATTTCATTCCTTGCTCCTAGTTCTGCTGCACTCTGGTGCAAAGTAGAATAAATTTGCTTTCTTATCTCTGTTTATTCAGCAAATATGTATTGAGTATCCATTTTACAGCATTGCATATTAGGTACTAGAGGTTGCTGAAAAGATTGATAAATCATTATAGATGTTTCTGGTTAACTTGCAGATATCTCAAAAGACCCTTATTCTCATCCTTATAATTAAAACAAGCCATATAGGTTAAATAAGCAAAGCTTTAAAAGCCATCCAAGAGAATAAGAGCCACACAAACATAAAAGATCTAAAATCTAGAAATTAATAAGACCTTTATAAGAGTAAAATAAACTTGGGGCTGCCCTTTTTAAAAATGTATTACAGAAATATTTTTCCAAGTCTCTTGAGTTACAATTTACATATAAATGTATAACTTTAAGATGCATAATGTGTTGATTTGATACACATATATAGTAATATAGAGGCCTGGTGCATGAATTTGTTCACAGGTGGAGTCCAGCCAGCCTGCCCTGATTAGGGTGGGGAAGTTGTCACGGGGGTGGCTGGGGAGAGGGGCCACTGGCAGTTGTCGGGCCCTGCCTCCTGTTTGAATTTCAATAGAACTCCTGGTGGGGGGAACAATTTGCATATTAGTCTTTTATTATATAGAATGATTACCATGGTAGTGCAATGTGATTACCATTATAGTGTAAGTTAACAGGTCCATCATATCACATAATTACCTGTTTTTTTGTGGTGATGACATTTAAGCACTATTGTCAGCAAATTTAAAATACATAGTACCGTCTTTTTTTTTTTTTTTTTTTTATCAATCTTTATTGTTCATATTATTACAAAGGTTCATCATTTCTTCCCCCTTCCACCAGGTTCCCACCCCATCCTCTGCCCCCTCCCCACCCCCTATTGTCCTCATAGATAGGTGCACAGTTTATGTTCAGTCTCTTCCTCCCTCCCTTCCCCCCCCCCTCCCCCGAGAACAGTCAGTCCACTCCCCTCTCATATCACAGGCTCTACTACAATGAACCGCTATTATTGTTCATCAGATTTTTCAATCTCCTTTTTTGTTGTTGTTGTTGTTTTTTTTTAATTAATAAACTTTTACACTTCTAAGAATGAATTTTAAAATCTAATAATTTTAAACCTTGTTTTTCTTTCTGCCCTGGGAATTGAGAGCATACTTGTTTACATGTAAACTTGCCCTTAGGCTATCAAAAGGTGTAGCCATTCAAGTGTAAATGGGCACATTGTTTAAACATAGCTGCTGGTTGGAATTTGATTACCTGTTCTGGGTGGGAAGGGCTTGTCATTCCCTTTCTCCATTAAAATTAAGGTTTTAGCTTTAAAACTTCTTTTTGGCAGGAGACCTTAAACTTTCAGAACTTTAAATTTTTCAGATAGTAAATCAGTTACTTAGCATTTTCTCAAATCAATAATACCTCCACATGCCCAGGGATACACTTCACACAAAAGACATTTCCAAATAGATCAACCAACCTCATCCAGGCCCCACACAAGGCACTCACAGATCAACACCCCAGCGCTATAATAACTCAACACATCCAGATCTAAGCCTTCATCACTTGATTCAGCAGACCCTCAAGTTCCCACAAAAGTTTCCAGCCATGTCTGAGAGGCAGCCTTGGGGCGGAGGCAGGCAAGGAGCGAGCTGTTCCGGGCCTGGCTGCTCCGGGCCTGGCCTCTGTTGCTCTGGTCCGTTCCACAACCAGCTGCTCCAGGTCTGGCCACTGCCACTCCCGACCTGGCTGCTCCCGGCTTGGCCACACCAGACCCGGCTGCTCTGGGCCCAGCCGCTCCGGGCCTGGCTGCTCCCAGCCTGGCTGCTGCTGCTCCGGGCCTGGCCGCACCACACCCTGCTGCTCTGGGCCCGGCTGCTCTGGGCCCGGCTGCTCCGAACCTGGCAGCTCCCGGCCTGGATGTTCCGGGCTTGGCAGCTGATGTTCTGGGTCTGGCTGCTCCCGACCCGGCTGCTCTGGGCCCAGCTTCTCCGGGCCCGGCTACTCCGGGCCTAGGTGTTCCTGGACTGGCCACCCTTGGCTTGGCCGCCTCCGCCTCAGGGCTGGCTGCCACTGCCCCAGGTCTGGCTGCTCCAGGCCTGGCTGTTGATGCTCTGGTTCTGACTGCTGTTGCTCTGGGGCCTGGCTGTTGCTGCTCCAGGCCCGGCTGCCACTGCCTTGTGCCTGGCCACTATAGGCCTGGCTGGTGCCATTCCAACATTCTGTCCTTTTTTAAAAAAAAAACAAACGCATTTATGTTGCAATGTTGGCTGCTGAGTTGAGTTCTGACTTAGTCTTCGATTTTTCAAGATCTTCTTTATATTCTTTCTTAAGTAATTTTACTATCTTTTGCTCTCACTAGATTTCTTCACATTGAAAACTTCTTCAGTTTCTTCCTCCTTGTCCTGGAAGCTCAACAGGTTGGCATGTGGCACCCCTTTGTTCTCCGAGGGCTCCTGTGCTGCTTCAGCCTGTTGCAGGGGTCGGCACCTCCCAGGAAGCAGCCCCCGGCCTCGGCTCCATGGCCCAAGCTCAGCGGTCGAAGGCCCAGGGGCATCACCCCCCTGGGGCCCCCGTCACCTGGCTCCTTGCTGGCACCTGGCTGGCCGGTGTCCAGCAGGGGTTCCTGCTCCTCGTCAAGTTCCTCCAATCTGGAGCTTTTTTTCTCCTTCCCGCTAGGGGCGTCTAGCATCAGAGTCAACATACTGTCCTCTGCGCGCAATGTGCGAGACTCCGGGGGCTCAGCCTTTCGCTGCTCTCCCAGGACTCCACCTCACAGCCCCGTCTCCCGTCTCCCTCTGCTTGAGCCTGGGTCCCAGGGATTGGCCTAGAACTGGGGTTCAGAGCAGTCGGGAGTGGGGTTCAGCACCGCCGGAGGTTTTGTTTCTTCCCTCCAGGGCAATCCAGCATCAGAGTCAACATTCCGTCCTCTGCGAGCAATGTGCGCGACTCTGGTGGCTCTGCTTTTCGCCTCTCCCCTGGGATTCCGCCTCACAGCCCCGTCTCCCCCTGCCCGAGCCTGGGTCCCCAGGGTCTGGCCCATAACTGGGGCTCAGCACTGCCAGTTCTAGGGTTCAGCCCAGGCCGGGGTTTTTATTTCCTTTCTGCTAGAGAACGCCAGGCAGGCACCCAGCCTTCTCCTTCTCTCTGGCTGAGTCCTCTCCACTTGCGCCTGCGTGCACGCAGCATGTCTCCTTACCTTAGGATTTTTCAGCTCCTCTGATTTTCCTTCTGGTTTTCTCTTTGCTTTTTGTTGTAGAATTTTCAGTCAGTCAACTACCTGTAGCTCTGGGCAGTGTCCACTCTACATTTTAGTTGTATTCCATTGAAATTGTTGTGTGCTGCTGCGGTTAGGTGTCTACCTGAGCAGCCATCTTGGATCCTCCTCCTTCCATAGTGCAGTCTTGTTATCTATAATCACAATGTTGTGCATTAAATCCCCCAAACATCTGAATCTTCTAACTGGAAATTTGTACTTTTTGACCAACATCTTATTTCCCCTGACCCCAGTCCCTAGTAACCACCACTTTCTACTTCTAAGAATTTGTGTGGTTGTGGTGGTTTTTTTTTTTTTTTTTTTTTTTTTTTTTTTTTTTTTTTTTTTTTTTTTGTATGATATTAGTTTTATCATATAATATTTGTTTTTCTTTTTCTGGCTTAGTTTACTTACCATAATGCCTTCAAGGTCCTTTAAGGTTGTCACAAATGGCAGGATTTCCTTCTTTCTCATAGCTGAATAATATTCCATTATATCATTTTCATTTTCGTTATCCATTTATTCATTGGCAGACATTTATGTTGAGTTTATGTCTTGGCTAATGATAAAATAAACATGGTAGTTAAGATATTGTTTTGATGTCCCATTTTTATTTCCTTTGTATTATGTAACCAGAAGTGGAATTGCTGGATCATATGCAAAGTTCTATTTTTAATATTTTAAGGAACCTCTACCCTGCTTTCTATAACAGCTATACCAATTTATATTCTCACCAATAGTGCACAGCATTCTCTTTTCTCAACATCCTTGCCAGTTCTTGTTATCTGATGATAGCCATTTGAAGAGGTGTGAGGTGATATCTTATTGTGGTTTTGATCTGTATTTCCCTGATTATGAGTGATGTTAACACTTTTTCATGTATCTGTTGGCCATTTGTATGTATTCTCTAGTAAAATGTCTATTCAGTTCCTCTGTCCAATTTTAATCAGAATGTTTACCATTTTGTTACTGATAATTCTGTATATATGTTGGATATTAACCCTTTATCAGATATTTTCTTCAATTTTTAGCTTGCCTTTTTATTTGCTGATTATTTCTTTTACTGTGCAGAATTTTTTACTTTGGAGTAGACCTACTTATTTGCTGTGCATTTGTTGGTTGTATCTTTAGTGTTATCCAAAAAATAATTGTTGCCAAGACTTATACCAATGTTCCTGATATATATATATATATATATATATATATATATATATATATATATATATATAACATTTCTCAACAAATACTAGAAAAATGAATTTAACAGCATATTAAAGGATCTTACATCATAATATAGTAAAATTTATTAATAAGATGCAAGAATGGTTCAACATATGCCAAATCAATAACTTTGGTACACATCTTAACAGAATGAAAAAAATAATATGATCTCAATAAATGTAGAAAAAGCATTAGACAAAATGCATCCTTTAATGATAAAAACTGTCAACAAGTTTGTATTGAAGGAACATAGCTCAATAGAATAAAAATCATATGTTACAAGCTCACAACTAAATCAGACTCAATGGTGAAAAGCTGAAAGCTTTTTTTTTTTCTAATCTCAGAAACAAAACTACAGTGCCTACTGTTACCATTCTTATTCCACATAGTACTAGAATTCTAGCTGGAGCAAATGAACAACATAAATAAATAAGATGCATCAAAATGGAAAGTAAGAAGTAAAACAGTCTTTATTTTCAGATAATATTATTTTATATACAGTAATTTTAACAATTCAACCAAAAAACTGTTAAAAATGAATCAACGAATTCAGTAAATACTATAGTAGGGTATAAAAATAAACATACAGAAATTACTTGTGTTTCTACACACTAACACCAAACTATCTAAAAAGAAAGCAGGCCTATTCACATTAGCATCGAAAGCAATCACCAAGTAGCCGAAACCGGTTTGGCTCAGTGGATGGAGCGTTGGCCTGCGGACTGAAAGGTCCTGGGTTCAATTCCGGTCAAGGGCACGTAGCTTGGTTGCAGGCACATCCCCAGTGCGGGGGGTGCAGGAGGCAGCTGGTCGATGTTTCTCTCTCATCGATGTTTCTTACTCTCTGTCTCTCTCAATTCCTCTCTGTGTAAAATCAATAAAATATATATTAAAAAAAAAAAGCAATCACCAAGTAGATGAAAGATCTATAAACTGAAAATTATAATACTCTGATAAAAGAAATTAAAGACACAGAAAAATGAAAACATGTCATGTTTATAGTTTAGAAAAATAAATATTGTTAAAATGTTCATATTATCCAAAGCTATATATAGATCAATGTCATTCTCAAATAGGTAAAGCAACCTTGAGAAAGAAGAGTGAATCTGGAGACATTACACTTCAAATTATACCACAAAGCTATAGTGATCAGAATAGCATAGTACTGGTATAAAAATAGGCACATATAATAATGAAACAGAATTGACAGTCCAGAATTAAACTCCCATGTACATGGTCAACTAATATTTCACAAAGGTACCAATAATATTCAGTAGGAAAAATATAGTCTTCCATATGTGTTGCTGGCAAAACTGTATAGCCACATGCAGAAAAATAAAATTTTATCTCTCTTTTATATCACTCATAAAAATCAATTCCAAATGAATTAAAGGTTTAACCATAAGACCTGAAACCTCAAAATTCCTCAAAGAAAGCATAAAGAAAAAAATTAGTTGCTCTTATCGGAGACTAAAACAGAACAGAGATAACAATTTGCCATAGATGGAATTAAAAGTGTAACATTTACTAGTATTTTAGTGGTAGAGTTTGGGCTGACATGGTAGATTCGAACCCAGACTAGTCCCAGACATTCCCAGAGCTGGGATAAATATACCATAAACAGTTGTAGGTAAAGAAGGGTGAGAAAAAAGCCTTTGAGGTACTTTGAAATTCAGCTAAGGATGTTGCAGAGAAATATTCTCTCCCTGATAATAAATACTAGCCTCACAGATTATAGGACAGCCACAGATGACCTCAGTGGCTGAGGTAGTCTCAGAAGAGCCAAAAGAGATTAAGCACAACACAACAGGTGAAACCAGAGAGCATATAAATCTCTCCACTTACCCAAAATGGTGACAGCAGGTTGCAAAGCAAAAAGGGATTCCCCCACAGTTTGAAATGAAAATGAAGTGTAGGCAGCTCTCCAAAACATCAATCAATAAGGCTAAAATTCTAGACCATACCTACCCTCAAAACACTTAAATCCAGTGTTAAACTAAATTAAACTGGAATTTTAACAATCTCAGACCTCAACAACCAAATGTATTGACTCAGTCCCTACTCTAACAGACTAGGACTGTGTTCTTTCTGGAAGTCTGTGTTCTTTCAATATATATATATTTTAATATATAACCCTAAGCGACCGAATGACCAGTCAACTGGCCAATCTTTTGACCATCACTATGACATGCACTGACTGCCAGAGGGCAGACACTCAATGCAGGAGCTACTTCTTGGTGGTCAGTGCAGAGGCTGAGCTCAGATGCTGGGCTCATGGCTGGCAAGCGCAGTTGCAGTGGTGTGTAACTCTCCCGTCTCCATGGCAGCAGTGGTAGAGGCAGGTGCTGTGTGGCTGAGCTGAGCAGGGGGCGAGCTCCCCAGCTGCCTGCTGCTTTGCACACTACTACATCCCCAAGGAGTCCCAAATTGTGAGAGGGCACAGGCCAGGCTGAGGGACCCCATTGGTGCATGAATTCATGAACCAGGCCTCTAGTCTGAAAATACTTCCTATTTTTCATGTTTTGATGCCTTTTATTTCTTTATGTAGCCTGTTTGCTCCAGGTAGAATTCTAGACTAGAGTATTTTTATAAAAGTATTCAACAAAAAAATAAAAGACACACAACACATTTTAAAAAGTGACCAAATAATTAGTCAATGGAAGGAGAATAAGAGAAGGCACCAATTTTTGAATGGTCAAAAATTTGGACTGTTGAACATACAATACATTGTACAGATGATAGGTTGTGGAACTATACCCCTGAAACCTGTATAATTTTATTAACCATTATCACCCCAATAAATTCAATAAAGAATAAAAAATTAAAATTCAATTAGTTTAGCAAATAAAATAAAATCAGACTCTGGGGGGGGAAATCTTTAAGTTGACTCTAATAAAACAGTAAAGTGGAAAAGTGAACATATATAAATAAAGATGTGATCATTTTAAGAGACATGGGAACCATGGAAAAGGATGCAAAAAATAAAAATACAGTATGAGAAAAAAAATCAACCTATGAGCTTAAGAGTGGATTGCATTTGGTAAAGGAAAGTATAATGAAACTTAAAGTAGGATCAAAAGGAGATATTCATCTGAAACATAAAGAGAAAAACAATTTAAAAAAAAATAATAGATTGTCCAATTTCTGTGGAAAATATTAATTTGCCTATCGCATGCATAATTAGCATTGCAGAGGAAATGAAAAAAACAAACAAACAAAAAAAACGGGATGGGAATATTTCAAGAGATAATGGCTGGGAACATTTCAAAATATTAACCTGTATAAGAAGTTCAATGGATATCAAATAAGATAATGGAATCAGATCACATTGCTGAAAACAAATAAAAAGAATACTAAAAAGCAGCCAAAAAATTGGTCATATTACACACAGAGAAACAATAATATGAATGATTGCTGATTACTCTTCAGGAAAAGAAGAATGTTAGAAAGAAAATAGATTAACATGGTTACAGTACTGAAAGTAAAATAACAAAAAAGCAGAAATGTATATCCATCAAAAATATTCTTAACCCTGGCCAGTGTGGGTCAGTGTAGAGCATCAGCCTGTACACCAAAAATCCTTGGGCTCAATTCCTGGTCAAGGGCAGGTACCTGATTTGCAGGTTCCATCTGGCCCGGGTCAAGGCCCATGCAGAAGGCAGGCCTAAACTGGTTTGGCTCAGTGGATAGAGCGTCGGCCTGCGGATTGAAGGGTCCCAGGTTCTATTCTGGTCAGGGGCATGTACCTTGGTTGCGGGCACATCCCCAGTGGGGGTTGTGTAGGAGGCAGCTGATTGATGTTTCTCTCTCATCGATGTTTCTAACTCTCTATCCCTCTCTTCTCCTCTCTGTAAAAAAATCAATAAAATATATTTAAAAAAAAAGAAGGCAGAAGGCAACCAATCGATGTGCTTCTCTCACACCACTTCTCTCTCTCTCTCTCTCTCTCTCTCTCTCTCTCTCTCTCTCTCTCTCTCTCTCTCTCTCTCCTCCTCTTCCCTCCCTCCCACTCTCTAAATATCAAAGGAAAAAATATCCTCTGGTGAGGATTAACAACATTTTAAAAAATATTCTTTATAAATGACTATGAACTAAATACTCTCTTAGGCAGACAAAAGCTGAGAGAATGATGTCCAGCAGAGCAACATCAATTTAAACCAAAAGAAGTTTTTTGAATTGAAGGTAAATAAATAGAGAGGGAACCCAGCTTTTCAGGAATGAATGGAGAATACCAAAAGAGAGAAATATCTGAGAAAATAGAAACAATCTCTTTTTACTGCATATGTTAAATGCTACTGTGTATGTGTGCATAGACAGTAATTCTTTAAAATTATGTTGAAATACTATTTACTATTTCAGTCAAAAATCAACATAATATATTGCATGTGGTTTGTAGTACATGGACATGTTGTCTTTATATATTTTACATGTGTATTTACCTAGAAAATTTTCACATACACTCAACGAACTTTCTTTGTTGGTTTTTTCAACTAGATGGCAAGAAATGTGAAACTTTTAGAAATATTAATATTTCAGCATTAGGCACATTTCCCCCTATATGACAACTAGTGCCCATCAATAAAGTGATCTTGAACCAGAGATCTACCCCAAAATTCCGTTTGGATTATGTTAAATGCTTCCCAACAACAATAGATATAGTTCCTATCGCCTGATCCCTGCTTGAAGCTTTATTTATCATATTTTAGAACTTTGCATGTCCAGGGGCAAGTGAAAGCTCACCCAATGAGTTCATTTATTACTTGGCAGACTGTGACACCAACTCATCTTTACAGAGGTCTGATGCCATAAGCCTCCCTTTATAATATACTCCATGGATAGACTCTTTGGTTTTCACTTGGAAATCATCTCTGTGAAATCATGGTCTGGGATTTTATGTCCAGAAGAGAAAGTAGATACTGAGGCCCTATGTTTTTCTTTAGTTTCTTAAAAATAATATTTTTCTTTCTGACTAATGGTATCAAAAACAAACCACTCAAGTTAAATATAATTATTTTGTATAAAGAAAAAAATAGGTAGATTACCCTAAAGTAAAAGTCAGTCCTCTAAATCATGATATAAAATTAGATTAACTATAAATGTAAATGCTTCCCAACAAACAAAAGTTAAGTAATAAATGTTTTGAAAATACATTGTAGATACAACTAAAATGTTTCCTAAATCTTGATGAGGACCAAGAGTTCCTCTTTGACTGGTTCATATCAATGTAAAATGTAGCTAATATAAAACAATATAAAGGGGATTGTACATAATGAAGACTTTTTATGATAGAAGATAATAGGAGAGAAAAAGAGTACTGTGTACACAGAATTTTTCAGTACCTTTCCAAAACTGTTCAGAGAAGCTATTCAAAGATTTTGGCCCCAATAACTGTTTATTAATTTTAAAATATAATTGAAGACAATAATTTGACAAATAACGGTAGCTTCATCCATATACTCTCTTAAAAACATTTAAATATGCTCACTGTATAGTACACTTTAGACTCTTGAAATAACCAGAATTAATTATTTTGTCACATTTAGTTCCCAGGATAAAAATCTGGTTCATATGATCCAGTCTGGATTTAATCTTATTGACTAAAAAATTCATTTTCAAAATGTTTGATAAATTGGTAAAATGAAGTTTCTACATATAGAAAATTAAAGATCAAGCCCTATACTTATACTGACTTTGCCAACTAGCATATAACATGAATTTAATACTAATTCACTCTCTCTCAATCTCATTCTCTCAACCTTACCCTGTCTAATACCATACTAGTAATTATAGTAGTAATTATCAAGTTATAATGAATCACAACAGAGCATATAACCTTGAATAGGAAGACTGTCTCATTTTGTGTAACAACAATCACTAATTTGAAAACAATGTACTTAAATGGATATATTATACTTAACGTCTAGTTTGTGATTCAATTATTTAATTGATGAACCAGTCAAATGTTACAATGAGAATTCAACAGACTGCACTTATATATTTCAATCAGGGATGTCCAAATAAATTTAGAAACAGATATAAATCTTTTTGCATAAGGAAGAGGAAAAGCAATTGTGTCTGCATTGGACAGAATTCACTTGCAAATGAAAAATAATTATTTTTAATTATTTTATTGGTTATTTGCAACGTAGAGACTTAGAAAACAGCTCAAAAACAATGACCGGTGCAAACCTCACAACATATTGTATTGTATTCTAATAAAGCAACCCATCCATTTCAGAGTTTTCCACATTTTTTTTCTAATACCTTCAATGAGCATTCATTCCCTTAACTGCTCCATGTTAGTTATATAAGATAGTAATTGACATCAGTGGAGATAGGAACAGGGAGAAAATGAAAAGAGGAAGTTGTGGCCTGGGGAGACGTTGATGTTTGGGGAGTGATCCAAGGGGCATAAGGGAAGCCTTTTTAAATTCCAAACAATATGTCCATCTTTCCAATACAGGTATCTGTCTTTCCCTGGATACCAGAGGCTCAATATAATAGCTCTCACAAAACAAAGATCAGTGTACCAGAGGAAATTCTGCTTTTCCAAAAGTGACTGCAGTTAATAAAATGGCATTCACAAAAACAAACAAACAAACAAACAAAAACAAAACAAAACAAAACAAAAACACAAAACAAAAAAATGACTAATTGGGTAATTAAACAACATAGCAAGTGCTTTTAAAGCATAAAAACAGTAGATATCTCACCAGCCATAGAACTGCCAACACATGCCTTTTGGAGTTTTCTGCTCTGACAAGGAAATGGAGATTCTTTTCAGCAGGCAGCATAATTCTTCACATCTAGACAGAACAATGACACTGGGGGGTGGGGGTGGGGGTAACCTTGATATAATTCTCAAGCCTCTTTCTCCTTCTCACTGCATTCCCAGACTAAGCCTAAGCAATTCCTCTCTCTCTCTCTCTCTCTCTCTCTCTCTCTCTCTCTCTCTCTCTCTCTCTCCCTCTCTCTCTCTTTTCCCCCTGTAGTCTGATTAATCACAGTGAAAGAAGTAGAGGGCACAATGTGTAAATCCATTAATAAATACCTTAGGTGTCAGCCCTAGGCCACTATTATAACTGAAAGTTATGTGAAGAAATTATCTGAAATGGGCATTCTAATTCCTAAAATTTTGGATTTTTCACATTCTCTCTCATGAGGTGGGTCAAGTCAGACAACAAACTGTACAATATTCTGAAAAATCAGAAGACTATTTCCTAATCCAGACTATGCCACTGAGACATGGGGCTGGCTAACCCGCAGTTTCTTATTCTATAAATGAGCAAGTTAGATTTATTATTTATGAACTCTCTTTCATCATTAAAATCTAGTTATAGAAGAAAATCCTATTTAATATAATCCTGACAATGTTATTAAAGTTTTTAAGAGAACATGGCAAGATTAAGTCTAAGGGAAATAAATTATAAACAATATAAAGAAATACCTTATTTGAGGATTCTAGAAGTTGTTTTTCCTAATTAGATGCATCCAAGTTCATGGAATAGTATGTTTGTACATGTGTGTTGGATTTTACTCGATCAATTTAGCCTCTTTGTATAATACAATTTTAATGAATTGCATTACAAACATAAAATTATATCATTAACATTGAGATGGCAGAAATCTCCAAAGCCTTAATTAGTGAGGGAATATTTAAAACATAAAGCAGTAAACTCGCCATCAACGCAATAAAAGCAGTATCAAATGACCCAATATCAAATGAGTTTAAAGGCTATAAAATTAACATGGTATGCATAAAATTTGAATACATAAATTATTCTTTGACTCAGCAGTAAAAAAATAGTAAGTACTATTATCAAAATATATTTTCTATAATTTCTGCCACTTCATATTACCTGACAGGAGGGCTAAATTAGACCACATTAGTTAGTAATATAAGGACTTTTATAATATTGGTTCTCACTGCAAAAATTTCCCAAGTATTCTTTGTTAACCAAAGAATGAATATTTCAAATTAAAAGGGTATACATATTTTCTGGTATCCTCTTCTACTACTAAAATAATTTTACACTACTTTTTTCTAAACATAATTATTTTGAAATGATAATAGACTCACAAGAAGTTGCAAAATTTTTGTAGAGAATTCCTTGTGCTGATTATCCAGCTTCCCCCAATGGTAATATGAATAACAAAAGTGCATTATCAACTCAGAAAATTGTTTGGCACAGCACAATTAACTAGTTTCCAGCTGTTACTCAGATTTCACCAGTTTTTGCATGTACAAAATTTTGTATATATTTTTGCATTAATTTGTCTTTCAAAGATGGCACATCAAACTTTTACTCTGCAACAATTTGAAATCCTGATAGTTAAAACTGTATTTGAATGTCATGAAAATTCCTTATGTTTTATGGACTTAAAGTGAACATCTAGGCATAGAATCAACTATTCAGGAAGCAATGACTAATATTTGGCTTACTGACATAGATTTGTAAGATATTATAGCTATTTGTCTTATAAATGACAGGGGACTTAAAAGTTGAATTAAATCTCATATCACATTAATGACCATTAACGTACTCATTGCTTTGGAAGATGTTTATTGAATAGCTTATTCTGAGCAAACATCACACTAGACATGAGAGAATTAGAAATGTGCATAAACATAGTTTCCTAATCAACAGGCACTTATATAATATGGCAGGGAAAACAATTGTCGGGAAAAAAAATAAACAGCAAGAAGAGATTGAAAATAGCCTGGATGATGGAGGAGTATGAAAGCTACTCTTACATTTGCAGAAAGTTTGACCTGTGATAATCTTCACCAGCCAAGGCCAAAATATATGCAATTAAATCTAGTTTACTACCTCAACTCAACTACTCTTTGGCCCTCTACTTTTGACTTGCAATTCCAATCAACATTAATTTTATTGTAGCAATTTTGAAAAATGCTCTAACATTTTTTGTGTTTATTTATTTATTTTTTTTATAGGTTAGTATTCCCTTCAAGAATACTATACATTCAGAACAAGGATAAATGTTGCATTAAAATTTGTTGTTTTCTTCTATTGTTGGTTAGTAAGTTGGTGATTCATTTCTCTTAAATATTCTAATTCACAAAATGTCTATAGCCTTGCCACAAACAGAACTGATTCTTCATGAGGGGCTTAACATGCATTTCACTTTGTCTTACAACTTTAGTTTGTAAGGCTGAATATTAGGAACTGCTCCCAAAATTAAAATGATCAGAAAATAATAAACATAATGCTCTACAGAAACAAAGGCAGACAAAAAAATTAACATACTTTTAAAGCTACTGACTCTGGTTTTAATTTTACTTGGCTTGAGGAGCTTATCACACCAAAGTATTATAATGAAGATTTTGCATTACTTAGTTTTAGCCAGAGGTGTAAGTAATGTCACATAGAATAAAGTAGCGAGTTCAGTTACAGCTTAACATAGTGGATAAGTATTTGGGTTCTGGAACTGAGTCTCCCGTGTTTACAATCTTGGTTCCCCCAAGAGATACTGTGCTTAATCTCTTTGAACCTTAGTTATTTCATCTCTAAACTGGAAGAAATAAAAATAGGGATGTATACCTTAAGGTAGGGTTGGTGCCATAATAGGTAAATCTCAAAATGGGTTAACCATTAAAGGAGTACCTTTTGTTCCCAGTATAATCTATGTCCCAGGTTGGAAGACCTTTCTGCAAGTGGGTTCTTTTTATCTTGTGGTTGCATCTTATTTGGTATGTAGATCCCAGAGATTCTACCATTCATATAAGTGTGTGCCTGCGTGTGTGTGTGTGTGTGTGTGTCTGTGTGTCTGTGTGTGTGTGTGTATGTGTGTGTGCGTGCGTGTGTGTGTGTGTATGTATGTATGTGTGTGTGTGTGTGTGTGTGTGTGTGTGTCTGTGTGTGTGTGTGTGTTGGGGGTGGAGGGTGAGAAATGTTGTATGTTTGTTGAGGAAAGAGAGGAGAGCATTTATATCCCAGCCAGTGAGAAATAGAAAAGAGCAAGGAGGATGGAATGGATGTGGTCCTGGACTAGAAAAAGAGATCTCAGTTTGGTTTGAAGCCAGTCACAAAGCCAGAGATAACTACAAAGTAGTCAATGAAATGTAGTCAGGAGAAAGGAAACCAAGCTTCGGTGAATGTCTAGTAACTGTCAGAATCCCATATCTCTAGGGCGGTTGTGAGATTTAAAATGGATTAAAACATGTGAAACTCTTAGAACTGTGCCTTGAAACACAATAAATATGAACAGTTTTTCACATTGTTTATTACTACTTTTTCATAATCTCAAATATTAGTTATGTTTCATAATCAATTCTAAAACTTCAGGCTTCTACAAACAACCTGGAAGATCTTTTCTCCACTCAGTTACGATTCAGGAGAACAAAATGCCTACAACATAAATGGAATTCAATTAGCAAGATATTCATTCAGCAGCCTGGCTCTTAGTGTTTTAGAGAAACCTATCTATGGAGATCAATTCAAAGAAGTTAAAATATATTTAAATATTTATATGAGAAAACAGCCAGAGCAACGTGAACCCAACAAAATGGAATTTCCATTATTCCTATTATCTCTCTTCTTAGGTACTATTTTTTCCTTTAATTGATAGCACTTAAATTAGACACAGCCTTCACTGACATTTTGTCAGAATTGCCTTGTGACTTAGGGAATATCTATTTCCCCCCTCTATTTCTGTATTAATTTTTACAGTGTCACTTGAGTTTTTATTTTTCTTATATATTTCTCTACTTTGAGTCTAGCATTTTGAGGGCAAGGGACTATATATATTTTTACATCTACAAAAATAGAAACCAGTTTTTGGCAAATTCCTAGCAAGTAACTCCCAGAATTTTGAGGGCCTGGCCTATATGTTTTCTGTTTTTTTGTTTTGTTTTGTTTTGTTTTGTTTTGTTTTGTTTTGTTTTTTGTGAGTGTGTGTGTTTAAAAAATCTAATACATCAAATTATATGTTAAGGGTCCTCTAAGTGCTTGCTTATTTGATTCTTTGTATCTCTGCTACAAATGGTCAAGGATAGACATGGAGTCTAATCACCACCAGGTTGTAGCTTATGGGACACTAAGCAAGCTACCAACACTTCCTAAATCTTCATCTCTTCCTCTATAAGTGGAGGAAGCAGCAGTACCTAGCTGTGAAGTTTGGGGTTATCATAAAGTGAAATCAACTGAGCAGGTAGTAACTACTCATAGTAATATATTAGTAGTAGTAGTGATGTTATTGTTGTTGTTATTCATAGGAAGTGTCTGAGGGTTCTTGAGATATGTAGGATGATGAATGAGAACAGATAGGAAAAAAAGAGTCCATACTGGGATTTAACAATTCAAAAATGCTTGAATCTCCAGCCCAGATAAAGTCAGTCTAGCAGCAGACTAAGCAAGCTATCACTTTTTATCTTCCCCAAGTCCTTTCATTTCCAAAACGCTAGATCACTGCTAAAGCACATTGGGGAACTGCTAGTGGGCAGGACAACAACTAGCAGATTTTAAGTTAAAGATGATTTATTTTCCTCCCCCTGGAGAGAGAGATGCAGAGCACAGATAGAAGCAGCACATCTTTCCTTAACATGGTTTTAAATAATCTCATGAAAGAAACAGGCAATGTCTCTATATGCGCTATTGTTTGATAGAGGCAATAATTCTTCATCAGTATTATCTCAGAAAATAAAATCCCGTGAAATGAATCTTATACAAGCGACCTGACTGCATTTTGAACTGGTCACAGTGACCGGTTTCTGTTGACAACCTGCCGCAGGAGTGGCCATTAGGAGTCTGAGTGTACTGAATTGGTAAAAAGCGTTCAAACCAGCAAAGGAGTCCTTAGCCCACTGGGGAGAGCTCAAAGGATGAGGAGAGTTTTCACTCTAAACTTTAAGACTCCTTGCACTTCCACACTGCAGACAGCCCTGAAAGGAATGGTGCTTTACTCTAAGGAAGCTACCCTTTGAATAAAAGATGCCTGACTTCTGTTTCCCTCGCGCTGTTTTCCCCCATCACATAATTGTGGACCTTGTAAAAGTTGGCCCAGGCATTGTGAACAAGGCTCCTGCTTGTTCTGGGGTAGAAATAGAGCAATAGGCGCAAGCTGCTTCTAAGTAATGGTCTGTCTGGGCATGTTTAGGATAGAAGGCTGCTGCCTTTCACAACTTGTTTCTCGGGCATTTTCTGAGGCTCACTTGTCAAACTGACTCAGAAATCCTCAAAGAAGCCTTTTGGCTAACAAAGGTTTAAAACAAAAAAGGAAGGCATACGATGTTGAATAAAGGTAAATTGAGAAGAAATAAAGTGAGGATAGTGGTGCTTACTTATATATTTGGACCTTCCTCAATGTGTATGATTCTCTTGAAAGGCACAAAGCTTAGTGCCTTATTGACCTTTCTGCTGGTGGGCACTTTTTATCTTTTGGTTGCATCTTATTTGGTGTGTTGATCCCCCAATGGACCAGGGGGAAGAGACAGAGATCCAAGAAGCTTATTTCAGGAATTGGGAGGCACACTTCTCTGTTATAATGGCATAGAGAGCTTGAGAGGAAGGTAGGTAGAGTTTGCCTGTTTTCCCCATGAACACAGGAGGGCTTCTGTTTCCCACTGAGCCTAACCATCCAGATTTAAAAGGGTTTGGCTCCAGCCTTCCTACAATGAGGGAGGAAGATGCTAGTTAAGTGTTGGTCATTTTCCATCTCTTCAGGGCAATTCTCCCAGTGCCAAGCTCTGAAAAGGCTGTAAGACTCTGAAACAGATCTCCCCAAAAATCCAGCTGAGAAAGAGAGTAAGGCCTGGTGTTTATTCCTTTCTGAATCTGTTTTGTATCTGTGTTTCAGCCACCTAGTCACAGGTGCCTCTGGCTGGGATGCCCAAATTGGTATATCACCTATGCCTGCCCTTTCTCTCTAACCCCCACACGCACTGCCTAGGGGCATTCTGGAAGCACAGTGTCTTGCTAAGATGTAAATAATTAATGCCTCCTCACAGATTTCCATTTTAATTGGTTTCTTTACAAAATAAATGCCCCTGGAGTGGTATACAAAATGGGGGAAATTGAAGTAAAGATACCATATGGGGTTTGGTCTAGGGATGTGGTTGAATCAAGGACCCTTTTTAATAATACTGTACTAATACTTCTTCATTTCTTTTTCATCCTAGCAAGCAGATAATGAAACACACATATCCATTAAAAAGAAAAGGAGGCCCTAGCTGGTTTGGATCAGTGGATAGATCGTCGACCTGTGGGCTGAAGGGTTCCAGGTTTGTTTCCTGGGTTGAGGTTTCAATCTCCAGTGGTGGGCATGCAGGAGGCAGTCAATCAATAATGTTCTCTCATCATTAATGTTTATATCTCTCTCTTTCCCTTCCTCTCTAAAATAAATAAAAATATATTTTTTTAAAAAAAGAAGGAAGAAAGAAAAAGAGGAAGGAAGGAAGGGAAGGAGGGAGGGAGGGAGGAAGAAAGAAAGGGGGGGAGAAAAAAGAGAGAGAGAGAAAGGGAAAAAGAAAGTTAGTTAGTTCTTATCACTTCCTAAACTGGCATTTTCACTACAAGGATTAGTTGATCTCATAAATGGTATTTAAATAGGTGACACTTTGTGAATCTAAGAAGGGTAACTATGATCAATTTGAAACCCTACAAATTACAAGGAAGGAACTTGAGACCCAGGGTAGTAAGATCAAAAGTCGAGGGCAATGAAAACATGAAAATTAAGCCCCAGATCTCCATCCCTGCCGATGAGTGTACTTCCCATCACACCACACTTCCATAACTGTTGGATTTCATTCTCCAGGAGCCAAAATATCACAGGGCTCTAGAATTCAGCTTCTTCCATTAGAAACAAAACATACTAAGGTTTGAAATGCAGCCATGTACAAACCACTGCCCCTTTGAAGCCGTGCTACTCAAAAGAAGGGTCAGAGTCCAAAACTAGCAGCATCACCTGGCGGCTTGCTAGAGCTCTGGGATGTCAGGACCTGTCATAAAACAACCTGTTGGGAAGCTTCATTTTAGCAAGAACCCCAGGTGCTTGGCATGGACCTCAAAATTTGAAAAACACCACTTAAAACCAATGTTTCTCAGTCTTGGGTTTTCATTAGAATCATCTGGGAAGTCTGAATGCCTGGAAAATACTGATGCCTAGACCTCACCACCAGAGGCTCTGGTTCATGATGCTTGGCATCAGCTACAGCCTGTCCTGTGGAGTCATTAGGTGATTTTGATCCTGTAACTAGTACGAGGGCACCATGTGCCCTGCATGAATAACAGCCTTCCGCCCATAGGTTCTGTTAAGGATTAGATAGAGGATTATTCATACCAGCAAAGAACATTTGCTCGCAAATCTTATTTTTTTCTCCTTCTCTTCCTAGTTTTCTCTTCTCCTTCTTCTTTATAATATAATGTGCCAGTTAAAACAGGTTTTTCCTCCTGGAAATGCTACTTATTTATTCAATATTTAATATGTTTATAGCATGTGCCTAACACTGTACTGCTGAAACAACAGTGACTCCTCAAACTCCATAAGGTTTGTGAAGACAGATTTTGTTTCTGTCTCTACTACACACCTGCCCTGAATTTCTGGGGTCCAGCCTGCTTTATTATAGGAAGGCAAACAAATGTTGAGGTCTAGATATCTAAAAGCAATGTGGCCGAAACCGGTTTGGTTCAGTGGATAGAGAGTCGGCCTGCAGACTGAGAAGTCCCGGGTTTGATTCCGGTCAAGGGCATATATAATACCTTGGTTGAGGGCACATCCCCAGTAGGGAGTGTGCAAGAGGCAGCTGATTGATGATTCTCTCTCATCTATGTTTCTAACTCTCTATCCCTCTCTCTTCCTCTCTGTAAAAAATCAATAAAATATATTAAATAAATAAATAAATAAATGCAATGTGAAAATAGCCGTCAACCTCATGGAGGAGGGGGAGAAGAGGCGAGGACAAAACCCACACAAAACCTTTTCCTTGGAATACCTAGAATAAAGGAATCATTGAATAATTTCTCCTCAGTTCAATTTTTTAAATTTTTAAAAATCTATTATTCCCCCACCCCCAAAATTAATAATAGATAATAACATTACCAAGACATTACAGGCAAGAAAATAATATTCAAAGTATTTAAGTAAGAAATTACAATTGGAGGCCAGGCTGTGTGCAGTCAGAGAATTTATTGGTTGACCTACTCCCTATCTCTGCCCTATGGATATGAGGATCAGAATAGTAAAGTACATGGACAGCTTCAGGGCTATTATGATCAAGGATTTATATTTTAATATCTCCATGCTTTGGTCTGATCAGAAGATTATTATTCATTGTTTCTAATTGCTCCAGTTCTGGATCTGTTCATAAATACACATCGTAAGAACATTTTCAAAAGATCTGTCACAGGATTGTCTCTATTTTCTGTGCTCTTAGTTGTAAAAGCCTCCAAAAGAATTCTCAGTAACTCAAAATAATGATTATGTAAATGGCAAAAAGTCCTGCTTTTAAACCAAAGAAAAGAAAAGCTATTTAGAGCAAGGACTCTCCCCTCCCCACCAGGCAGGCATTGCAGTCCTCCCCCCCCCCCCCCCAACCCCCCCACTGTCTCCTAAATTCTGGGGAATGTCCTCTCTGGAACACACCAACTCTGTGCTTTAGTGGTTTAAGGATCAATTGCTAATCTGTGCATCTCCCTTTATCATAAAACTCAAACTGTTCTCAATTTTCTGGCATTGTGTCAGGACCTCAAATGTTTATTTCATCTTCTGTGGTTGAATATAAATTCTTGTTGGAAGAAAGAAAAAAAAAAAAAAAAGCCCTCCAGATATTACAATAAACACACACACACACACACACACACACACACACACACACACACGCAGGGGGAAAAAAATGTCTATCTCCTTTGAGCTTAACAATCAGCAGGGCCCAAATTACCTCTTATTAACATTTATTTTACAAAAGAGGCAAGGTATAATTTGGTGATAGATTCGGATTTGGAGAGGAGCTATAATCAGCCTCCTGAAGCGCTCTGCCTGAAGTACATGGCTGCTATTTTGTGTAATTATATTTCTCTGCCCCAAACCCCTCCCCAGTCTGCAGAGTCTTTCACTAAGATCTCTGGCGCTTGGATTTCTCCCTCCCCCTTCACCTCCTTTTTTCTCTCCTCACCAGTTCCCCTCCTCTCTCTGTTTCTCTCTTTAGGCCTCTTTGAATAATGGGGCCTCTTTCAATAGCCCAGGCAGGCCTGAAGATTAGGAAGCCTGTTTGTGGGGATGGGGGCTGGCTGAATAGGAGCAGGAGGCCCCGCTCCCCTGGCAAACAAGGCCCTGGGAACCTGTCCAACTGCAGAGAGCATGTGCTGGGGGGTGGGGGTGGGGGGTTGAATAGGCAAGCAGCAGGCTGGCCCATATGTCAGCCTGTGCCACAAAGACCCCTCTGCATATCTACCATGACAAACAGGATTACCGAAGACAATTAATCTGGCACGCTTTATCAAAATCAAGCACTGACCCCCGACCTCTCCCCTCGGTGTGCGGCAGATGCCACGCTCCAATTCAATAGACCAGAGTGTTCCCCTTTTCACTTCTGAAAAGAATCAGAGGCCTGAATAAGCCTGGCATGGACTAATTGCAACCACTGTGTGATGGTGACAGTCCTAATCAAATGGGATGAGTTCACTTTTTCTCCCACTTTTAATGGAGAAGCTGGCCGTAGCTCCCTGTCTGAAGCAGAAAGAAAAAGAAATGCATCAATTTTACTTTTATTCTTCCTGCCTAGTGCCTGCAGCTCAGAGGGGTTTGGAAGAAAGAGGCAGAGAAGTGGGTTGTTGCGATTCTGCTGCTTATCTTCTGATATTTGGGAGTTTAGCTCCAGTGGGAGCAGGTCTGCCAATGGCTGCAAATCATAATGGTTTTCACCAATTAGTTCACTCTTCTATGTGATACTTTATATGAGAGATAACAGTGCAGCAGAAAAGTGGTGGGGCCTTTGGAATAAACTGCACCTCAAATCTTGCTCCCATCTACTCCATTCCTGTGACAATCCACTTTGCCTGTTTCTATATTTTCCCTTTGTGACCTTGATAAGAAGAACCTCACATTCATTTATATCTAGAATATTCACAAGATGATGAACTTAAAAATGAGAGCCCTTTGTAGGAAGGAAATATTTGTCATTTTTCTTGACTTTTAAGGTTTGAGAGACCAAGGAGAGAAGGGAGGCTTTTGGCCATACTGGGGAGAGGCTGTGGGGAACATGGGGGTCAGAATTAAGCAGAGTTGGTATTTCTGCATGTTTTTGTTTCTCACGTGCTTTCTTCCCTGAAGTCAGCCTCAAAACTCTAAGTATGGAGGAGCCATTATCAGTTGGTTCAAACTTGGTGACCCTTTGGTTAGACAATGGAATAATTTCTCGGTTTTGGTTCCAGAAATCTTTCCCTAAAATTAAATGGAAAACTACCACATGAAGAAGTGCAGGGCACTTGTGTTACGATTGCCTAGAAAACCCACATACAAACGCAGGTTGTAGATAAAGCTTGAGATTTATTTCCTTCTCAACATGACCCAGCAGGTGGAGCCAATCAATGATGGCTGAAGTAACCCACTGACCCTGATCCAGGAGAATTAAGCTCCATGAACTTCCACTTTCAGTCTTCTAGAACTCAGTGTAACCACGCTGAGATGAGTGTCTTATCAAGCTCAGTTTTGAAGGCCTCTGTTTATGAATCATTTGTTTCTTACTCAATTACATATTTATATTAAATAAAACTTTCTGATTTTTTTTTACATTAATGTCTGAGAATTGATGTTGCAGTTGAAAGAGAAGAGTATCGGCTATTTGACTGGGATCTAAGTTTATTTCTAACTAAACTAGCTATGTCATCATAGTCTAATCATTCTCTGTACTTTTGTTTTATCACTGAAAACATTGGCTTTGGACCAAGATCTCCCTTGTCCAATCTAGCTTTGAACACATCGTTTCTCTAGATTTGATTTTCTGAGAGTTTCTTCCTTCAAGCCTTGGGATCTGACAAATTGCATGTCTCTTCTAGCTTGCTTGTAATTGCATAATTTACATATTGTGCATGCTTCCTAAGAAGGTAATGGAGTTGCAGGTTGTATGAGTCTGTTGTAGGGCACAGTTACTATATGGTTTTCTTTATGGACCAGTCAGTAAAACTTAGTGGAGGTTAACAAAGCTCAATTATGAAGAGAATTTAGAGATTGTTATTAAATAGTATATAAATTAAATCAGAGCACTGGAAAGTAGTGCATGTATTCACTCAACTTGAAGAAACTGAAGATAAAAAAAAAATAGTATCTGAATATTGGAGTGTGTGAGGAAATTGCATTCACCTGCGTTATTGTGACCGTAGGTCAATCATAGAAGATTTTCCTCTAAATCAAAGGAACTTTCCATGTTTGTCCCATTGTAGGCTCCTGACTCTTGGGCATTAATCTTTGAGAAGTAGAGGGACTCTATACTCAAGACAGCTCTCAGCTGTCATCATTTCAACCCAGGATAGAAGAAGTTGCCTCTGTATGCATGTCCACTAAAGGTTATTCAGTAACTGCACTTAGGTATTAATTTTCCTCAAATGTGGAATTCTCCCCTAAAAAAATAAAAATCTAGTCTTACCACATTTTACAATTAAGTTATTAATTAGCTTAAAAATTTGAAACATCTAAGAGCAGTAAGATTTTCTCCAACTAATGATGACCATCCATTATATGTAAGACTAAACATATAGAGAAGCATTTCTAGAAAAATTATGAACAAGTGGGGGAAAGTAAGGACATTAAAATATTATTTTTTAGAATGAAAAGTTGGAAGATTAAGTGATTTTTTTCTATAAGTCTTCAGAAGGACATACTATATATTTCTGATTGTTTTTGTGTCCTGTAACAAGAGACATAAAACTAAATAGATGATAGATAGGTATATGATAGATAGATAACAGATTTATTTATTTCAGACCCAAGAGAAGATTGAGTATGAAAATAAATGTATGAAGCATAAGGTTCCCATAGTCAATAAAATGTTGGTCATTAAGCATTTAACTAGACAGTTTTGGCCTCTAGAACTATTTTCCATTTCTGACTTTCTTACTGAACAATCCTGGTATTTTAATGATATAAGGAGACCAAACTCACCCAGACTTAAGTGTATACACACAGATGGAAGTGGCCATGTGCTAGTTATTAAACTGATTCTCAGCAAAGCTAATTTTGCAGGGCTATAGGACGGAGACAAAGTGAAGCACTGCCTTTACTTTGTGGGGAGAAGTTAGGGATGGGATTTCAGACTGGCAGAGCTCCAGATTTAGGGGATTACTATATGTTGTCAGTGATTGCTATAGGTTTCCTCTCCTGGAGGAAACAATAGCTTAATGCTGATAAACAGAGGTGATTGGCTTGATAAGCCAGCTGCTGGGGGCTCAGCTTGCTGGAGTCTGGCATGCACTTTCTCTTTAGTACAACCCTCTCAGTTGGAGGAGAAAAAAAAAAAAAGCAAGTGCTGGTGCTGTTGCCTCACTTACAAATCAGCAATCCTGCTCTTGCTGTGTTTCATTTCTTTTGAGCATCTCATCAGAAAACACTCCTGAGAATAAACTTAGAGCCCTTGCAACATCTGGAAAACCTTAGAGTAAACCATACACTTGAACAATGTAAAATTATACCTACCCCCACTTTATCTTTCCCCTCTTGAATCTGTAGACACCCCCATGAATGCTGAGACAAACAGTTGCTTAGATAATTCACTGTCAAAAATATTGAGCACACTTTAGTGGGATGGCAGTTGTAATGGTCTTTTCAAGTGCTGCACACAAAAGCTGAGCCCATCAAGATTTTTTGGCAGGCTTTGCGTTTAACTTGTCATTATATATATTGCAGAAATGCAATTCAGGATCAGTACAAATCAGCTTAGAGGACAGGAGGGAGCTGTGGGAACAGGTTGCATCCACAGCACTTGGGCTAAACAGAAGGTGGCAGCATTTTAACATCATCAGGCACCTGTATGTACAGCACGCACACACACAGGTACCATGGCCATTATCATTGGGTTCTTTTTTAAATTCCTGGTAGGCAATTTACAGTTTCATGCTTATTGCAGCAAGGGAACAGAACACAATGTAATGAGAGGTTTGTTTGGATATGATAACACCGGGCACTTCCAGGATCCATTGGCAAAATATACAGCAGATAGGAAAGTATGGTGTTGGGCTGAAACATCTACAATAGTGTCAGAAAGTGCCCTATTTTCTGTTCTTAGTTAAAACTTCAGTGCTAAAAGTAAAGAACACAACAAAATAGGCCTAGAAATGGATAGGCATTTTCCATTTCTCTATTTCCAAAAGAACCTTATGAAACTAATTTATAACAATGGGAACTCCCTGTACTGTGAGTGAGAAAATTGTAGTCCAGTACAGATGCCACTTGTGAAAAGGGTGTGAATTCTTAGGTCATAAGCAAAGAGAAAGAGATACGCTTCATGCTAGGCCACTAGGTTAAGTCCTATCTCCACCACTGGCAAGCTTAAGACCTATAGCAAATCTTTGAACTCCATTTTTTCATTTTTAAGCTGGAGAACTAAAAGTTATCATTAACCTCTTTGATAGGGTTGTGGTAATTTGTAAGATCATGTATGTAAGTCACAGTTCCTAGTCTATACTAGGTATTCAATAAATGTTATCTTTATGATCTCTAATATTACTATTATTATAAGTTTTATTATTTTCAAAAAAATACATACATTATCTAACCTGATTCTAGAATTCTTATCTTCATTTTACAATTAGGGCATGTGAGTGTAAGTTAATTTATATGTTATGTTACAAGCCATGTATTCTATTTAGTACTCAGATTTCTCATCTGTTAAATTTAGAAATTGGACTGGAGAAGGGGAATTCTAAAGTTCTTTTTGGTCTAACATTTGCAACTTTTTCACTTAGGTTAATTTACATCAGAGTAAGGAGAGATCCAGAGGAGCATTAATTGCAATTTATTCTTAATGGTAATTTGCTACAAATAAATACAACATCGTTTTGTTATAGGTACACAGGCATGTGCCTTATGAAGAATAAAAGAAATATTAGAATACAGGGCTCCTGTGAAACCCAACCAATGACAAAAAATCAACTTAAAATGTGAGCACTTCACAAAAGATACCCTGCTAAATTGTACATAGTCAGGCTCTTGACTTTATTTTGTCAACTATCTATCAACTATAGTCCTCATTCACTAGCTTTTTATTCATGAGAGTACTTCTCCTGAAATTAATCTGACCTAACTTTCTCTTACATGCTCCAGAATGAATGTCATTATCTATACACTATTCAAAAGAATGACCTTCCTTGGAGAACAAGCAAACATTAGTAAAAGCAATTCAACTAATGCTGCTTGCTAAAAAGTGGGGTCATTTCATTTATGACTATCATTTTGGCAAAATGTCTAAAATAATCACAATTGTTTCATATTAGCACTGACTATCATACATTTAGGATTTGTTGTTATTTATACATCGAACTCTTTGCATGATTACACCACACATGAGAAATCAAGCTTCATTCATGACCTCAGCTATCCATAAGATTATTGTGAATATTTTATTATTTCATCCAGGTAAGTTTAAATTGCAGCATTTAATGAAATGCTACAGTTGTATTGTACAGATTTAAATTAAACCTGTTGCTACAATGGCAAGATCTTTCATAATTCTAATACTTTAGATGTGGAAAAATATTTTGTTGTTCTAAAATTGATAAACTAGAAGACAGCCAATAGGTTTGTGAGAAAAGTCTTTTTCTCCACAATGCACCTATCCGTGACAAACTCCTGAGCTGCCTCTCTTTGCAGTAGACCCTGGACATCTAAGAGGTACATGCCCCAAGATTTCTGCAAATCCTCAAATTCTAAATTATTTTTATAAAGGAACTATACAAGTCTTACCATGAGTCAATGAGGACTGATGTGGCAGAGACACTTTCCGGTTATTGAATATTAGTGTGTTCCCTCCACATTTTTCAGCCCTTTGAAAGTTAAGGTGATATGCATACATTATCAAGCCAATGGGCATAATTGAAACTGGGCTGGTCCACTTCAGAACTACATTGAAACCCGTCTGCTTTCTTTTTCACTGACCTAGAGGAAAAAATCATGGAACTACAAGAAACAGCCTTTTTCTGCGAGTAACTGAAAAAACCTTTGTAGAGCTATTAATCCCCCCATAAATACTGTGTGAGTGAAAAATAAACTTTTATGTTTGTTACTAATTCAAAGCTAGCCTATCCTGATTAATCCAACTACCATAATTATAACAATTTAAAAAAAACTGTCTTCAACGATATTACACAGTAAATGGAACAAGTTCATAAGCATGTTTCTGAGATCACTCTTCTGTATCTATTGATATCATTGTAGCAAAACAATAACTCTTGGGATACCCATCCCCACCAGTTCTGACTCTATACATGGATAAAATTTGGGTAACACATCTCAAGTCTATGCATGTTTTGCTAAACTATACAATTTAAATTAACTCCCTTCAACTTCATTGAGAATCACTCGTATAGGTTGTCAGGAGAAATGTGACTTTAAATTGAAAAAAAAAAATAAAAGAGATAATCCTACAAAGTGGATAAGTAGCAATAACCAGATTTATTTACTACTAAATAGACTTTTAAAATTAGCCTTATAGTTCCTATATACTCAAATGGCTTCTTCTGAATCTTTATGGATTTACCTATTCCTTAGACTCCAATTAATGCCTATTTTTACTTGTCTTGGATCATATATCTTCTTACTTATATTCTATTATAACCCAGATGTAATCTAAGGTTAGATACCATATGCACGTGATTAACTGTTCTCTCATTTCTTCCCATCCTATTGGTCTGGTCCACTCAGGAGACAAAGACCATACTTGTCATCCAAACAGAAATAATTCAATATAAAAATTAACTGGTATAAAGTAGTTTAACTGGGTATAAAGTGGTTCAAATGGATAAAAGTGGTTTTCCTATTCAAAAGATAGGAAAAGAATAATAGGCATAACAGAGCTAATATTGAAACAAGGAGCCTCCACCCCTAGAGCTTTGGAATAAAAGGAAGAGGTTGGAATTATTACAACATGAAAGTTTATAGGAGCCTCATGAGTGGAAACTCAGATCCTGAGGAGGAGACACTGCTTCTCTTGTGCTGGATTTTTCTGAGCTGAAGAAAAGTTAAAGGGCTGGGACCCAAAATATCTCCCTCTGAGGAAGAAGCACTAGCTGGCTAGCGCTGCCAGGGGGTGAAAGTGTATGCTATGAGGCTGCTTCTCCAAGAGTTGTTGAAAGTGCTATTGATTCAGTTTCTATTTCAGTCAAGAACTGATACTCTTAGAGAGCGAGGAAGAATTGCTGGGTGACTCAGGAACAGGAAACAGGTGAGAATGAAGCAGAGCACCTATAGGAAATGATCACGATAGGTCGAGTCCCTTCTCCCTCCTCCAACTATGTAGACACCTTCCTGTGTCCCTGCTGACAAAACCTAACAGAAATAGCCAAGCAGAAATAGGGCTTTAGAATTCTGTTCCCATTTTTAAAAGAGTAGAAAAGGATAGATTTGATGCTAAGAAACAATAACTAAGAGTTGGAAAATATCTGCTGGTAGAATTTATTTCTTGATTTACTATGGAAATAATTGTCTTTCAGTAATAAAAATAAATTAAATAAATAAGTAATCCTAACAATCAGTTTTCCTTCCTCATCTATAGACTAGCCTTTAAGTTTTTCTACATGTTATACTTTAATTCCATTTTCTTTATGTAATAGAAATAGTACTAGCATTAGAAACAATAAATCATAGCCTAAGAATGAGAAAGGCTTGGTTTTAATCCCTTACTTACTATTTATGTGATCATTGGAAAAATATATAACTTATCTGAGATTTAATTGCCTTGTGAGAATGATATTAAGTTGTAAAAATATAAATTGATTTAATGATTTATTTGGTATGATTGACATCAGTACACCACAACTACCACTGTAGAGATATAACTACAGATACTGTGCTCTGAAATCCATCACAGCATTTGTCCCAAGACCACACTTCAATGGGATACTCCAAACTAAAGACTGTGTGACTACAACACTAAAGTTGGCCTCTTCCTGATGTAGCAAGGCCATAACATTCACAAATGCCTGTGACAGCCTACTTTGTCTCAAGAACTTTCCAAGGTCTTGAATTCATTTTTCTTAGACTAGTTGGCAGCCTAGGACACTTCCACTCAACCTTCTTTTTTCTCTTCTAAATTTGAAATTAAACTTTCATGGTGGTCTCTCCCAAAATACCCATCTCATTTCCACTCATAAGCTTTGCTCTAATAAAATCTTTATAAGTCTAATCCTATCTTCCTATTTTTGTTGTAACATAGTTTGTATTTCTTAAAATGTGATATATACACTGAATGGCCAGATTATTATGATCTCTGAATGAATAATAATATGGCCACTCAGTATCCTATTTAATAAAAGAGTAATATGCAAATTGACCACCACTCCAACACACAAGATGGCTGCCCATATGTGGTCAAAGATCCTGTCCCCATGTAGACACAAGATGGCCACCACAAGATGGCCAGCAAGGGAGGGCAGTTGGGAGGGACCAGGCCTACAGGGGAGGGCAATTGGGGCGATCAAGCCTGCAGGGGAGGGCAGTTAGGGGCAAACAGACTGGCAGGGAGCAGTTAGACATCAATCAGGCTGGCAGGTAGAAGAGCAATCAGGAAGGCAGGCAGGCAAGCTGTTGGGAGCCAGCAGTCCTGAATTGTGAGAGGGATGTTCTACTGCCCATTTAGGCCGGATCCTGGATTGGGCCTAAACAGGCAGTCAGACATCCCACGAGGTGTCCCAGATTGGAGAGGGTGCAGGTTGGGCTAAGGGACACCTCACCCTCCCACTCCATGCACGGAATTTGTGCATGGGTGCAGTCCAACCAGCCTGGCCAGGGGGAAGGAAGCCTGTCTGCTGGTCAAACTCCTGAATGAGGGGGCAATTTGCATATTAGCCTTTTATTATATAGGATAGACACTGAATGGCCAGATTATTATGTGTTTAGAGATCATAATGATCTGTCCACTCATTGTAAAGTACCTGGGCCAAAATCACCTTGAGTTACTGCAAGAAATTCAGCCTTACAGATCCTACATAAGATCCCCTCAGTCAGAATTTTCTGAGGTTGGGGAGATTTTTTGTATTTATAAATAGCTTTTCAGATTATCATTGTTAATATTAAATTTAAGCTCTGTGACCACACCAACATTTCTTTAAACACTTTAATGATCTCACTTCCCTCTTTTCTTAATTGTATGGTTTCTGACAAGAAGTCAGCTGTGACTCTTATTCCTGTTCCTCTATAGGTAGGATGTTTTTTCTGAACTCTACCTTCTTTGTTTGTTTTTATTTTATTGTTTTTATTTATAGTTTGAGTATCTTAGTCTTGGGTATATGAGATTTTACAGTTGCTCTTTGATATTTATTCTGCTTATTGTTGCCTAATATTCCTGAACCCTTGTTTGTTTATGCTCAGCAGTTTTTGACCATTATTATTCCAAATATTTTTTTCTGTTGTAGTCTTTCTTCTCCTGTTATTATAATTTTGCATATATCATACCTTTTGAATTTGTCCCACATTATTAGATATTCTGGATTTTTTTTTTTTGCCTGTTTTCAAAATTTTTCTTTTACACTCTGATCAGGAAGTTTCTATTGCTCTGTAACCAAGCTCAATGATTAGACATGAGAGATTGTGGAAGGGAGTGGAAAAAGTTTTCTTCCTCTAGCTCTGGCAAAATCCTTTTCCCTGGAGAATAGGCTATTGTTATAGAGAAGATTCTGTGCATATTTGACAAGGTTTACTCTTCCCCTTTCCCTGCCAGAGCCACCAGGGAATTTTTTGTGTATCTTCTTGAGGGAAAATGTGGACCACCCCATAGGACTGTAAGCACTTATATTATTGCAAATTTGCATGTCAGACCTCCTGAAATTCATCATAAATACCATGTAAGAGTTCCTACCAGTTTATGGCTCCAGCAGCTTCTGATAAGTAAGCAAATCTCAGCTTTACTTCTGGATGCACTTCTCTCTCTTTCAAGATATTAGGACTATAGTTCTCAATGGGTTTAAGAAAAGTCATTAATTTTCATTTTATCTAGCTTTTTCTTGCAAGAATGAGAATGATGACTTAAGAATCTTTACATGCTGAAGATGAAACCAGAATTCATAATTGTATCTCTAGTTTCAAAAATCAACAATTATGATTGGTTAGCTAGAATATAAAAATGTACTTTAAATGATAGTCATGAACTAAGGACACTATTTCTTCTTTCAGTTTCACTGGAAATATAAGATATCCATGAACCTCTTATAACTCTCCTGTATCCTCAGGCCCAAAGTGTGCTTATCTCATTAGCCCTCTAGTCTCATGAACTTGGAGAAGTGTATGTCATCACAATTCACATTGAGACAAATCTTTGTAGTCAAGAGATCTGCTTAGCTTGAAATTCTACAAAAGTTTCAGGTCTGGACTTTTTTATCTTAAGTGTTGCTTCAACAACTTTCCCTAGTATTATGTGTTAATCTTCAGTTAATGCTTACTATACTTCTATTCTATCTTCCCACTAACCTGTAACTAACCTGAGGAATGAATTTATTTATATTTGTTTCTCCAGAATATGTAAAATTCTGTCAAATAGAAGAGATTCAATAAGTATTATTATCAAAGATATAAAGACATCTAAGGTTACTATTATAAGGAAATTTCTATTATTCAATTACTAATGGTTTAAACACATCTCTTTGACTAGTAGCCCTTTTTAATAAAAATATAGGGATAATACTATATATATTATATATATGACAATTATAATAAGTTATAGGCAAGAGTATTCATAATTTTCAACTTCCATATTAATTTAAAATTTATGGAGTATAAAATACTGTGAATATGTATCTACCTGCTAACTAACCATTTCTGTCCAAGTTAAGAACTGTCCTTAACATTTTCTTCAAGTTTTTGATTGTCATCAATTTTTAAATGTTTTACTTTCTTGGGACTCATATTTTGTTCATGTAAATCATATCTATTTGTTATTCAATTATTAATTACATCATTAGTCATTTATTAAGAATCCTATATAATAAAAAAGTAATATGAAAATTGACCATCACTCCAACACACAAAATGTGGTCAAAGATGGCTGCCCTTATGTGTACACAAGATGGCAAGCAGGGTAGGGCAATTATGGGTGACTGGGTTGGCAGAAGAGGGCAGTTGGGGGTACCAGGACTGCAGGGGAGGGAAGGTGTGGACAATCAGGCCAGCAGGGGAGGACAGTTGGGAGGGACCAGACCTGCAGGAAAGGGCAGTTAGGGGCCACCAGGCTGGCAGGGGGCAGTAAGGTGTTGATCAGGATAGCAGGGGAGTGGTTAAGGGGTGAACAGACTGGCAGGCTAGCAGTTGAGAACCAGCAGTCCTGTATTGTGAGAGGGATGTCTGACTGCCCATTTAGGCCCAATCCTGGGAGGGATCAGACCTAAACAGACAGTCAGACATCCCTCAAGGGGTCCCAGATTGGAGAGGGTGCAGGCTGGGCTGAGGGACACACACCTCCCCTCACCTGCCCCCATGCATGAATTTCATGCACAGGGCCTCTAGAACATTAATAATAGTCCTTTTCCAGTTGCTGGTGATAATACGGAAAATAATATGGTCTTTTGCTTTTAATTAACTTTATATTATAGGTTTAAGAAGTCTAAGAAGTTACCTAAGATGAAAAAGGTATTGCAGAAAAAGCTTCATAGAAGAGATTATGTGAGTTGATATTTGAATTATGTAAAGGTTATGAAATAAAACATACATTGCAAAAGTGAGCAAATAGTACTTGCACAGCTCAATGAATGTGCATAGCGAAAGCAGAATATAACTGTGACCTAGAAAAAACTGCATGTCTGTTCAATAATTCCCTCCCAAAGCTCACCATTATCCTGATTTCTAATATTATAGATTATTATTTTCTAGTTTGAATACTTCATTGATATGAATGGACTTAATTAAGTGGGTTTATTTTTTTTAATGTATGTACAGGCAGATAGAGATATAAAAGAGTGAGGAATTCTTAGCAAAGGGACTAATTTGAGCAGATATATACCGACCAGAGACTGTTTCATCCACCGGCTATATTCCATTTCTGTGCCTACTCTGGTTCTCCCACTGCACTTAGTAGTTGGAGGACTTATCCTTAGCTAACTCTGTGCTCCATCACTCTCTGTTCATCTTTGAAGACATTTCCCTTGAAACAGAATTAAGGCAATGATTTCCCCTTTCTTTCTTTTTGCTTGCTTTCTATAGATACTGTGTTTATTTTATAACAACCTCAGCATTTCTCATCTTGGGTTCTAAATTCCTATAGGGCATGGTCTACCTATTAGTTAGTTAAGCTAATCTTTTAAAAATTTAATAAGTTATACCCCCATAATAGTGCTTTAAGAATAGTTCTATCTTTTCAGTTGTATGACTGCTTCCTATAGAGAAGTGTACATGATAAACTAAAGTTAGAGCAAAAATAATGTGATGTGTGTGTATTTGACAAAAGTCACAGTATACTTAAAAATTATTTCCTAAAATATTATAATGAGCCTTTATTTGCTAAGGGCATAACTCTTTTCTTGAAATTGACTTTAATCTGAGGTTGTTTATTTACAAAAGAAGAAATCCAGTACAGGGGAATTCCAGTCATTGTCTTCATATCCTTTTTGAGTAGTTGTCATGAAAAATCCTCCACCAGGCAACATCAGAGATGAGGGCAAGTTTACACATCAAGTTTCTCATTCACACACACTCACTAAATAGAAACAAAAGGCAAAGAGATCTAAAAGACTTAAAAACCAGATAGTAAGTTGATTTTGAGATAATAACCTATGTATTTTTTTAAATAATCTACATTTAAGGGTGCAACTTTTATCATTTCATTCTTGTTTTAATTATATTTGCAGTGCTTACATTTTCACCCAGGGGTCCATTTTTAAAAAATATATTTTTATTGATTTTAGAGAAGAAGGGAGAGAGAGATAGAAACATTTATGATGAGAAAGAATCATTGATCAGCTGCCTCCTGCATGCCCCCTATTGGGGATTGAGCCTGCAACCCAGGCATGTGCCCTTGACTAGAATCGAACCTGGTACCCTTCAGTCCACAGGACTACACTTTATCCACTGAGCAAAAGCAGCAAGGGCAGGGCTCCATTTCTATTTTCTGTAATACGTTTTTCCATAATATTTACTAGTCTTAGTGAACACCAGAAGCAATAGACCGTCACATACTTTAGACTTTGCAAGGCCCTTAAGTTAGCCAGAAATCCTTTGCCTCTCTCTTCCTAAATGAACTGGGTGATTTATATGGAATTTTTGGCCGCTGATCTTGGCTGCTGTACAAAACACCTATTGAAAGCTTTGCATTGTTTTATAGTGTGTTTAATGTATCCAAGTCAATGGAGGTCTCATTGCTTATCTCATTTTAAAAAGTCTAGGTCAATAAAGAGATTGAGTTCACGTTTACTATTATGTCTTTTTTAAAAAAATACATTTTTATTTATTTCAGAGAGGAAAAAAGAGGGAGATAGAAACATCAATGATGAGAGAATCATTGACTGGCTGCCTTTTGCATGCCCCCTATCAGGGATTAAGTGTGAAACCCAAACTTGTGCCCTGACTAGGAATGGAACCATGACCTCCTGGTTCATAGGTTGATGCTCAACTACTAAGCCATACCAACTGGATTATGTCTTAGCTTGGCATCTAACTCCTCATCCAATATTGTAATGTATAATTATAATATAGTTGTTGTAATTTACTTATCTCCTGTTAAAATCTATTTAAGGATGAGAATAAAGTTTTTCATAAGTAGTAATCATGATAACAATTCATATTTGTTGAGTGCCTGTGTGGTTTGGCTCTATTCTAATTGCCTTATTAATTCATTTAACATTCACAACAACCCTATGAAATACATATTATAATCATTCTTGTTTTTTACAGGAAGAACCTGAGGTACAACACCACTAACTCACCAGATTTTAAGTGGTGGGAGTGAAACTCAGACCCAGGCAGTCTGACTCTCAAACCTATCTTCTTAACAATGAGGCCATGGTCCTCATTGTAAGATTGGAGGCTATTAGCCAGAAACCATGTTACATTAAAAAATTCAAATATTACTCATAATTAGGTTCTTATTAAGCTGCTCTCATGTTCCCCTACTGTATCAACAGAAGAGATACTCCCTGAAACTTGGGAACAAAGCAAGGAGACCTGTGCTCCAGTGCTGAACTCTGATGTAAAGAAATAATTATAGCTGTGACCATACAGAGAGGCAAGGAATGCTGTATGAACAAAAATCAATAAGGACAGCTGGACAGAAGAGGCAGCTATTTGTCCAGGCTTTGAAATATTGGGAGCATTTAAATAGGCAGAGAGAAAGAGAAAGAGCATTTATAAACGAAGAAACTGGTGAACACCTGGGTTGTGAGGTGTCCCATAACTGGAGCTTAGCATGAGGGGAAATAAAGATGAATCTATACACTATGACCAGAAACATGGAGGAAAACTTGCAATCATCTGCGAAAGTGCAAAGTTTTCATTTGTAGAGATAGATAATTGTAACGTGTTTGGGGCTTAAACAGCATTGCTCATAATTTTTCATGAGTCAAGTGGCTCCATTTAGGAACCCTAGAAGATGTTTTCAAGAGTGGGTATATATTAATTTCTAGGGTAACTTTTCAATTTTCCCCCAAATTTTGTGACTTTTTCATGTTGACATTAACTTTAATAAATCTACTTATAACTCACTTACAAAGAAGGTACAATAAAGCCTTTAATTATACAAATTGCAGATTATAGAATAAGTAGGCTTTCTTTTTCTTTAGTTTTCTTTCAGATCATAATGAATTTTCTTCAATGGATGCTTTTATGTTTGGTAAAGTTGGAGTAAGGGGCTGGGGAACAGAGATATGATAAAGGAGTATAACTCTAAAATAGGCAGATATCGCTGTTTGTGGATCCTTCTCAAATGATGGCACGCCATCCTTCATGAGCTGTTCCAGTTTCCCACAGACTGGAGGCCATGGGAATCGGCATTGCCTACTGAGTGGTGCTGAAGACCCGCTTAGCTCAGCAGATAGAGGGTTGGAAGCCTGTGTTGTAGTTACACCTGCAACTTAGAGGTAAAGCTAGGCTTAGGATGGTTTTCAAACAGCAATTTAATTGGAAAAGACTAGACATGGCTGTTTACCTGGTATTTAAATCCTCTAGCAGTCTAGAAAAAATATATAACATACTGTTTTATATTAATAATATTAATATATAATTATTCAACTTATGCAATTTTATATTTTAAAAAAAGATGCTCCGACATGAATTTCAAATATTTCTTCTTTAAAACAAACAAACAAAAAAAGTGGACAGTATCCAATTTAGGTACAGATCTCTCTCACATTTTATCTTCTTTTCTTCCTTTTTGGAGATACTTTAGGTTTTGCTAAACCTGATGCTAATACCATTTGAGCCCAATCTCGTTATCATGGTCATTTAACTTCCAAGATGGAGTGAAACAGCTTAGAAGACATTTGGGGTTATTATTTATCATTCTTAGATTTAAACTCGCCTCAGAAAAAGACATTCAGTCACATGGCCAAACAACGCTTTAGGAATGAGGAGGTACATGTTTCCATCCTGGTAGTCCCTTGGGATAACCCTTTAGGCCAGTGGTTCTCACAGCATAGCACCATGACCAACAGCATCAGCATCACTGGCAGCTTGTTATAAATAAATATTCTCTAAGACCATCCAGGCCTCCTGAAATAAACACCTTAGGCATGGGGTCCAGAAACCTGTGTATTATCAAGGCCTCCGGGTTCTGCAGCACACTAAAATTTCAGAATTTACCTTGCAGTCTCTGTGTCTAAGTTTGCATTTAAGTAAAATAAAGAGGATTAAACTTGATCACTATCCAGGTCCATCTCTTAACAACCTGAGATTCTAAACTTTTCAAAAGCTATGACAGCTACTGATCAAAAGAGGTTTGGCTGAATTAACTGTATTCCTTGGGGAATGAGGCATCCTGAAACTAGTTAACCAAGGTCTGACTGCTGAGATGATAGATAACAAACCAGTAGGTTTTATGTTAAACATGAAGATTTCTTAAATGTTGCTCACAATTTCTTTATTCACATAATAATAAACAAACCTACCACTACAATAAAAACTACCCCTCCAGTACATTCAGCAATGTGTATGCTGTTTATAATAATTCTATTTTCGGTGTTGATCTATCAGAAAAAAAAAAAAAAAAAAAAAGTGGTGCCATTGGACTGCTAGAATTTTATGACCTGGAGAAGCTTAGACTTCAGGACTGTATTTGGTAGCTAACAGGGTAAGAATCATTAAGTATTTAAAATACATTTAAGCCGAAACCAGTTTGGCTCAGTGGATAGAGCGTCGGCCTGCGGACTGAAGGGTGCCGGGTTCGATTCCGGTCAAGGGCATGTACCTTGGTTGTGGGCACATCCCCAGTGGGGGGTGTGCAAGAGGCAGCTGATCGATGATTCTCTCTCATGGGTGTTTCTAACTCTCTATCCCTCTCTCTTCCTCTCTGTAAAAAAAAAAAAATCAATAAACTATATTTAAAATAAATAAATAAAATACATTTAAGATGTTAGCAAAAAGTTGAATTAAAACATTTTGACGATAACCATCAAAAGATCACTAAAAAAATGAGCAGAGAAATGACTGAAGAGAAACACTTCTTCTGCCCAAAATAGAGACCACCCCATGATTTAAAAATGGACATTTGAGAAATAAACACTTTGTGGTAAAGAGCAAAAGCAGCTGCAAAAATAATCACCCTCTTTATAAGCCAGAATTCAGAAAAGATGTCAGTTTCTGGTATCTTCGCCAGAAGAAGAGTACTTTCACCCTGTTCTCAGGCAAGCCCAGCCCAGCCCACTACAGGGCGGGGCTCAAGGGTGCTAGATGAGGGAAGGAGGCACCAGGCAGCTGGAGAATACATGCAAAAACACGTACAGTGCATTAGGCAACCTCATTCAGAAGAATAATATGATTTGTACTAAAAAATATTCCTGTGGCCATTTCTCATCTATATTCCTGTAAAATTAACAAAGACAACTATTTGCTCTGTCCTATAAGATGCTGGTGGATGTAGAAGCTTATTTTAGGGGCTTCTGATCCTGAATTTTGGCAGCATTAGTTTTACTTGGGTCTCTATTTTTCATGAAACACTAATAAGTAAACTAGGTTTCTTTATGTTGATATTTTTGAAAAATAAATGGAAAGCAACTGGCTTACTTTTCTTACGTTTTATATTAGCTCTGATTGGAACTCAATTTTGTGTGTCAGGCAAAAGCAAATATTTAACTGGAAGGTAAGTTAAGAATAATTTACAAGGCCTGGTCCTAAAGGTGTATATCCATAAGGAAAGTGTGCAACAGTTGCATACATATCTGTTCAATAACCACTTTGTTTTAAGTGTACTCACTTTGCTTAGAAAAACAAAAATTAGCATTTTGGGAAAGTAGGTATATAATCTGCATGCATTTTTAGATTTTCATAATCACAGTTTCATAAGATCCACATAAAAATTATATGTAAATGAGTGAAAGGCAAAATTATAGTTTACTTTTGCTGTGAGAACTAATGGGTATAATAGAGTAGGGTTTAGATTCAGACAGGGTTTCAGCGGCATTGCTTTCCAGCCCATGGATGCTGTGAATTGTCTGACCTCTCTGGGTGTCATTGAATTCAGCCATAAACTTTAGCAAATAGAGTTGCTGTAAGAACTAAGTAACAGTGGGAATGGGACTATTTCCTATGTGATATCTACTTAACACATAATCAATATATATTAATTTTCTTCCTTTTCATGAATATAATTTCCCTTACACATCCCCATGTAAGGTCTTTAGTTCAAGAATTGTGTTATAGCCATATTCCTTCCCTCCTTCCTTCCTTCCTTCTTTCCTTCCTTCCTTCCTTCCTTCCTTCCTTCCTTCCTTCCTTCCTTCCTTCCTTCCTTTCTTCTTCTCTCCTCTCTCCTCCTCCTCCTCCTTCTCCTCCTCTTTCTTCTCTATCTATCTCCTTTACAGAAACTCGCATTGAGAACTTACTAACAGCTGGATACTCTGCAAGATAATAGATGTTACCAATATGAGTGACACATTCTGGTTTCCAAAGAGTTCATGGACTCCTTGCCTTTGACATATGATAAATCAATTATGCCAAGAAGGGATGAGTGCTCTGATTGAGAAAGTGGCAGAGGAACTGGGTCAGGAGTTCACAGAAAAACATGTGGGAAGGAGTGTGCTGACATAGAGAAAAACTGATGAAGAGGGTGGAATAAGCAGTTAGGACTTTTGAGGAGCTTTAAATATGACTGAATCTTATGGTATAAATTGAAGACTTTAAAAATGGGGTAAAATAAAGAAGTACAGTGAGGTTAATGATAATGAGCCTTTAAATTTTGAACTAAAATATTAGGATTTTATCTTTAAAAAGATTTGCAATTATTGAAGAGTTTTAATTAGAGGAAAGAGATGATTAGATCTGCATTTTTTTAAAAAAATACCTGCCTCATTGAGTAAGAGGATTTAGAGCAACTAAGCCCTTTAGGGTTTGTACTGGATCCACAACCTTTAGGGCTTCAGAGATCCACAGACTCCATTAATTACAGGTATGATTTTCCATGTACATATACTTATACATGTTTTTCTGGAGAATCAGATTCACTTGAGGAGTTCATGATTCAAAAGCAGTAAAACAGTGCTACTTACTTAAAATAAAAAGGAAGAAACTAGTTCTGGGGAGATCAGTTAACAAGCCTGTGGATTCATTTAGATAAGAGATAGAACAAAATGAAGTCAATGAAAATGATCACAAGGAAAGTAGGAATTTCAGGGATAATTCATAGGAATCACATACAGTTTTTGCTGTCCATTTGGATGTGAAAGATAGAAGAAATTAAGGGTTCTGAAAAGACTTCCAAATTTCCATCTAAGTGGCTGTTGTATGCTAAACGTAATAATGAAGATGGAGCAAATTTCCAAAACAACTAGAGGCCTGGTGCACAAAATTTATGCATGGGGGGTGGGGGGATAAGGGGCGGTGTCCCTCAGCCCAGCCTGCACCCTTTCCAATCTGGGAGCCCTTTTATAATCCAGGACTGCTGGCTCCCAACCATTTGCCTGCCTACTTGATTGCCCCTAACTGCTCCTGTCTGCCATCCTGATCACTCCTTAACCACTTCCCTGCCAGCCTGATTGATGCCTAACTGCTCCCCTGCAGGCCCATTGTCCTCAACTGCCCTTCCCTGCTTGCCCAGTTGCCCCTAACTGCCCTCCCCCGTCGACCTGGTCACCCCCAACTGCCCTCTAGCGGCCTGATTGCCCCTAACTGCCTTCTCCTGCAGGTCTGGTCCCTCCCAACTGCCCTCCCCTGCAGACTTGGTTGCCCCCAACTGTCCTCCCCTGCAGGCCTGGTCCCCCCTAACTATACTCCACTGTTGGCCTGGTTCCCCCCAACTGCCCTCTCCTGCTGGCCTGGTTTCCCCTAACTGCCCTCGCCTGCAGGCCTGGTCGCCCCCAACTGCCCTCCATTTCTGGCCTGGCCATCCCTAACTGCCCTCCCCTGCCAGCCATCTATTTCCTTTGCTTTTGGTTCCCCCATTTTTGAATATTTTTAGAGAATAAGCTTGTTAGCTATGATTGTGGTTGGAAGAAGCATAGGGGGAGTGCACAAACAAACAGTAAACATTTCAAGCTCCTGCTTGCATTATAACTGCTAATATTCAATTAGCCAAGCAATTTATATGACTAAGCCCAAAAGTAAGGAGCAGGGAAATATATTATTCCATAAAAGTGAAGGAGGGAATGGCACTGAATAATTTTGAACAAAAATTTAACTACTTATTGTCAGGAAAATGCAAATCAAAACCCCAATGAGATACCACCTCACAAGTCAGAATGGCTATTATCTTCTGGGCATTTATTAAGAGAAAATAAAAGCACCAATTCTATGTTCACTGCTGCATTATTTACAGTTGCCAAGATATGGAAATAGCCTAGATGTCCTAGGTGTGCATAGACAGATGCATGGATAAAGGAGATGCAGTATATATGATGGAAAATTGCTCATTAATAATAAGAATCAAATCATAAATCATGCAATTTGTGACAACATGGATGGACCTAAAGACTATTATGCTAAATGAAATAAGTCGGAGAAAGAAAAATACCACATGGTTTCACTTATACATGGAATCTAAAAACGCAAAACAAATTAACAACAAAATAAAAAACAGACTTATAGAAACAGAGATCAAACTGATTGTTGCCAGAAGAGAGGGGAGTGGGGGAATGGTGAAAAAGGTGAAAAGTGTGTAATCAATGATATCGTGATACATTTTTATGTTTACACTAAGTATGGTGATCACATGATAATTTATGTAAAACTCGAATCACTATATTATACACCTAAAACTAACATAATATTGCATACCAACTAAACTAATGAAATAAAAAATAAATGACCTCAGCTAAAATTAGCACAAGTATTTTTAATGTGAGTTCTTGTTTTCTTTTCTCATTGTGCTTAACCTTAAGAACTGTGGAACCATTAGAACACATGAGTCTTACCCACAGTAAAATAAAATTTGGAATTTTAAAGCTGGAAGGGATACGATTTTCCTAATCACATGTGTTTGCTGATAATTTGATTGAGCTATTTGTTATAGAAGAATGTACTTCAACATTATCACCAGACCAGCAATCATGAGTCATTTATTACTATAGTTAGTCACTACCAAATAGTGAACTAATTTGCATTTTAGGGAGAGAAGAAATTTATTTAAAGTAGGAATAATATTTTTCCCTTAGATAAATCTGACATTTCCCAGTTATTTAAAAAACAAACAAACAAAAACACCTTTTACATATTGTGATGTATAACTTTCTACATTTTAAAATAATTGTATAATGGTATTAGAGTTATAATAATTAAGCAATCCTTAAATATAATCCCTACTTTGCATACTTTAAAAATAATTACAGTATATTAAGAAAAGGGAATTCAACAATCTTTAAAAGTAGGATGTGATTAAACTAATGATTACAACGCCTATGAAGAAAATAAATGTTTCTTTAATTAAGCCAAATTCTGGCTTCCAGAGGTTGAAGTCTTTCTACATTCAGAATAACTGATACTATTACAATTCTTACAGAAAACAATTAGTTCATCTTTTTCTGATTTCAGAGTGAAATTTTACAGTTGTAGTAATTATAATCTATACTAATAAAAGCCTAGATAGCCCTTGCAGCCTTGTGTAATGCCCTCACATTGTCACAAGATGGCCGCCCACACATCATCACAAGATGGCTGCCATAAGATGGCCACCATAAGATTGCCGCTAAAAGATGGCTGGCAGAGGAGGGTAGTTGGGGGTGACCAGGCCTGCAGGGTAGGGCAGTTGGGGGCCATCAGGCTGGTAGGGAGGGCAGTTGGAAGCAATCAGTCCAGCAGGGGAATAGTTAGTCATCAATCAGACTAGCAGGGGAGCAGTTAGGGGGCAATCAGGCTGGCAGGCAGGCGAGTGGTTAGGAGCCTACAGTCCAGGATTGTGAGAAGGATGTCCAACTGCTGGTTTAGGGGAACGGAATCAGCCCTAAACCAGCAGTAGGACATCCCCTGAGGGGGTCTCAGACTGGAAAGGGTGCAGGCCAGGCTGAGGGACACCACCCCTTGTGCATGAAGTCCCTGCACCGGGCTGGGTCTCTAGTGAAATATATAATGTGTCACTATATAATGTCCAATATCAGCTAGTATATAATGAAAACTCAGCAATCCACCAACAAAGTTTTATGAAAGTAATCAAATATGAACTTATGTAAATATATATTCATAGGATGAATGTGAAAGGTCAAAGGATAATGTCAGGTAAGAATTGGTGAAAAAATATTGTACTTTTCCTAATGCAATTTTCTAGTTCATCATTCTCCTTTTTTATACAATGTATACAAAATACAGTTTCAAATAGCTGTGATAATATAATTCAGTTATAAACAAGACATGATTTAGCATTATGTAGAATTTATTTTATATACTTTAATTGATATAAAATGTAGAAATAATTTCATTTCAAAAATAAAATATAGATATATATAACAAGTTGTGTTTTGTTTTTGTCTTTCAGTTTAAAAATTTTAGAAAAGAATAAAAACATTTTTTGACAATGAGATATCAAAGCATGTATTGGGGCATCACCCTAAAACAAATTATAGCCTTCTAAGGATTTGAAACATGAATATGTTTTATAAGATCTGTTAAATTTGAATTACACTTCTATGTGAAATCAAGTTAATGGAAACAGCTACCATACAGAGATGAGTTATAATTTATTTATTTTTAAAAATATATTTTTATTGAATTTTTACAGAGAGAAAGGGAGAGGGAGAGAGAGCTAGAAACATCCTTCAACTGCCAGGCCGAAGCTCTATCGATTGAGCCAAACCAGCTAGGGTGAGATGAGTTACAATTTCTAAAATTAGTGTAATTGCCTAGCTCAGTGGTCAGCAAACTGATGCTCACGAGCTGCAGTTTGCCTCTCTGTTGACTAATGAGTTTGCCAACCACTGTCATATACTACCCTTTACCTCTTTGCACATAATATGCCACAATTGCCTAATCCTCACAGCTTCCAACTATTGTACATGATAACATTTAGTCTACCAGTGATCGGCAAACTCATTAGTCAACAGAGCTGCAATTTGCTGGCCACTGGCCTAGCTGAATTTTCGTCCTGTCTTTTTTCTTTTATTTTTTAAAACTTTTTTTTTTTTTGCATATTACCTATGACTTTTTTCCATTTCCTTCACCTAAATTGTGATTATTATTGATACCAGTAGGATTACAAGGATATTGACATACACGTGTAGTAAAATAAATTGTTGGCATTCAACATTTTTGTCTCCTTTGAAATTAAAAATATCCTGTGGAATTTTTATGGATCCTCCTGGATTGTTCCCTCATGAAGAGTTTTTGTGTTGAAACTGCTAATTGCAGGGCAGTTCTATTGCTTTTGCTTTGGGCCAAATTCCTCAGGATTCTGAAGATTTCAATCCCTAAACCCCTGGAGGTCAACTCTGCATGCTTCACCTGAAGAAGAAAACCTAAGCAGATGTCTGTTCTGTACATGTGATGAAAGAGTCCAGAACTAAATAACTTTTGGGAGATATGTAGGTGAATCAAGAGAGAAGGAAGCTGACAAAGAAGGAGAAAGAAAAAGTGCTGACACTAAAATAATTACATATCTGTCGATTCCTCTTTTTCCTATTATACACTCACCTATCTCCCACCCCCTTGAAAAGTTCATTTAAAGCTGTCTCTCTTTAGTATATAAAAAACCACAGTGCATTCAATAGTATAATACAAATCCAGAATGTTTTCAAATTTCCCTCTTTTGTGGGTTTTGATAGTGACAGCTCTATAATTAGAGATAACAAAAAAGAAGGGAATTAATAAGATTCAAATATAGGGTCCCAGACAGAAATCTGGAGTGGGGAATAGGGGAAGAAAGAAAATCAAGAGTTGTAAATCATATAATCTTATTTTAGAGTGGGAAGTTACATGTTCAGATTTTATACAACTAGTTATTTGTTTAAATTTTATACGAGTTAGAAGTTCAGATTTCTGTAGGTCACAGAAAACTTAAAAATTGATGCTCAGACTCCAAGGCATATTTATTTATGTGAAGTGCAAATTTGTTCAAAAGTTCCACCCAACACTTGGTGTATTAAAATGTCTCCACTGCTAATCAGTTTTCTGGACCATCAGTTAATTAAATATCACTCTCATCATCAGAACAAAAGACTTGGGGACTGTGGTACAAGCACATGCTCTATATCAGGTAGGTGGTATTTATAATTATTTTAAGCAAAAATCACTTACTTTCATCCAGGGAGCTCTTCTCTCTCTTTTTAAGACATGTTCTTCCATTCTTTACTTTTATTATTATTATTATTATTACTATTATTATTTCATTTAACAAATAACTTTAAGGAAGCATATTCAAAATTGAAATAGTTATTAAGAAACCACCTTTAATTATCAATTCTGACACCTTTTTTCACATTCTTACCAATTCATTTTGAATATTTGTTGACAATGCATATCTCTATCATTGAGATACTAAAAAATAATTGGAGAATATTAGCAACTAAGAGTGTAGTAATTCAATATGAGTTCTAAGAGCTCCAAGAAATGTGTAAATATTTTTTAAAGATAAAAGAATATTGGTTCTACCTGGAATGATTAGGAAAAGCATCAGAGAGATAGAGAGAAAATCTTCAGCCCAGAACCTTATAAGACAAAAATTCTTCAGCATCAAAAGGAAATAGGGCACTCCCTCCAGGCAGAAGATGAGATAGGGCTGGATAGTTCTTTCTGCCCCCTTTATCTTATGTTTTCTTTTATGTTTGGTCTTTTAAAAATTTTAATCTACTTTTTTTAGTTTCTCTTCAAGAAATTATTTTCTTTGTGGTGCATCTTCAACAATCAGACTGACTCTTGTTTTTATAAATTTTAAAATATTTTCTATGTCTATTGCTTACCATTCTTTAGTGTCTCATTTTCTCTTTAAGTTAGCAAAAAATCAGCCTAAATTATTTATTTCATGACCTTCATTGTAAAAATGTAAGTCTATATAAAATGTATAGGCTGAATGTTACAGGTGGCTCTATTAACATACCTTCAAATCTAAGACCTCTAAGAATTAGCCATTTGGTCATTGCTTCTGATTCCTTAACAGGCTGTGAGTTTATATAAAACTTGTTTGAGGAGACACAGTCAGTACTTATCCCAATAAATAAGATGTGAATTCCTATAAATTAATAGAAACAAATTGCAATTTTTGAAAGGCTCAGGGATATTGGCATGTAACTTGACAAGTTTATATGATGGAAAAGAAAGTAGCTAAGGCATTTTACTAATTCACTTAGCTGAGTACACAAAGTGACTTTGAATCAGCCCACCTCAGAAATAACTTTTCACAAATAGAAAGACCAAAACTGGAATCAAACCATAAACTTCTAAACATAAACTAGAGGCCCAGTGCATGAAATTCATGCATGGGGGGAAGCGGTCCTTCAGCCCGGCCTGTACCCTCTCCACTATGGAACTCTTCAGGGGATGTCTGACTGCCTCTAGCAATCCCTGACCACTGGCTCCTAACTGCTTGCCTGATCGCCCCTTACCCCCTCTAACTGCCTGCCTGATCAGCCCTAACTGCTTCCCTACTGGGCTAATCACTCCTGTCTCTGCCTCACACCCAGGACCCAGCATTTCCCCTTCGGTCAGTTGTGGGCACCTGGAACCCAAGCTTCCCTCCCTCTGGCTGGCTGCAGGCACCCGGGAACCAGGCCGCCTTTGCCTTTGCTGGACACGGCCGCAGGGAACCACAGGGTGGGCAGCTTCTCCTCTCCCAGGCCACAGGTGCAGGCACAGCCATTGGTGCCCAGGACCGCAGGGTGGGCAGATTGTCCCTCTCCCGGCCGCAGCCTGGCTGGTCCTCATTCCTCTCTGGTGAGCTCATTTGTACCTGGCTGATCCCCATTACTCTCTCCCCAGTGTTGAGTGTCTGAGTCCCATGTGTCAAACACAAGGCCCGCGGGCCAAATCCAGCCCGCCAGGCCTTGCAATGTGGCCCGCACCACGCTGTCATCACTGCACTCCGCTGTCAGTTTATGACATTGTCAGTTTATGACTGTTCAGTAAACCATTCGGCCCGCGATTTAGGCTGGATTTTAGATTTGGCCCCTTCTCTGATTGAGTTCAACACCCCTAGCTGAGTCATTAAGGCGTGATGACCATTTGAATATTAGCTATTTGTTATATAGGATGAGGATATTTTAAGGTTCTATTTATCAGCCAATTAAATTGAAAGTGAATGCTTCAGAATGTTTTTTTCTATATTAAAGACTAGAGGCCCAGTGCACAAAATTTATGCACTGACATTGGGGGTCCCTCAGCTGGGCCTGCACCCTCTCGAAGACCAGGACCTCTTGCTCCTTACTTCCTGCCTGCTTGCTGCTCTTTATTGCTCGGCTCCATGCTCCTTAGTGCTGCTACAGAGGTAGGAGAGGCTCCTGCCACTGTCGCTGCACTCACCAGCATGAGCCTGGCTTCTGGTTGAGCAGTGCTCCACCTGTGGGAGGGAACTGATCACCAGAGGGCAGCTCCTGTGTTGAGCATCTGCTCCTTGGTGGTCAGTGCACATCTTAGTGACTGGTAGTTCTGGTCATTTTGTCATAACAATAGCTTAGACTTATATTATAGAGATAATTTGTTAAAGGAGATGGAATTTGACGTATGTCAAATGACCCACAACTAAAGTTTTTAAGGAGATTATTGCAACCTACAGCCTTGAAGAAAATATTGCATCAAGATAAAAACCTACCACATCACAGTGAATAATATATTTTTACCTAATAACCTGGTTCATATTTTTTCATACCCCAACTCTTTAAATATTTTATGTATTCTAATTCAAAATACTGAATTAATCTTTATCACATTCAATTAAGTGGGTACAGTGAGTGTATCATCATTTCCATTTTAAAATATGAGGGAAAGTACAGATAATGATTATTTAAATTATTTGAGAATATATAGATTTCTTACATTAATTTAAGAAAATCAGAAAGCCCATTTTATCATTGGATTTCAGAAATTTTACTGTCTTACAGATTTAAAGCTGCTTGAGCAAAATAATTTTTAAATCATAAAACTCTACTTGATTTCTCTCTTTGCAGAGCTGTTAAAAATAATAATCTACTCCAATAAATTTTAAAGATAAGGCCAGGAACTATAACAGAGTAAAAATACACTTGTAAAAGTGATATACCTGGTAATCACAGGAGTAATTTCTTCTTGCTGAACTATCAATCCCAGGTCTTAATTTAGTTTTATTTATCACTATAGGATTCATAAAACTTCTTCAAGTTTTTATGGATCTTTTAACACAATAGCCTGTTAAATAGTAATAGAAATGGTTAATTTTTTTTACAGATTACTGTGTTTTGAGATATTTTATAATGTGCTAAAATGCACCCATATGTAGGGTCTAAAATCAAACATGTGATATTTGTCCTTGTCCTTCACTGATTTATGATACTTCTCCCTTGGGATGTTTTATTTACCAATAAAGGTGCAAGGTTTTCTGACATATCAAAAGAAGATTGTTTAGTTTTTTCTATTACTTTTCCAGTGCTTTCTAGTTGTTGCTGCTGTATAATCAGTGGCGACTCTTGGCATAATATACTATGTTCAAATATTTTAGGACTTCCTAAGAGCTGACAATCTTTGGAATTAGAGCAATACCAAAATAAAATAATAAAATAAACTGCTCATTTGTTGTTTCATCAAAAGTTGTATAGGTTCTAGCAAAGTACAAAGAGCAAACCAATAATTTTCTAATAAATATTTAGAGACTTAATACCAATATTAGTTAAGATGTGACACAATGAAAATGTGCCATCAAATGAATAATAAAAACTTATTCTTATCAAGATATTCAATTATGCCCTAACCTGTTTGGCTCAGTGGATAGAGCGTTGGCCTGCGGGCTGAAAGGTCAAGGGCATGTACCTTGGTTGCAGGCACTGCCCCAGTGGGGAGTGTACAGGAGGCAGCTGATCGATGTGTCTCTCTCATTGATGTTTCTAGCTCTCTTTTCCTCTCCCTTCCTCTCTGTGAAAAGTCAATAAAATATATATTTTTAAAAAAGAAATTCAATTATTCATTTTAAGACAAAGCTAAAGATTCAATTTAACTATTTCTCCACTTCTTCCATTTTATCCTTGCTCATTCATGTAACTGATTTTGAAATCATAAGTTCAAGTACTCATACACCACAAAACAACTTCCAAGGAGCCACAGAGTCTCAATTTACTCTTATTCATAGCTAATTTCAGTTTCTTTTCCTGCAGAACAATTGCACTATCCAGACTTGGCAGCACCCTTCTGCCTGTGGTTCCAATCTCTACAACAGGCTTTTACACTTACTCTCTCCCACCCCCATTTTTTTTTTTGAGGAAATGATTCATTGTCATAGAAACATCAGACTATTAAGGTATAGCTTCTATTTGGTTAAATAATTAAATATATCTTTTATAAATTAATGGTATTCAGTTTTTTTTTTCATGTTGATAAACTCAAAAGTTTTCTTTTTTTAAAAAAATGTTCACTTAGAGTTTACATTCAATATTATTTTATATCAGTTTCAGGTGCACAGCATAGTAAACAATTACATACTTTACAATGTATCCCTCTGATATTTCCAGTACCTACCTGATATCATACATAGTTTTTACAATACTATTGGCTATATTTTCTATGCTGTACTTTACATCCCTATGACTATTTTGTAACTACCAACTCTTACTTCTCAATCCCTTCACATTTTTCATCCAATCACCCACCCCTCTTCTCTTGGCAACCATCAATCTATTCTATCTCTGAGTCTATTTATTTTTTTCTTTTAATCTGTTCTTTATATTCCACATATAAATGAAATCATATGTTATTTATTTTTATCTGAATGACATTTTATGAGTGGATAAAAAAGCTATAATATATCTATATCTATATAGATATATATATAGATATATATATAGATATATATATAGATATATATATGTCTATAGATATAAATATAATGGAATATGACTTGGCCATAAAAAGAATGAAATCTTACCATTTGCTATAGCATGGGCAAATGTAGTGGATATTATGCTAAGTAAAAAGTTTTCATTTGTGTGTTGGTTCCCAAAATGATCCCAAAAACAAGGACAACATAATAGGGAAAAAAGAGGCAGACCACTTCAAACTGGTAGGTGGCAGGTTTAAAAAGCAAGGGGAATTACTGAAGCGGCTTGTCTTGGGTGAACAAATTGATTAGATTTATGTATGCACCTGGCCACCAGAATCCTAAGTTTTTCATAGAAGCCTTACCTGGGTTCAGTCACATATGCTGCCCAGATGGACTCAATAATATATTGCTTTCTCAGGGCTACATTTTAAAAAACAATTTCTTTTTAAAAATAATTCATTTCTCTCTCTCTCTCTCTCTCTCTCTCTCTCTCTCTCTCTCTCTCTCTCTCTCTCTCTCTCCCTTTCTTTTTAAGAAAGAGATGGAGAGAGATATAAACATCAGTGAGACACATCAATTGACTGACTCCTGCACACCCACTATTGAGGATCAAGCTCACAACCTGGGCATTTGCTTTGACTGGGAGTCAAACCCCAGACCTTTAGTCCATGGAGCAATGCTCCATCCACTGAGCCATACCAGTTAGGCTTGAGAATGGTGGGCAGAATGTACAGTCCAATGAGAGGGGCAGGGGATAAGGTGCCGCTTATTGCCCAGGTCCAGCTTGTGGGTCAACCTGTGAACATACCTTCTCAATGGCCTTCTTCAAAATACTTCTGTGATTGGCTCTTAGTCTTATGTGTCCCTCTCTTGCACTGTGTGCCTTGAAAGATCAGCAAGGGGTTTCACTAGTTTGGCTCTCTGGCTACACGGGAGGCTGAGACTACAGCAAAAATGTAGGCAATGCAACAGGAAACAAAGATTGAGATCATTCTTTCCAAAATAAGTAACAATTTTTTTTTTTTACAACAACAGCCTCATGATCCAAACCTCTGATTTATTAAGTCCCCTCCTGGAGGTTGGATCACTCAAAGGCGTTCACTTGTGTCCTCATGTAATTCAATAAAGATTACACATTAGCAGGCTCATAAACACATAGCATTCTGTTTGATTAATAACAAGGGTTCTTCCTTACAAGGCAATGATAATGTTCAAGGCCACTCTATTTTGGACAACAGTTTTTCTCATTAGAGACATTTCCGTGTTCAGTAAGGACAGTCTTTGCAGGCTATTATTTCAGACGTGCCTGGTGAATGCAGGAAGGGCTTCAATGTATGTGCCCATGACTGCTTGAGACTGGCTTAAGACAATTTAATTTTTGAGTCAAGCTGAAGATATTAGAAGGGTGGATGGTAAAGTTTTGCCTCCCATACATGTGGCTGGTGAAAAACAATAAAATTAGGTGAGTAAAACAGCTCTGAATCCACATTCACTGTCTTTCATTTATTGTGAGGACATGGAGAAAAAGGAACCCTTGTGCACTGTTGGTGGAATTGTAAATTGGGATCGCCCTTATGGAATACAGTATGGAAATTTCTCAATAAATTAAAAACAGAACTATCCAATGATCCATCAATCCATTTCAGAGAATATATATATACAAAGAAAATGAACTCAGTGTTTTAAAGAGATATTTTCATTCCTCTGATCATTGAAACAATATTTCCAAGGCCAACACATGGAAACAACCTAAGTGTCTATTGGTGGATGATTTTTTTTAAAAAATGTGATGTACACACACACACACACACACACACACACACACACTGAAATATTATTCCAAATTGCAAAAGAAAAATTTCTATTTACAGCAACATGGATGAATCTGAAGGACATTATATTAAGGGCATTAAAGCAGATAAAAAGACAACGTAAGTTTTTACTTAGGTGGAACCTATAATGAAAAAGGGAAAACTCATGGAAACAGAATAGAATGGTGGTTTGCTATGATATGAGAGGTGGGGTGGGAGAAATGAGTGGATGTTGGTAAAAAAAAAAATACAAATTTTTATTTAAAAGATGAGTACACTTTGGAAAACTAATATATAGTACTTTGACTACAGTTTTGTTTGTTTATTTTAGCTTAATTGAAGTATAAATGACATACAAAATTTAGGATATTTAAAGTGTACATTGTTAACTTGATATGCATATACATTGTGAAATAATCCTCTCATTAAGTTAACTAGCACATTCATCCCTTCATGTATATATCTTTTTTAAGCCCTACTTTCTCAGCAAATTTCAATGTAGAATACAGTGTTTATCAACTGTAATCAGGATACTTACTTTAGATTCCTCAGATCTTATTCATTATATAGCTGAAAGCTTTTACGCTTTACCAACCTTTCTCACATTTAGATGATTTAACTGAAAATACAAAGATTATTCTTGGATTAACTTAGGTCCAATGTAATCACAAGTCTGTCTGGGTAGAGTGATGGGCAAAAAGCTCCCCCTTGTTGAATCATTCTCTTAGTGTGTTAGGAGGCTTTAGTCAGTGGAGGGTGATTCTCAGAAGGTGCAGCTGTGAGCTTTGGAAACCAACACTCAAAGTAACTGGAGGAAGTTATACCCACACAATAGTGGGGCTTTCCAGACAAGTTCAGATTCCTAAGGTAGTTTCTCGGGAAGGGCAAGCTTGAAATTCTTCGACTAGGGTGAACCTTCTGTACACTGATGGAATAAGTTCTGATATTCTAACGTACGGAATTGTGACTATAGCTAATATTACTTTATATATACTAGTACTTGGAATTTAATAAAAGAGTAGATATGTGTTCTCATCACAGAAAAAGAGTAACTATTAAAATTTATTTTAATTAATTTGATTATAGAAATCATTTTATAATTTATTACATATATCAAATCATTGCATTGTGTACTTTTAATATATATATACTGTATTTTTCGGCATTTAAGACGACCCCCTAATTTTACAGTTAAAGCATAGGTTTAGGCCTATATTCACTGTATAAGACTACCCCCCACTTCCGAGGCAACACCAGTTCTTTTTTTTAATAGACCACCTCTCTAACTCAGCCAATCCAAGCAGGCTTTTTATGCATGCAAATTATACATGTTCTGTACCCAAAGCTACACTCTGTTCTAGTAAAAAGCCTGCTCAGGTTGGCCAGAGTCAGAGAGGCGGTCTATTAAAAAAAGAACTGGTGTTGCCTCGGAAGTGGGGGGTAGTCTTATACAGCGAATATAGGCCTAAACCTATGTTTTAACTGTAAAATTAGGGGGTCGTCTTATACGCCGAAAAATACGGTAATTTTATTTTTTAATTATATCTCAGTGAAACTGATAAATATAAAAATAAACAAATTAAATTAATTGGGCAGTGCTATTGTCAACAAGAAAAAAAACTGAAGTTCATATTTTAGTAAAGACTTAAAGCTTGATTTGAAATCTCTAAGAAGGTGATGTATATTTTGCCCTTAGTGTGAGTTGCAAAAAATATTAATGTGGTAAAAATAAAACAAAACAAAACAATAATTTGTTAGTGATACTCATAGAAGTAGAATATTTCCACTTAAATGCAAACAAACTTTAGTTTTGATACAGGTTATAAACTGAACATATATAGGAAATATTAGCTGATATTCTTCATTCAAAATATTAATTTATCTATTTGTTAATAAAGTTTAGTGTTTGTTGTAACATGAGATAGGAAGAGAGAGGTTATATATTTACCATAGAGTTTACACTCAGATTCCACTCACTTCTCTCAGCTATGTGGCCTTGAAGTGTAGTCTTGGAGAGTCATTTATCACTGCTTCTTCCCTAGATAACTAGGGTTAATGGTAAAATCTGCCCTTGTCCCTTTCTTTCTTTCTTTTTTAAAAAATATTTTATTGATTTTTTTTCCAGAGAGGAAGAGAGAGGGAGAGTTAGAAACATCAATAGAGAATCATCAATCAGCTGTCTCTTGCACATCCCTTTACTGGGGATGTACCCGCAACCAAGGCACATGCCCTTGACCGGAATCGAAACTGAGACCTTTCAGTCCACAGGCTGAAGCTCTATCCAATGAGCCAGACTGGTTTTGGCTGCCCTTGTCCTTTCAATATTGTGAAGATCATATAAGATAACTCAGGAAGACGATATAGCTCTATTCAACTATGTTGTTGTTGGTGTTGCTAGTGTCCTTGTCTTCATCATCATCATCATCATACAAGTAAGAAGTTAAGTATTGAGTATTTATAGTACTTGGAAAGGGCAAATGATGCCTTTCTGAATAGATAGCAATAGGAAAATGGCAATATTAATCTTTTGACCAGATTAGGCAGTTCTTAATTTGAAATTTTTCCAGAGACAAAGCAGAATTAAAACAAACAAACAACAACAACAACAACAAAAAAACACACCTAGGTGCACAGTAATATATGTTTGATTTAAGATGCTTATTTTTTTAATATTAAATTTTCACAGTCTCTCATCTTTTTGTCTTTATTACTTGGCTTTTAAACTCATATAATAATTGTTTGGAAACTGTTTTTTTTTTAAACTCTAGAAGAGAATAAAGGATGAAGAAAAAAAAATTGTATTGCGCTCTCACTTTTTCATGTGCCATTTCATTTCCAAATCCCAAGTCAGATGTAAACTAGAGACTAGTTTAGATAACAGATCTGTCATTACTTAAAAGTAACTGCAGTAATTCAAACACCGTTTAGACTACATTATAGAGATGCTTGGTGATTTTAAATTATTTGGCAATGGATATGAACTAAAACTAAACCATTTATTTTCCACAGTATGCCTTTAAAAAAATGAATTTCAGAAATACCGTATTTATTCTTCCTCAGCAAAATTCCAAATCAAACATATAATAAAATACTTTATTAACCTGTCGTTTAGATTATTATTTCTTGCTATTGTTGTTCTTTTTTTTTTCTTTTTTTTTTCTTTTTTTTTAAGAAATAGTACATGGCAACATTTTTTGTTAATCATGGCCTGGGTTACAATTTGTGATAGAAAGTTATGAGTAAATGCTCTGTCTTAGCATACATATCCTTTTCATAAACATCATTGACCTAATGAAAGAGTAGCTTACTCCAAACTCCATTCAAATTAAATGTCTAATTTGGATTTGTTAGCTTTACGCCCTAAAATAATAGAATCAATGATAATTTTCTTCAGTAATAAAAAATATTACAAAAAGTATAGGATTGATCTTTATTATCTTGAAGATTGATCTTGCTTAATGTATTGCCTAATGTCTTGCCTAAGTGTATTTAAGACATTTTTGTTTCATAAATAATTACACTGGTATATAATTTCTGTTGTATTTTATTTTGTCACTAGAAGCCCGATGCCCAAAATTTGTACATAGGAGGGGGAGGTCCCTCAGCCCAGCCTGCACCTTCTCCAATCTGGGATATCCCTCTTGCAATCTGAGACTGCTGGCTCCTAACTGCACACCTGCCTGACTGCCTGATCTCCTCTAACCACCTCTGCCTGCTGGCCTGATGCCCCTAACTGATCTCCTGCCAGCCTGATAGTTCCTAACTGTCCTCCCCTGCCAGCCTAATCTCCCCTAACTGCCTTCCCTGCCAGCCTGATCACCCCTCACTGCCTTCCTCTGCTGGCCTGATCACCCCTTACCACCTCTGTCTTGGCTCCCACCACATGGCTTTGTCTAGATTAGAAGGACATCGAAAGATGTCTGGTCTAATTAGCACATTACCCTTTTATTAGAATACATGAGTGATATAAAATCATATTCCTAAAAGAGAAATCATCCTCTCCCTTGTTGATGTCTTGCCAGATTTCCACATTTCCTTCAAGGCTATATTGCCTACTTGCTACTGATTTTGAGTGATATGATAATAATCGAATGTTATTCCTGATTGTAATTCATTTTGCTTGTATATCAATCTTACAGTATTTGAATGTATACAAAGAATACTAATCACTGTATCTTATGTACTTAATCTCTGTCATAAAGAAGCATCTTTATTTGCATATGTATAACTCTCAATACTATTTGCATAAAGAAAAAGTAAGACACCTTGATTACTAGTAATCTTTTCACAATTTATAAGGTTTAACACTTGAGGATGATTTTTCCCCTTAATTTTTTTTTTTCTTATCAGGTTGAGTTTCTTCTCATTTCTGCTCACCTTAGGGGAGGTATCAATAGTAGCAATTATTCAAGAAGGGAAAATAGAAAACATCAATGAAAAATTGCCAATGCTGATTAATCAACTGTCAATTTATAAATATGCTCAGAATAATTCTCAATCCAGGGAGCTAAAAACTTAATGACTTATCCCTTTCCCTATCATGTCTTTCTTCTTCCCCTTCCAAGATCATAAAGAAGTAAATTATCAAAGTCCCAATGTTCTACACATAATATTATACATCAAATTACATATAAATTTTACATAATTCTTGTTTAACGAAGAGCTAAACAAAATTTAAAAAAAGAAGCGACAAAGCAAGTTACATTTTCAGAAAGAAAAAAAAAAAGTTGACAGAGCATCTTTTGTCCCTCCTCTCTTCAATTCTCTCACAATTACCTAACTCAGAAATGTAAAAATCTGCAACCACTTTCCATCTATGAAAAATGCTGTGAAACACATGCTCTAAGATGAGAAAAAACTACTCCAGGTAACTTTGGTAGAGTTTAATTAGGGTTTTCAGATATAGTTACCCATCTTTATCATAGTGACAATTGTTGAAGATGGTGCTTCTGGAAACCATCCTGCCACTTTATTTTTCTTTTGATCGCACTAAATCTCTGAAGATCACATCCCAGGTCTCATTCCATCAGCTTTAATCCAGCCAGTAATGTTCTATAACAATGACCACTCTCTTTTCTTCATTTTGGTGGCACTTTTATATTAAATTTTCTTCAGCCTTAATATCGCTGTTGAAATATATTACAAACTAATTTTTCATATAATGAGATATAGGCTATAATGAGATATAGGAGAATAGAAGAAACTAATTAGTAACTCAACCTTCTAACACATAGAATCTCTGGCCCTTGGCTGGTTTGGCTCAGTGGATAGAGTGTCAGCCTACAGAATGAAAGGACCTGGGTTTGACTCCAGTCAAGGGCAGGTAACCAGGTTGTGGGCTTGATCCCCAGAAGTGGTATGCAGGGGCAGCTGATCAACTGAGATTATCTATTCACTGAGCCAAACCAGCTAGGGCATATTTGTTTGTTTATTAGAAATAATTGTCTGTTTTTATATCATTATGTGATATAGACCCATGATGTTATTTTGGGTTAGTTCTGTTATTTCATTTGTAAAGACCTATGATGTTATTTTGGATTAGTTCTGTTATATTGTCTCCATTTCATTTGCAAAGACCTATGATGTTATTTTGGATTAGTTCTGTTATATTGTCTCCATTTCATTTGCAAAGACCCATGATGTTATTTTGGATTAGTTCTGTTATATTGTCTCCATTTCTTTTTTCTTTGTAGTGAAATTATTTAATGCCTACATGCCTAAGCACATTAGAGTGGGATAACTTGTGAAAGGATAAGGAGCACATTGACCTAAATTTTAAATCAGTATGTTTTAAAATATTTTCTACTTTTTATCAAAGGGTTTGGCTTGCAATAAATTTAGCTGCTCTGTGTGTTAAGACTGAAAGGATGAGAAATGTCTAACTATCTATATGGTGGCTACCTGCAAAATATTGCAACAGCTTCTTTCTTTCATTTAGCTTAATTTAGAGAGACATCTGGGAAATAAAAAGCAACCTCAGGAAGATTGAGTCCATTGCTTCTTTATTTCTCATAAACACAGGCAACTGTGCAAGATTCAAAATTTGATTAAAAACAAATTAATTTTACTAAACATGACATAAAAACTATACTGAAGTGTGACTTGCCATAAGGTGTTGTTAATGGGAAGGATTAATATACTTTTATGTATTGCATTTCCAAGGGAGAAAAATACACACAACTAAGCAAAAATGCTTATGAATCTCTTAACCATGCCCAATGCATCTGTCATGACTGCCTATCGATCCATAAATGTATGCACTAGGCAAGTATAAGGTTGAGCACCTACTGTGTGCCAGAAGTCTAAACTTAACCATGCAAAGGGGAATGCACAGCTTGTGTTAGTAGTTAACCAAAAAGCAAACACCAAACTGTGAAAACTGCTGAGTGAGATAACAGGGAATAAAGAGGCAGCGTTGACTAAATCTATGATCAGGATAAGGGGACAGAGAAAAATTGTGAGTGAGCCCTAGCCAGTTTGGCTCAGTGGATAGGGCATCAGCCCACAGACTGAAGGGTCCCGGGTTCAATTCTGATCAAGGACACATATCTTGGTTGCAGGTTCTCCGGCCCTGGTTGGGTGCATGCAAGAGGGCAATCAACACATACATGTTTCTCTCCATTTCTCCCTCTCCATTCCCCTCTTTCTAAAAATCAATGGAAACATTTCCTCAGGTAAGAATTAACAAAAAAAAAAGTCAGAATAAGGTGTTAGGTGGCAGCTGAATAGAGGTCTGAAGCCAGAAGGAGAGCAGAGACCAGTAACAGAGCCATCTTTTTTTGCAACACACTATGTAATATTTCAATATAAAGAAGGCAAAACTTTTGTTTGTTTTGCTCTTTACCCAAGAATTTCTTACAATATTCTATGCATGGTTCAGTTATACATGATGAACAAGTTTTAGGAATCTTTTGTATAACATAGTGCCCATAGTTAATTCAGTATTGCACACTTAAAATTCACTTTTAAAATTATTAAAACAAATAAACAAAACAACTGACAAAACTGGCACCTTGATCTTAGACTTCCAGTCTCTAGAATCATGAGAAATAAGTTTCTATGGTATTTTGTTTGCATTGATAACATAATGCTTCTCATGACTTACCCTGAGTGGCCAGATTATTATGATCTCTAAATGCATAATTATCTGACTACTCAGTGTATATCCCATATAATAAAAGGCTAATATGCAAATTGTCCCCTAGACCAAGAGTTCGATCAGAAGGCAGGCCAGCTAACCGCCCATGTCCCCTCCCCCTGGCCAGACTGGCCAGACCCACCCATAACGAAGTCATGCACTGGGCCTTAAATATATTGGGTCGGCAACTAAGTAATTGCGGATTTTTTAAAGAAAATCAAAGACAATTTTTTCATGGAACTAAATAACTTTATTCTGTAATGTATTGCCCATTTTGATCAATGACCTTTTGCCATCTTTCAGGCAGCATCATAATCCCACGTTCAAAAAACTTCTGGTTTTTATTAGCAAAAAACTGAATCAGGTACGATTTGACATCATCATCATTATTGAAATTTTTACCATTCAAGGAGTTTTGTAAAGATCGAAACAAAAAGTAATCAGATGGTGCAAGGTCAGGACTATATGGTGGATGTGGCAAAACATCCCAACCAAGCTCCAATAATTTTTGCCGAGTGACCAAAGATGTGTGTGGCCTTGCATTGTCATGATGGAATACAACACCTTTTCGATTTGTCAATTCGGGCCGCTTTTCTTCAACTGCATTGTTTAATTTCGTTAGTTGTTCAATGTAGACATCAGAATTGATCGTTCGGTTGGGTGGTAAGAGTTCAAAGTAGACAATTCCTTTGTAATCCCACCAAACTGATAACAAAACCTTCTTTTGATGAATATCAGCTTTTGATGTTGTTTGAGTTGGTTCACCTGGTCTGCTCCACGATCTTTTCCGCTTGATATTGTTGTAAACAACCCATTTTTCATCGCCAGTTATCAGTCGTTTTAAAAATGGATCATTTTCATTACGTTTCTTTAGCAAATCGCAGCTGCTAATGCGTTGCGTTAACTGTGATTCTTTCAGTTCGTGAGGAACCCATGTATCAAGTTTTTGAACATAGCCAAGTTGTTTTAAGTGATTTTCAATGCATGTATGTGATACATGAAGCTTCTCTGCAATCTCACGTGTTGTACTGTGACAGTCTGAATTGATTATTGCTTTGATTAGGGCGTCATCAACTTCAACTGGACGACCAGAGCGTTTTTCATCTTTGAGTGAAAAATCACCAGAACGAAATTTGGCAAACCAATTTTGACACTGCCGTTCTTTTAAGGCTTCGTCACCATAAACAGCACATAACTTTTTATGAGCTTGCGATGCGTTTTCCCTTTGCGGAAATAAAAAAGCAAAATATGACGAAAATGTTCCTTTTGATTTTCCATTTTTCAACGAACGCCAAACGAAAACTACAAAACAGATCAAAAAACTTTTTTTACTGATTAACAGCTGAATAGCCAACTATCAAATAACAAAATGTGTTTTACATTTGTACTACGTCTGCAAACCTAAAAATTCAACTGAAGCCATATGTGTGTGAAACCCGCAATTACTTAGCTGCCGACCCGATATATATATATATATAGTGGCCAGATTATTATACATTCAGAGATCATAATAATCTGGCACCTCAGTGTATATGTCAAACTGTCTGAGCACATGTTTCTCCTCAAGCAAGTTCTTTGGAAAACATTTAAACATCACCTTAGATACTTGGAAAATACTGATTCTTGGGCCTAACAAGACTTAATTCAGCCGAAACCGGTTTGGCTCTGTGGATAGAGCGTCTGCCTACGGACTGAAAAGTCCCAGGTTTGATTCTAGTCAAGGGCATGTACCTTGGTTGCGGGCACATCTCCAGTAGGGGGTGTGCAAGAGGCAGCTGATCGATGATTCTCTCTCATTGATGTTTCTAACTCTCTCTCCCTCTCTCTTCCTCTCTGTAAAAAATCAATAAAATATATTTAAAAAAAAAAAAAAGACTTAATTCAATTAGAAGCACTGAAGATGTGGGTCCCAGAACTTACAGTGCATTATCTGCTGATTTTCCTGGAAATCTTGACTGTAAGAAACATGAAGGCAGGGACAAGTTTTGGTCTGTTCAGTGCTGTGTGGCCAGCACTCAGCAAGAAGCAGGTTGTAGGCTACATCCTCATAAGCATTTGTTGAATTTGGAGCAAACATTCCATTTAAATTCTATAGGTTATGACAAAAAGGTAAAAAGAGACTGTGAAGATAAAGACTCCAAGGACCCATTTAAACCACAATAGAGGATATGGAGTGGAAAGAAATCAAGTGAATTATCAATGTCAGGTCATTTTGTGATGTTATTTTGAGTAAGACAATGCTCTTACTGATGGGGGTTGGGGACATGATGAAGAATCTATGTTTGGATACAAGTTGCTTTTTTTTTTTTTTTTTTTTTTTTTTTTTACAAAGTCTCTGTCTAAATACAGTAGAAAAAATATATATGAAATCAATACATGTAGCCAGTGTTTTCATTGCCATACCTTTCACTATTTAGTACAGTGGGACAAACATGGTACTGAGAATAAACTTTCTAGAATTTAATCCGAACTCTGACACAGCTACATACTCAAGGGCAAAGTCATCAGAACTCTCTTAAATATCTGTTGTCTGGAGTTCAACTTGTTCTTGATGGTTCTTAAACACTATAAAAGTCAATGATTCAATTCTGTAATTTCATCATTAAGGAATTTATTTTCCTCCTAAACAATGATCATTTAGCATGGAAGTTTTCAGAAGATACCAGATTTCATTACAAGATAAAGCAGACAAAGAACTACTGCTGGCCATATAGTTCTCCTAGATTTTTTAAAAAGAAATAAGTATTCAAATTAATCATGTTTTGATCACCATCAATGTTTTTGTTTTGTTTTTATATTTTGTCTCTTTTTTGTTGCATACACATCAATGGGCGTCAAGGAACAAGGGACAGTCATGTGGCAGAAGACAATAGTTACCTAAAGCAGTGATTTTCAACCTTTTTCATCTCATGGCAAACATAAACTACTAAAACTCTGTGGCGCACACAAAAAATATTTTTTGCTGCTCTTACAAAACAATAGTATAATTTTGATTCATTCACTCTGGATGGCTATTGTTTTGGCTGTTGTCATTTTTATTAGTTTGTTTCTTTGTTTGTTTGGTTTTTACAATCTAAGAGATAATAGGTCAGTGCCCCTGACAAAATAGTCAGGTATTACATGCTTTAAAAGTTCTTGAGGTACACCAATATGCCCTGACACGTCAGTTGAAAATCGCTGACTGAAAGGTAATTGAATGTGTTCAGGTAAATTCTGTCCTACTAATATAAATACCAGCATGCTCTAGTCTAACCCTCTCTGATATAATTAACTAGGTTCAACTACATGTGAAATATATTTATTCATACAGTGAAAAAAAATTTGGCTTACCAGGTCAAAATGTTTTCATTTTTGGTTATTTGTTCATTTTTTGGGTGAGAGAGGATAGATGTTGATGTAGGACATCATCTACTCTGGAGAATTTAGGACATATTTTTGGGAAGTAGTAATGAGATGAAATGCAAATATGTACAAATCCTAGGTTGCCACACAAAGCCATATGTGTACCCTGCTTTCTGCTGTGGAGTGGAAAGGAATAAGACAAACATCAGTCATTTTGTATCTCAACTGCTTTCAACAAGTCTTAAATCATCCCACCACTTGCCTCTGTGATCGATCTGGCAAATGAATGTGAATGAGTAAGTCAATGTTCATGGGAAATCAACAAACCTTCCCCAAGCCAATTATGTTTCATTGCTCTGCCTTCCCCACTTCTGTTTATCTTTTGGGCCCAGAGTTTTGAAGGAAAATAAAAGAGACCACTGCTTATTTTCAGGAACAAAGAATGCATGGACAGAATCATGGAGCAAGCAAGGACTGCTATAAGATAAAGTGTAGAGATGCTCTTTTTTGTATATTTGTCCCTACTATGATAACTCCCTCCCTGCTAAGGTGTCAAGGATCAGAAGGAATACAAGGGGCCTCTGGTGTTCTCAGAAAGCCTCCAAGAAGATGAGAAGAAAATAGCACCACTAGACAACTGGCAGCAAGAAGCAGTGGTAACATTAATTTTGTTTGGAGAAAATAGAACAGAATAAAAACTAATTTGTTTATTTTGGAGGTATGTTCCCATTTGATTGTGTTTAGTGAAAACATTGACTGTTAGGAAACAATTTATAGATCCGATCTATTACCATAGCAGTAGGAGAGCTTTAAATGAGCCTACTGAAAGACATTGCTTAATGAAATACTTTGCCGACAAACTGCAAATATGGACCCCCTTTATTCCTGAGGAAAAATTATTACACACAGGATATGTTACCTAGGAAAATACATTACTGCATGTAAACAGGAGCATTTATCAGCAAAGAGTTTTCAAAACAATTCTGCAGATCTGTGCAGCCTTCATAAGAGCCTACCTGGTCAGCACCTTTTCACTGTACCTTCTGGGGCAGAAGGCAAGTTCAGCCTCTCTCTATTGGCTCCCTTGATATCTCAATCTTTCCATCACCGGTTTGGCAACCCAAACATGTGCATATACTTGCTCACATACAAAAACCTTATGTGAATTTTAAATACAGATCTATTAAAGTTCACATTATTTAAAAAAATATTTTTTCATCAATTTGTTGTTCCACTTATTTAAAATGCCTTCATTGGTTGATTCTTGTATGTCCCCTGACCAGGGATTGAACCCTCAACCTTGGTGTATCAATATGATGCTTCAATCAGGTGAGCTATCAGGCCAGGGCCACATAATTTTAAAATGCTTAGTTCTTGATACCATTCTAAATCATTGATCTCTGGAGATACAATTCAGGTTTTGGATCACTGTACAGAAATTCTCTTTTCTTTATATTTTATGTTGTGTTTGCCAATTAATACCTTAGGGTATTTCTTCTACCATTTTGAAACTATTCCTTTTAATCAGCATTATTGTAGTACTAGAGGCCCTGTGCACTGAGTGGTGGTGGTGGTGGTGGGGGGTGGTCCTTCAGCCCAGCCTGCTCCCGCTCACAGTCTGCGGGCCTCAGGAGATGTCCTACTGACAGCTTAGGTTTGCTCCCCGGAAGCAGGCCTAAACCACAGTCTGGCCTCCCTCTACAGGAGGCAACCAGGATGATCAAGCGAAGGCACCACCCCATCACCTTGTTGCTGCTGCTACTGTTGGCTGCCACAGCAACCAAGGTGTTTTAATCAACATGGACTCCAGTCCCTTCACCATGAAAAAATGACAACTTTTTTTAGGCATTATTAAGATGACTGTTTCATAGGACATGATATTTCTTTCTTTTTTATTTTTATTTTTATTTTTTTTAATCCTCACCTGAGGATAATTTTCCTTTGGTTTTTAGAGAGTGTGGAAGAGAGAGGGAAATACAGAGAGAAACATCAGTGTGAAAGGACACTTTGATTGGTTACCTCCTGCATGAGCCCTGACCTGTGCCCAGGCCAGGGAGAAGCCTGCAACCTAGGTACATGCCCTTGAACAGAATTGAACCCAGACCCTCTGATCCACAAGCTGAGGTTGTATCCACTGAGCCAAACTGGCTAGGGGAGGATATGACATTTCTCAGCCCCTCCAGCACTGGACCTTCGTTTTTTCCTCCAGTATTGTGGTGGAAAAACCTAGATCACCTTCTTAGATTCTTATAACCCAAATTACCAAGAACACAAGTGGCATACCAGGAGCTTAGCCAATGAATGGTCAGAAAAGGTGCAACCAATCAAAGTGTCCCTTGCACACTGATGTTTCTCTGTCTTTCCCTCTCTCTTTCACACTCTCTAAAAACACCTTTACTCACGTGCAGAGGAAGGCCCTGTCTCTGCTCCGGGCCTGCTCATGCTGCCATGGCAATGCTGGCAGGCCCCCTGTCTTTGCTCTGGGCCTGCTCAGGCCATTGCGTCATTCTTGGCTTGCTTCACCTCACACACAGTCTATATATATATATATATATATATATATATATGATTTATATATAATGACATTCACCAATCTTAAAGGTATAATTAAATGAGTTTGATAAATGCATGTAATCAATTAATCAACACTAGAATAATCCTACTTAATAAAGAGTAATATGCAAATCAACCATCACTCCATGACATGAACAAACCACACCCACCAGCTACACCCATCAGCCAATCAGAGTGAATATGCAAATAAACCCAACCAAGATGGTTATGGCCACAAAGAGCAGGAAGGAGGCTTGGGTTTCCCAGGCAATGGAGGAACCCAAGTTTTCCACCTGCTCTTTTCAGCCTAAGCCTCCACTCAAGGCTACTAAATTTCAACTATAGAAGGTAAACAAATCCAAACAGAAATGTAGCAGCCATGGAGCTGGAAAGAGCAGGAGGCTAGGGCTTCCCCTGCTAACTGAGGAAGCAAAGCTTTCCGCACACCCTGGCCCGCCCAGGCCTCCGTTCCTGGCTATAAAGTTTCAATTATAGAAGATACATAAATTCCAACAGAAATGGCTGCCAGCCACGGAGCTAGCAGGAATCTTGGCTCCACTCCAGGCTACAAAGTTTCAGTTGTAGAACATAAATAAATTCCAGATACCAGGGCCTCCACTTGGGTTGCCAGGGCGCATGACTGGCCTGCAAACCACCACAGGCCCCTCGCTCAGGCCATTCCATGCCCCAAGGAAACCCCCACCCTGACCAGGGACACCCTTCAGGGCAAACCAGCTGGCCCCCACCCATGTACCAGGCCTCTATCCTATCTAATAAAAGAGTAATATGCAAACTGACCATCATTCCGACACACATTATGGCTGCCCCCATGTGGTCAAAGATCTTGCCCCCATGTGGACACAAGATGGCCACCACAAGATGGCCAGCAGTTGAGGGCAGTTGAGAGGGACCAGGCCTGCAAGGGAGGGCAGTTGGGGAGGATCAGGCCAGCAGGGGAGGGCAGTTAGGGATGGCCAGTCTGGCAGAGAAGGGAAGCTAAGGGCAAATAGGGTGACAGGAGAGAAGTTAGACATCAATCAGGCTGGCATGGGAGTGGTAAGGGGGTGATCAGGCTGGCAGAAAGAAGCTGTAAGGCCAATCAGGAAGACAGGCAGGGGAGCAGTTGGGAGCCAGCAGTCCTGGATTGTGAGAGAAATGTCAGACTGCCCATTTAGGCCCTATCCCATTGGCAGTTAGATATCCCTCGAGGGGCCCCAGATTGGAGAGGGTGCAGGCTGGGAGATGAAGTGGTCAAATTTTATGCACCAGTCTCTAGTCTAAGAATAAAAGAGAAACATGCAAATTACCATCACTCCACCACACCCAGCAGCCAATCAGAGTGCATATGCAAATTAACCTGAAAAGATGGTGGTAGCCCCGCCCCCCAGCTGCTCCAAGCTTGTGGGAGTCAGAGAAGTTGAGCACCAGTTCCTGAGGCTGCAGGCAGCCAGGGAGACCAAGAAGCCCCCTGCCCCATGATCCCAGGCTACAGCCAGCCTCAGAAGCCGCCCACCTCGCATCCTGGGGGAGACAGAGAAACCAGGTCCCAATGCCTGAGGCTGGCTGTAGCCCCAGAGATGAAGAGGCTGTCTGCCCCTTGATCCCAGGCCACATCCAGCAGCAGAAGCCTCACATCTGCCTTCCCCATTTTCTGGGGGAGACAGAGAAACAGGGCCCCAGTGCCTGAGGCTGGATGAAGCCTGGGAGATGAAGAAGCCACCTGCCCCATAATCCCAGGTTGCAGCCAGCAAGAGAAGTCACCCACACTGCATCCCAGGGTAGACAGAGAAGCCACTCACCTGCAGTCCAGGCGCCAGCATCTATCTGTCTGGCTACAGCCTGGGAGACGGAGAAGAAGCCTACCCACAGTCACGGGTGCCAGCCCTTGTGGCTGCAGCCCAGACAAAGCCACCTGCCCACCATCCCCTGCAGCTGAGCTGGCCTGGGTGTCTATGGTTGAGCAAAGGGAGGGATCCTGGGTGCCTGTGATCAGCTGGTGAAGGGAATCCTAGGTCCCAGATGTGGGGCCCAGGCAGAGGTGGTTAGCGGCAATCAAGCCAGCAGGGGAGCAGTTAGGGACAACCAGGATCCCAGATTAGAGAGGGTGCAGGCCAGGCTGAGGGACCCCCTCCACTCCCTAACCCCCCACCCTGTGCATGAATTTTGTGCACCAGGCCACTAGTAATATAATAATATTATTTTCAGCACAACAAAAGGTACCCTGTGATTCCTTAGAGTCAATTTGCTACTTCAACCTTCAGCCACTTGCAAGTGTATCTACTTTCTGTCAGTATAGTATTTTCTAGGATTTTCACTCAATGCAATCATTGACCTTGTAATCTCCTGTGTCTGGCTTCTTTCTCTTAGCATTATCCTTTCAAGATACATCCACTCCGTCACATAGTATCTGTAGTTTGTGTCTTTTCATTGCTAAATATTGGAGAGGGGTTGTATAGATCAATTTTTGAAAACATATACTGTATCAAAATTTAGCTTTTTATTTATAAACATGGTCTATATCTCCATTAACTTAAGTCTTCTTTATTTTTATCAGCAATGTCTTTTTTTTTAGTTTTAGTTATATACATATCTTTCACATATTTAAAAATTATACTCCAAACATTTCATATTTTTATGTTACTACAAATAATTTAAAGTTTATTTATTTCAACTTCCAATGGTTCATTTATAATATATACAAATACAATTGATTCCTGTGTATTGATATTATATGCTGACACCTCACCAAACTCAGGTATTTCTTGGAGCATTTGTTTTGCTAGAGTCCTTAGAATCTCTCTATATAAAAGCCTAAGTGACCATTGCAGCAGAATGACCTGTCACTATGATGCACACTGACCACCAGGGGGCAGATGCTCAATTCAGGAGCTGCCTCTGGTGCAGTCAGAAGCTGAGCTCATGGCTGGCAAGTGCAACTGCCATGGCGGGAGCCTCTCCTGACTCTATGGCAGTGCTACCAGGTGGTGGCAACAAGCCAGGATGAGTGTGAGCAGTGTGGCACCCGACCCTGATTCGGGTCCGTTTGGAGCACTGCCACATCTCAAGGGGTCCCAGGCTGCAAGAAGAATGTCTGACTGCCAGCTTAGGCTTGATCCTTTTCATTGCTAAATTTTGAGAGGGGTTGTATAGATCAATTTTTGAAAATGTAAACTGTATCAAAATTTAGCTTTTGATTTATAAACAGTCTATATCTCCATTAACTTAGGTCTTCTTTATTTTCATCAGCACATGACTGAATTGGAGAAAAGAGAATTCTTCCCAGTTCATTTTATGAAGCCATGGTTACTCTGATACCAAAACCAAACACATTACAAGAGAGTGGATCTAAAGACCAATATCACTTATTAACATGGAAAGATGAGTTAGAGAGGGAAGAGAAAAACTGACAAGGAAGGAAGGAATGAGGAGGAGTGGTGACCACGAGAAAGAGAGCTCAATGAAGTAGTGGGCAATGATTTATAGTGTTTCCTAGGTTAATCCTGAAGATAAATCAACTTCTATTACTTTATATCACATTTACATGATCATTTTGGAACTACTTAGATTCTAAGATGTGTTCAATAACCAATGCCCCAAGTTGTGTTTAGTAATTGACAAATACATCAGAGGAAAACCGATTCAAAAGCTCTGGAACCAAGTGAAGGTTGCAGGCTAAGTCTCTGCATGCCCAGATGATTCATGAACCATTCGTGGGCACAGGGCTACATATAAAGCTCAACTATGGATCTCTCACTATGCAGAGGGGGGATTACATAAGTACTCAGGTGTTTCATACACCATGGGCTTCATATGTACAGCAGAGGCAGATTATTTTTGCAAGATAACAGCTTCTATTAAGGCACACATGTGTTTATATTGTTTTTGGCATCTAAAGGCTCTTTTTACTAGATTTTGTCAACCACGTTTCCTTTCTGAACAGAGGCCACATACAACAATTGGATGAACAATTTTGCAAAATCTCTCAAGGGGCCTCTCTTGAGGCTGAGCCTATATGAGATCATGATATGAGAATATGGCTTGGCTGGACTTTTATTTCAGTAAGTGATCTCATTCACTTATAGCACTAATCATTTTAACAGGAGAAAAGTGCAGCCTTCCAGAATCACAGCAGGATAAAAATAAGAAAAAAGGCATGTCAGAGTGATCTTGAGGACATTCCCATGTGATTTTACACGGAACATTTTCCATTTATACATCATCAGAATGGATATACAGTCTGATATTACTGGTAAAAGATATATGAGAAAAGTCAACTTAATGCAAACAAATAGGATTTCAGGCTGCAAAACTGACTTACCTGGTTTGGATTTATTACATTTGACCTGAAGAAAACTACTTTCCCCCTTTGGATGTGTTTTCATTATAAGACACATAACATCTGAATGAACATAATTTGCAGATGAGGAGATTGTAATATGTTGGGTCTACCTGATGTACAATATCTGGATTGAAACTGGAAATTTTAACACAGGTATCCCTACTATGCATCCTGGTTTTACTTTATATTATTTTTTAAATTTGGGTTAGCTAAGTAAAGCTTTTTTGTTTTTATTCACCATCTTTCCAGCTTTAAATCTGTTCCTTTGCTTATTTCCACTTAGCCACAGTGAAAAGCTTTGGTCCATAGGTGCAATAAAGCACTTTTAAACATCTCACACTATGGAGAGTGAGATTACTTCCAGCTAAGCCTAACAAATCTGGAAAGCACATCGGACCCAGAAATAAAGCTGACTTAATTCTCTTTTCCATCAGTAAATGCACCACGAACAGATCCAAATAAGTTCAGGGAATGGCTACATTTTAAACAAAAAATAATGTTTATATACTTGGGTAAGACCAAAGGTGAAAGGACGGTGAGTGTTTCTACACTTACATGTGTGGCAAACACGACTTCTGGGATTTATGAACAGAATGCTGGGTGATACACCCCATTGTATGACATGTCAATTAGTAGAAGACTGGGAAAATTCCTGGAGATGCTCACTGTCAATGGAACTGCTAGTGAGGATTTATAAATCTTGGATTAATAATGAACTTCTCTCAGCTTCTATCACCAGGCCTCATCTGATGCTAACATCTCCACCCTCACTGGTCAGGACACACCCTACAATGGAGAAAGCCTCTGGGTAGTGAGAACCTCATACCCAAAGCCTGTTGTCAGAGCCAGTGCAATGACCTCAAGTCAGAATTTCCTCATTAAGCAACTTTTCCTTCAGAATGACTATGGCCAATTTCTACCAAATGAATAGGAAACTGTTACATCAAATTGTGGCAGTCTGTGACCAGTTTAGTCTGTTGCCCTTTCTCATTGCCTAATATCTGAGTGTTTCTACTCATCTAGATTTTTATACTTACAACTGCTTCAGGCTCCTTCTCACTTGGTCTGACCTCACTGCTCAGTACTCATCCTCAACGTCCCCTGGGAGAGATCCTGGTCCACAGCTACTAATTTCTCCCTCATTTGTCAATTCTTCATTGAGCATTCCCACTCTTGTCTACTTTTACTAGAAGGTGATTCTACCACGAAAAGCCAGTTTTCCTGTGTAGCTCTTTCATTTGTATTCTACTCTTTTACTGACATCTCCATGGACTCACTTCGGGGAATTAGAATCAGTATCCTTCTGACCTCCATTCTGGAATCCACACTATTTTCCTTTTCCTTGGAATAAAATTCCTGCTCCTTGGAGCTGATGCCAACCCCTACTCATCCACCTCATAAATTATCCACAGACTTTTCTGCTCACTCTTGCTCATTTTACTAATTATTGCAGTACCTGGTCAGAGTCTTTTTCTCCTGGTTAAGTTGAACGTTTATTTTAGTTGACCTTGAACTTCACTTTGGCCACCTGTCTACCAAAATAGCCTCTTGTGGTTTTTGTTGTTGTTGTTGTTTTTGTTTTTTGTTTGTTTGTTTGTTTTTGGGGTTTTGTGTGTGTGTGTGTGTGTGTGTGTGTGTGTGTGTTGTTACCTTTCTTATCCTGTCCATTCACCTCCACTGTATTTTACATTCTGATCCCTAAAGTCACATCCCAGAACTTGGTTTCTTTTGAAACTCTTCTACCACTGGATGGATCATTCAGAAGCTTGGTTTAGGTGGACCAAAAAAATGAGAAAATGTGAGAGAAATTTAGAAATTATTTTTATGTCTTTATTTTTATACAGATTACTTTTAAATACACATTCAAAAAGTGTGTTGTAGAAAATAAATGGATGAAAATTATGAGTTGAATTTAACAACAATGGAGAAAGATGTTTAAAAAAGAAGGAAAAGTACAAAAGAATAGGAGGAAGAATTAAACTTGAGTAGAGGAACTTTTCCTTTGAAAGAAATGAAAAGAGGGAAAAAGCAAACGCTTATAATGGTGACAAGCTTAGGGAATGCATACTTAGCGGCTTCTAATCATAAATAATAAAAGCTTAATATGCAAATTGTCCCCATTGACTGGGAGTCCTGTTTGGAGTTAGACCACTTGTTATGACATGCACTGACCACCAGCGGGCTGCATGAAACATGGTGGACATTGGCGATGCTGTGCTGGCAGCGGGTGGCAATGGTGTCCTGATGGGCCCCAATTAGAGTGGAACTGGGGCAGGATGGTGGAGCAGGTGAGTGGGCGGTGCCAGGCTAGGGCAGGTGTGAGCCACTGGTCGCCGGGTGGAGACCTGATCTCCCCACTGCTGCTGGGCTCTCATGTGCTGAGGAAGCCGGATGGAAAGTCAATGTCCCACCGATCCGATCCCAGGGCGACCAGCGGTGGTGGTGCCACCTGGCAGCAGGCCAATTGGTGGGGCAATTGGTCCCCTACAGGCGGCAACCGGCTGGAGTGATGGGTGGTGGGTGGCAGGGCCAGGTTCCCAGGCCCTAAGGGAGAAAGGGCAAATAGCAATGTTAAAATATTTCTTCTAATTATTTTCCTTTCAATGTATACAAATCCGTGCACCAGGCCACTAATTTCTCAATAAGGAACACAGAAATTTTTTGCAGAGAGTGAAAGAATGGGAACAAAGCCAAAGACCTAAAGAAACTTGTGTAATTTTCAAAGGAGATGGTCAAACTGTGTTGTATATTCAAATAAAGGTCCAAACCTCAAACATGTCAGGATAGATGAATAGGAATGATAAACTGATAAATGTTTATTGAACTAGGCAAAGAAACTGAAATTGCTGATGAGTGTGGAATTGATGAACAAGTGGGATGACTTTTGTTAAGGAAGGAAGTGAAGCCACATTAGAGGGATAAGAGATTAAGAATAAATTGGAGGTCCCTAGCTTGTATGGCTCAGTGGATAGAGCATCAGCCTGTGGACCAAAGGGTTCAATTCTGGTCAAGCCCAGGTTGCGGGCTTGATGGGGGGTGGGAGTGGGAGGAGAGGTGTGAGTGTAGGAGGCAGCCAATCTAAGATCCTCTCTCATCATTGATGTTTCTGTTTCTCTCTCCCTATCTCTTCCTCTCTGAAATCAATAAAAATTTATAAAAAAAGAATAATAAATTGGAGAAATTAAAATACAAAAAGCCTCTGAAAGGTTAAAAAAATGTATAATGAACACAGAGAGCAAAATTGAAAGGTAAGAGATAGAAAAGAGAAAAACCCCTGAAATATTTCCTACTATGCCTTTCTCACACAAAAATACCATGATAGGAAGCTTACATTAACTCACATAGAAATATCACTTCTTCTTAAAAGAGTTATTAGGGAATTCTCAAAACCTAAAGCAGATAAACACATTTTAGTGACACAATGCATTTGTAATTTGGAGACCAGCAGCTTGTTCAGCCTTGTCATAGCCTAAATGAAGTGGGACCTCTAATCCAATCATTTATTTAAAGAGGGAAAAGCAGAACTAGAAAAGACTCCTTCAGTGAAAACAATTAAAATACCAATTTCATAACTAATTTATTTAACTACAGATTTTTTTTGATCCTCTAACCCCATAGCAAACAGACAGATGGCAGTCATTCCTTTAAAAAATAAATATTACAGACTGAATCAACACTCCTTTAAAAAAAATGGAATATTATAGAAACCACAATCAAGTTTCTATTTCATGCAATATTTTACTTAACAAATGAAAAATATGTTTTGACATAGACAAATTGAAATCAACCCTAGGTAAGGGCATGAGTCAATGCAAGAATTAAAGAAACCAGAATAGTAAATCTAATAAAATCATGTACCTTTTTACAGGCACTTTTTTATTCTTCATCAAGAGGAGAATAAAAATATAGGCATTAATAGCGTTTTAAACATTAAGAAAAATGTATTTGTTCTTTTTGACTTAGGCACTCAGTATAGATGCCATGGATCTTCTAAGAAGAGTTTCTTGATAAAACCTGGATATTAAACATTTAAAAATATTATGTATCTAATAAAGTATTTCTTGCAACAATATTTTATTGCAGGAAATTCATAAATAGCTGGTGTATCAATTGCACTTTCCAGTAGGTTGTGAATTCCAGGAAAATGTTTAGCCATGGGTGATAGTCAATTATATATGTTACTGCTCTACACTTGACTGTTCTTGTTCACTGAGGACTGTGAGTCAAGTTCATCTTGTGTTCCAAAGAGGTATATATTGGCTGATGTCAATGAAGTATCTGGTGGACTATAATCTGCACAAAATTCAGTTGCAATGGCAAAAGTTCTTGGCCAAAGCTATCGAAGAAAATGAAATACAGCAGAAGCCAATCCCTTTGTGTCAACCTGGAGGCCAGTTGTTTGGGGAGCATTTAATGACAGGAATCAAGGAGAACCGTGATATGTGTTATGTCCAGATTTAATGAAAGGTGAGGGAATCAGCAAGTGCATTCTCTGCCCTTAAGTAGAGGAAGAGTGACAAGGAAAGCTATCTCATACTGGGTGTCAAGTATGCAAACTTAACACAATTTTGCAATGTCATAACTCAGATGTAAACAAGCAAATGATATAATCTTCCTGATCTCTACTGGAGTAGCAGTTATGATCAGTGTTAGCTGGAGAGGGATTAAGTAACCTCTCTCTCTGGGAGGACAAGGAAGACAGCAAACAATTAAAACAAATTGTGCATGTTTACTCATTTTTTTTAACATATATGTATCAGTACCTACATGAGCCAAGTACTGTTTTAGGTGTTTGGAATACATAAGTGTAAAAAATAGATTTTGCAGTCCTGGAGGTCTAGTTAGGTTGTTGGACATTAAATATATATTTTTAATGGATATAATCAGAATGGTTGCATGGTTGTCTGCACACAATGCTTGAGAGAGCAAAAAAAATGATTACACTTATTCTAAATTGGGAGTTGAATTGGCAAGGGACAGAGGGTTAGAGGAGCAAAGTTTGTTGGTGAAAGAACACATGTGGAGATGGGTCAGTGGATTTAAGTTCAGAAGAAAAGACAGCGAAGACACACATGGGACACAGAAAGAAAACAAAGGGTCTCAGGGGACTGTGAGATGAGGAAACTGTAGTAAAATTAAGAAAACATGAGAAGTAAATACATAAAAGGCTGTAGTTTGAGGAGGGCTTTAGATTTAAAAACTTTGAGGATTAAATTATTTCAGGCAGTGGGAATGTGTAATCTCGAGAGTGAATTACTTAGAGTTTATGGGGGAAGGTGATTGGGTTGTTAAAAATAATCTAAATGTCCGTCTAATCCAGTGCTCCTTCATACTGAGAGGAAGGACATTTCACCTGCGTAAACTTTGTATTTGATCTTTAAAAATATAGGCTTTTCTTTCACTTACCAACTCAATAACCTTGAACAAGTTTATTAAGTACAAGAAACGTCATTTCCTAATTTGCAAAATGGATTAAATTGCAACAGAGGACTAGTAGAAGAAAAAGGCATTAATGCATGTCATATGTGCCTAGCTCGGTGCCTAATCCAGTAAAACATAATAATCTACACATGTTACATTGTATTCATTATTAGATATTTTTCGCATTTAAAACATCTGTGGTAACAATGTGTCATGGGTACTTTCCCCATGAAACTACTTTCAAATCACTGAGGCTTCTCACTCTCACCTTCTTATGACTAGTAAGGTTTCAGAATCGAAGCATTATTATCATCCCAGTCCCTGCCTTACATAATGGTCTCCTGTGGGAGCACAGGTCCTTCTTTGCTAGGAACTGGACTTTCATGGACACCGGGGATTAGACAGAGAAGATATGAGTAGTCATAGGCATAGAAAAGAGTCTTTATTACAGACCAACTAGCCATTGCTACCAGGAAGCTGTCAGACAAAACAGTTCTTCAAAGTGGCTTCACATAGTAGCCGCATCAAGTACCCCTTGCTAATATAGTAGCAAATATGAGAGCCAGACTAAGCAGCCGCGCCCTATATAACAACAGCCTCACTCAGCTGGCCAGCACCACACCTTACACTAACTGAGACAGAAGAGACTTTTTGCCAAATAGTGACATCAATACTTGGACTGCTGCAGAAAGGCACACCTGCACATTGCATACAGTACAGACCGTGTCCTTGCTTTTGCACCTGCATATGGCAAATAGGCCTTGAGCATCCGAAGTACTCTGATTAGGGCTCCCACATCTCCATAGCTGATGAGGAGGACTAATACAAATTGAGGAAAATGATAGTTATAAGTATCAGCAGAGATTGGAAGACCTGGCTGGCAGGAACCTGGAAGAAAACAGAACCTTTGCTGGATGATGTAAAATCAAATGATGCAGAAATGACATCATGATGGTATTGACACAACCATTTTGTCTGAGATATTACTTGATTTCCCCACACTTAACTTTTGGCTCTCACCCAAAATTCTCAGAAGAAATTCCAGGAAGTTCTAAGAACATAAACTCGAGAAATCCAAAAATGATTGATAGCAATACCAGGAAAAGATTGGGCTGTAGTAGCAGAGCACCCTTTCCTATGGTCTTGAAAGAGACAAACAACCAGAAACATCCTTGTTTATTCAAACATCTCTCCCATCCAGACAGGGCAAACAAGGGAACAATAGGTTTCAGCTTGAACAAAAGAAACAAAATGATTATGAATTATGCATTAATTTGAAGAGTTAAGAGGATTTTGGACCTTTCTGTGATAGCAGAAATGTGGGGCTTTTACAAAACCAAAGGAAAAGTGTTAAAAGGAAGTCTTTATAATATCCTTATGACTACAATAAATGTTTGACACGAATTTGAAGTTAAAAGTCATACCCAGAAATTGTCTCTGATTTGAGGGTTCCCTTATAATCTGATTCTTCCTGAAAATGTCATGCACATCTGCCTTTAAGAATAGGTGGTAAGATATAAGGTCTCTAATCCTAGCTGGTCAGTTAGGTTGTTTACAAAGAGTAACTCAGGGCAGCTGAGACAGAGAAAAAACCAACTCCTGGTACAGGACAAAACAAAGAACAGCCCTGGCATCGATGTTAAGGTTAAATATGGGAACAAACAGGCTATAATTGGAAAGGGAGTCATGAGAAACATGAGCAACAGATCAGTAAGTCAGAGGGAAGTTGGGTCAGAGTAACAACTCCAGGCAGGAACAAAGAGAGAGAATCAGTGGCCACATTTTGTAGGGTGTTGGGAAGAAGTTAATGTGCAGGTTGAGACAGAACTAAGTGTGACACTTCTTCAGAACCTGGAAGTGGTGGGTATAACACATAAGAATCTCAACATTCTTTTACCCTGATTGTAATAACTTTTATTTATATTTTTATAGGTAAAGATTGATAACATTTTTTTCTAGCAATGAAAATAACCAGTATACAAAGAATTGGGTAATATTTATCCTTGAAATACTATAGGTTGAATAGAATGGAATATAACTGATATGTAGCTAAGAGATAATGTTATCTTGCACTTATGTAGCTACAAAGGTTTAGGGATTTTTTTTTAAAGTATATTTTATTGATTTTTTACAGAGAGGACGGGAGAGGTACCGAGAGCCAGAAACACCGATGAGAGAGAAACATCGACCAGCTGCCTCCTGCATACCCCCCACTGGTGATGCACCCACAACCAATGTACATGCCCTTGACTGGAATCGAACCTGGGACCTTTCAGTCTGCAGACCAATGCTCTATCCACTGAGCCAAACCAGTTTCAGCAGTTTAGGGATTTTAATAATAAAATATATGATGCTAGAATTTTTTCCATTTCACTTAGGGTTTTTGAACTGTTCTATATAGCATGTGACTCATGACAGAGAATGCATAACAATTGAACTCACATTAAGGTCACAGCTTATATTGCAATTGGTGAACAACAGAACACAGTCTCTTCATTCTAACCTGATAGATGTTTACATTTGGTCCAGGATTTAATGACATTTAAAAAACTCAATATGCCTCCTGGCTTCTCTCTCATTTCTATATAGAATCTTACTGTGCAGCTCTCTTAGTCACAAGAAAGCACAATTCTATTCTATCCTATAAAATAAAGAGGTGGTATGCAAATTGACCATCACTTCAACACAAAGATGGCCTCTACCATATGGACACAAGATGGCTGCCACAAGATGGTTGTCAGGGGAGGGCAGTTGGGGATGATCAGGCCAGCAGAGGAGGGCAGTTGTGGGGAGGGAGCAGGCCTGCAGGGAGGGCAATTGGATGGGGAACAGCCATGCACAGGAGGGCAGTTGGGAGCAACCTGGCCTGCAGGGGAGGAAAGTTAGGGGTGACCAGGCTGGCAAAGAAGGGAAGTTATGGATAACTGGACCAACAGGGGAGGGAAGTTGGGAGCAATTGGGCTGTCAGGGGACCAGTTGGGCATCAATCAGGCTGGCAGGGGAGTGGTTAGAGAGTGATCAGGCTGGCAGGCCGGTGAGCGGTTGGGAGCCCGCATTCCTTTGGAGAGGGTGAAGGTGGGGCTGAGGAACACACATCCCCTCATGCACAAATTTCATGCACTGGGCCTCTAGTTTATAGATATAGATGTTTCTATTGATATGTACTAGATATGATGTAAAGTGTTTGACATTCATTATCTCATTTAGTCATAATATCAATAACTATGACTATAATTTTATACATATATAACTTTCTCCATTGTTTAGAAGAAGACACAAGGTTATAATGTACATCTCAAATATTATCATTAAAATAACAGAACTTTAAAGTCTGACTGCTGACTTTGATTCTTAGAGCTTAGCCACCATCTTATATTATTTTCAGCTTTCTTTCACAAACATACCCTTAAGCTCTTTTTGTATGTGTTTTCTTAGCAATTAGAAGTTATTTTCTATGGTGTTCCTAGTTGTCCCTGGTCAGCTAATATTCTTCATTTTGATATCTTATGTACTCTTCTACTCCAGATCTAATAAAGTTCTCCTGCTTTCAGATCTCCAAACAACCTACTTACCTCTTTATTCCTGTCATTCTCTTAGTGCACATTTCTGGGTCTTCTCAAAAGACATGGACCAGTCAACCCTGTTAGGGCACTGGCAGTCCATCCTTGTTTGCTATGAGTTTTATCAAGTTGTAAATCTGGCACAGGCTTATGATGGCGCCTCCCTTTAGCAGATAATACTCACATTTAAATGAAAATCTGTTTTGGAAATAAATTTTCTTTACAGGGATCATTTTTCCTCAATTGTATCCTATGAAGATTATAAGCAATGACTTTACGTTAAGTAGAGCTTCTACCTAAGTATTATTTTAATATTAAGCTTCCCCATTGATCCCTCAGAAATGAAAATATTTTAGAACAAAGCAAATGGACAATAATAACATTAATGGGACAATAACTTGTAATCCTTCTCCCTGGTGTTTAACCAGGATTAAACATCTTACAGTATACTTAGTAAATATTAGGTAGAATTTGTGAGGTATATTAATGGATATTGCCTATAAACATCAGTGAAATGGTCAATGTCTTATTCAGTGTTGGTATCTAGTATTTAAATTTTGGATTTAATGGACAGTGGAAAAGACTACAAGACTATCAGGCTCTATCTCAATGATTTTAAAGCTGTTTAAAATCAACTGGTCTGGAAGCAATCAAGATATTTGAAATAGAATTGCTGAAATCATTCATTCATTTTTTACCTTAAAACTTACAAAATATTTATTCAACATCTAGTTTGCAGTAGGCAGTCAGACATCATTCTCACAATTTGGGACTGTTGGCTCCCATCACTCACCTGCCTGCCTGATTGCCCCTAACTGCATCTGCCTGCCAGCCTGATCACCCCATAACCACTACCCTGCCAGCTTAATCGATACCTAACTACTCCCTGCTAGCCCGATCGCCACCAACTGCCCTCCCCTGCCAGTCATCTTGTGACCACATGGAAGTGGCCATCTTGTGCGAGCGTGTGAAGGTCAATTTGCATGTTACCTCTTTATTATATAGGATGTGATGGTCCTGTAGTAAGAGGCAGAACTGTTCTTTTTGTTATTTACTACTGAGGAATTTTTATTCAGAATTTCATGAACCAAATGGCATGCTTAAATTTTAATTTGAAGAGATCTAGTAAAGCAAAATTCAAGATGCAATTTAACTTTTTACTCAAGTAATATCATGCAATAATTTACAAATATAATATACATAAAGTTACATCATATTTTAATATATTTATGACTATTATATGTATAAAATATCTATCTTTTAATATTATATGATCTGTGTATAGTTTAATCATGCTTTTTAATTTTTAAATTGGTTTTAGAAATAGAGGATGGGAGAGCAAAAGAGAAACATCTTAAGTTGATTATATCTGCAAGAACCCTAATTCCAAAAATGGTCACATTCTTAAATTCTGAGTGGACATGAATTTGGGAAGAAGAGTACTATTCAGTTCACTGCCAGCCATGCCCACCCATTTATTCTAATGCCCCCTCAAATATATAGTTCATTTTTCTAATGGAGAAGAATGAGTGAGAGTTGGGGAGAGAAACCAGGTGTGTTACGCTACTGGAAGCCCTCCCCTATAGGAAAAGGACAGAAACCTATAATATTTTTTCCATTTACATTTCATCTTGTTGTTTCCTAAATTCATTGTACTTAACTTGTGGTTCTGCATTCCATTGGCTGTGTGGCTATCCCTCACAGAGGAGGCAGGCACCACTTAATGAAGACCATTTTACTCACCTTTCTTGAGTCCAAACACCAAATACACACTCATAAAGCTATTTGGGCTTCCTTCTACCCTTAGGAGAAGTTTTGTGTTTTCCCCCACAGTGATCTGTAATGGCTTAGGACCATTTATTAAATTAAGATCCTGCTGTTTTCTAGGGCAAAAAAAAAAAGTATTTCTTATTCTCTTTTCACTTATTCTCAAAATATACCCAGCCACATTGTGTAAGATACCTTCACCGTAAGTTATATGTTAAATCAAATGACATAATTAAAACATTCTAATAAGAAGATCTCAGGAACATAAAACTATCCCAAATTTAAATATAAACACCCCTCATTATTATACACCCAAAGACAAAATAAAGGCCAAGAATAAATATCCTACTAATCTATGCTCACAGAAATAAAAATTAAGACATTCGGGTTAATATCTCAAAAAAGTAAACTTCAAAACAAATGTATCATGCCTTTAAATATGAAATTCAAAGAAAATCCAAAATCTTCAAGTTGAAACCCACAAATTATCATTGTCAATTTTTTTGCTTTTAATTTTCAACTAGACTACAGAACTCTAAATCAGATGCCTTATTTTGTTTGTCAATTAATAGAGTGGCATACCTTGCTGTGGGATTGGGGGGACAAGAAGAGATAAACCAAAGAACTTATATTCTTACTAGAGACCTGGTGCATGAATTTGTGCACCAGTGGGGTCCCTCAGCTTGGCCTGCGGGATCGGATCAAAACCAGCTCTCTGACATCTTCCGAGAGGTCCCGGATTGTAAGAGGGTGCAGGCTGAGGAAGCCCACTGGTGCATGATTAGGGCCAGGGAGGTTGGCTCCAGGGTGTGTCCAGCCCTTCTTGCTCAATCCCAGACAGCCAAACCACAGCAGCAAGCTAGGTTATCAGTTGGAACATCTGCCCCTGATGGTTATTGCACATCATAGCGACTGGATGACTGGTCAACTGCCCCCTGGTGGTCAATGCATGTCATAGTGACTGGTCAACCAATCAACTGTCTTCCCCCTGGTGGTCAGTGCACATCATAGCGAGTCGTTGAGCGGCCTTAGCATATGATTAGCATATTATGCTTTGATTGGTTGAATGGACGACTGGAGGACCATACACTAAGCATATTAGGCTTTTATTATATAGGATATGCATAGCCCATGGACATGGGCAATAGGGTCATAAAGACCTAGTGGGGGGATAGGGGCTGGGAAAAGGGGGAAATGTGAGATATCTGTAATACTATCAACAATAAAAAATATGTTTAAAGATGAAAAAAAAAGATAAGTCAGATGCCTGAGGAGAGGTTGAAGGATATCAGCAGCTTTATCTGCCTCTCACTGGAGAAGCTGTAGCTCTATAATGCCTCTGAGATTGAATTACTTCTGTGAAGTCTTTTTACATGCCCCCATTTGTAAAAGTCTAAAGTCTATATTGAAAACAAGGAACAAGTCAAACACTGACAATATGAAGACAATAACCCCAAATCAGGCCTAATAGCAGTTACTCAAAGCAAAAGGAAGGCTCCAAAGCCACAATTAAATGAGATCCACTTACTCTTCCTAAGACTTCCTGATAGCTGAACAATGAAGAATAGATAAAATCAAGAAAAATCCTGGTTTCAGGCTCAGCAGTTTGCCAATCATTCTGTTGTGGGCGGGGGAGAACGGGGGAGAAGGTGGGAGGGGGCGTTAGCCTTCAAGACTTGTGAATTAACATTCAGTATGGAGAAATATCTCACTATGGAATTAATTATGTTGTTATTTCAATGCTTTGTCTTAGAGAAAGAGGTCTCTCCCATGTGTAGCATTCAAATAAGCTTTCTATTGTGGGGAGTTAAAATTTTTCAGTCGCAATAGTTTCATTCTTCAAGGTTTATTTTCATCTAGCACATTCAAAATATCTTAATTTATTTCTAGTTTCTCTTTGAACGTTGACTAACCAGTACCCTGATGCTATAGTGAGCATGAAATATAGGTGGTAGCAAATTCTTACCACTTCCCAGCACCTACTTTCATGATTTGGAGACATTTTTACTCCAGTTCCATCATGGCTTGTTGCATGCATTATTCTTATGATATCATTGATTTGGGCCTCCAAGGTAGAGTTGCCCATGTTCTGCAGTTGGAGAATTATCCTTAGCAGCTTACTTAAAGGAATCTGATGTTGATGGATGTAAAACCCATGCTCCTAGAGAGCTGATAAGACACTATCTTTACTTTTAAAAGAAGACAGAAAGGACAAACCTGCTATATTTGTCCTTTGCCCATCACCCTTTCACCATTTTTCTTCCTGGAATATAAACTCGGTTCCTAAATATACAGTATTAGCCTTGATCAACACTTTATATGTACTAACACACAAGGGCCAACATATAGAGTCAACATCCTATAAACTACAAGATTAGACTAACATCCAAAGTATTGGACTAATATCCAAACAGGACAAGACTCAATCTAACATTGACCATACTTAAATGTGTGGCTAATCCTCTCTATACTTTTGTAAGCCTGATTCTATACATTTCTAGGATAGATTAATCTAGAGCAATAGTTAAATATATAATATTCAAATTTTGCAAATTAATGTTTTGATAATTCCATGCTGGTATTTCTCCTTTACCTCTCAAATCATCCCAAATTTTATGTAACCACTGAAATATGTCCCCAGTCCAGTGGTCAGCAAACCTCGGCTTGCGAGCCACATGCGGTTCTTTGGCCCTTTGAGTGTTCTAATGCCACTTCTTCAAAATAGCTGAGAACCGACTTCTGCGCATGGGCCACAAAGTTTCTATTGCACTGTATATGCATGCCAGCTTGTAGTATTTTGTGGAAGAGCCACACTCAAGGGACCAAAGAGCCACATGTGGCTCGCGAGCAGCAGTTTGCCCACCACTGCCGCAGCCTTCAAGAGGGTATTTTCCTGATAGCTCTTATTCTGAGTTGCTTTAAGAGAATAGTTCTCAATTATTTCCTGTATTTGGGTTACCTATGAAGAGTAATTCCAGGTTATTAATGGAGATTTATATTTCTTTTGGGAAACCTGACCTCAATTCCTGATTTAATATTTACTGAATCAATGCACACCTTCATAATACTCTTCTCAATAGGAAATAGATATGAATGCATCCCTGTCATACTATTATTTCTGCCCAAATTTGCATTCAAAGTCTCCTTCTTTTCTATTTATGTGTCCTACAAGTCTTCCAAAATCTCAGACATTTTGTCCATGAGCACAACTCTTTCTCTACCTCAATCAGTCTGTTTAGCTTTATTTTTCTTTCATTGTTTCTGCTCCTTTGCTGATAGTAAGACAAAAGCATAGTTTTTAAACCTCACTAATTTATTTTTTATTTTCTTATTCTTAGGGGCAGAGATTTCCAAGGATAGGCATTTAAAATTGTCTTATTAGCCTTTGGATTCCCAATAATTTCTCCGAGTCATTCAAACTATTCAGAAAGGGAATTTGCTTGGCCTATCTCTGTTTTATCCCTGTCTATATCTTCCCTGGAGAGCCAACTCAGAAATTGACTGCTCTTGGAGCTAGCAGTCTCCCCTAATTTAATCAGATGTGGAAAGAAAGCTTGCGGATTCCAAATAAAGCTGCTTCTTCATTGCAAAAATGCGGAAATCATGATTTTCTGGAACAGACTTTGGAAGCTAGAAGACACTGATGGGAGTTCTAGTTAAAAGAAATTATAATCTGATTGGGGTCCTAAGACCAGTTAGACATAAACCAGCTACTATCACCTGGTATTTGTAAGGGTAAAGAAAGCATCTGCCTCTATTCAAGAGATAAATTACTTTTAACACTCATGTGTCAGTTAAATCTAGAAGATATCAGATACAAGTTTTGAATAGATTAATAATGCAGTGATATGATATGCATTTTGAGGAAATAGGAGTTCTAGAGGAAAAACATTAGAAAAGAAGAATGCAATGAAGCATAAAGTCAAAGGAGACCTGGAGTAGAGAAGAAGAATGCAATGAAGCATGAAGTCAAAGGAGACCTGGAGTAGGTCCCTATGCTAATAAGAGAAGATGGAACATGGGTGACCCAAGGTTGAGTTTGCCTTTTAGATCATGATTAAAATTGCAGAGATGTGAGTTTGATTAAACACATTATTGGTCTAGATCATAGATAACCCAATATGTATGATTAATAAGTTACATTTTTAATCTTGAGCATATAACAAATTCTTGAAAGAACTTACTGTAGCCGAAACCGGTTTGGTTCAATGGTAGAGGGTCGGTCTGCGGACTGAAAGGTCCCAGGTTCGATTCAGGTCAATGGCATGTACATTGGTTGCGGGCACATCCCTGGTAGGGAGTGTGTAAGAGGCAGATGGTTGATGTTTCTCTCTCATTGACATTTCTTGCTCTCTATCTTTCTACCTTCCTCTCTGTAAAAAATCAATAAAATATATATATATAAAAAGAACTTACTATAAAGAGACAAATGCCTTTTTAAATACAATATGTTGCTATATAATTATTGGTCAACATACATATAAATGAAATTGATTCTAAATGAAAGGAAATATAGTCCAGTTGTCCAGTTCTGTAGGCCTGGTGCACAAAATTTGTGCATGGGTAGGGTCCCTAGACCTGGCTAGTGATCAGGGCTGATCTGTGGTGCAACTGGTGCGGCTATTGAGGGGCCCCTGCTGGCATCCACCTCGGCTAGCCTGGGGCCTGTGGGCTGGAAGCAGGCCTGCATTGAGCATGCCCCCTGGTGATTAATGCATGCCATAGCAGCCAGTCTTTCCACGAGTTATTTATTCCACTGTTTGGTAGATTTGCATATTAGGTTTTTATTATATATGATAGACATTTGGTAATAAATACCAAAAATAAATAACTCAAATTAGCATAATAGTTATAATGTACACATATGTTTTTGTTGGTGAATGGTCTAGAACAGTGGTCAGCAAACCGTGGTTAATGAGCCAAATGCAGCTCTTTGGCCCCTTGAGTGTGGCTCTTCCACAAAATACCACGTACAGGCACACACATACAGTGTGATTGAAAGTTCATGGCCCATGTGCAGAAGTTGGTTTTTGGCTCTCAAAAGAAATTTCAATAGTTGTACTGTTGATATTTGGCTCTGTTGACTAATGAGTTTGCCTACCACTGGTCTAGAATGCACAATCAAGCTTTGTAAAAGTGGCATTTTGGAGCAGAAGTAGAGAGAATTAATTCCTTTTGCACAAAATTTATCTATGTGCATTTTCAGTGTTAGTAATGTAAAAGCATGAAAAACAACATAATAGTTACATTTTTAAACTGCTTAAGAAATCTGCTTGCCCCAATATATCTTTTAATAGATAAAATATTAGTAACAAGCTAGAAGACCAGTGAACTTATAAAGCAAATACTATTGAAAAGCCATTTCCCTTGCTGTAATCATTTCTTCATTTAAGCCATTCTGCTTAATAATGGAGTGTACTGGGAGCATAATGAGGCAAAAAGCTATCAAAGTGATTGTTGCCAAGAATGCTGAGATTGAAAAATTGTTCTCTTTTCAGCAAGGGCTTGCTATAACCATAGGAAAAGATTAAGTGAGGACAAACATTTACATTTCAAACAGCCTGCTAGGAAGAAACAGCCAGACCTGCCTACAATTATTCCTGCCCAGGATGGTGATTTTTAGATAACGAAATGCAATGAAATGTCAGGAAGCAGTAGCCCATTTTTAAAGTAAAGTTTTATAAAACAAACAAATACATAATATATGGTAGAAAAAAAAAGAATATTGTCCATGTCTGGTTCTTCTCTGCTGGCCTGAGGAAGCATCTCAGTAAGTTTTGCAAGATGCCAGTGCTTTGGAGATAAAGACTTGATAAGTTTTATACTAAATTGACAAGTTAAGTGATACCAGGTAGTCAAAACCACCATCACAATAAAACAAAAACAAAAAAAACCTTCCTTGATAGACTATATCAAATAAAAGTATAGAGTTAGGAAACATAAGCATTAAAGAGGATTTAGAACCCCTGTCCAACTAACCACACATCCCAGGAATCCCATTTAAACTATTTCTGATGAATAAATAATCCAATTTTGGGGGTGAATCACCACCCTTCCATGCATCTCTAGTTCAATTTCTCATTTTCATTCATTTTATGTAAGAGGATCCAGTTCTGCTTTCTTTAATCAATTTTGCATATATCTCTAACGTACACATCTTTGACTTTTCCAAGGAGAAGGAAAAACAAAACAAGACAGCCCAGACACCTGGGAGCTGGCCAGATGCTAGTCCTTAGGTCTTGGTGTTGCTAGAAACTGGTCTGACACTCACAGCTTGTCCTAAATATTCTGTTGAACATACACCACCACCATAGAACACCTCACAAGGTGAATCTGGACCATGATGGATCAGGATAAAATCAAGACCACTTGGCAATCTCCTCTGAGAAAAACATGAGCATTGTGCAAAACACAAAAATGAACAGATGGCCCATGTATAGGCTCATATGTATGACTATTGCTGCTTTATAGATTTGTCCTTGTTCTTATCTTCTCTCCTTAAAATACTCATTAAGATACCCAATCTTAACCTCACTTCCTGACATCATTCAATCCAGAGAAAATCCCAACTTCCTCCCCAAAATTACTCCCTCCCCAAATTCTATAATAAGGACTTACACTGTCAAAGTGTCACTCCCCATACCTCCCTTGCTGCAATGAAGAAAACCCAAAACTATGATCAGGGGTAATATGCACCATTGAATCAGTAGTAACATTTGCATTTCATCAAGTCACCACCATCCATAGCATAGCAACTAGACTGGATATTTATAGTAACTTTGAATTTCATTCTGAACTTTAATCAAACCTTATTTTCCTTCCTATTTCTCATGTAGCGATAATGAAGATTTGCTCAATGTTAAATGATATATCTAACTTGTGACATTTAGTCTTTCCAACAATATTGAAAGATAGTATACGTTTATTTCCATTTCTTTCATTAGAAAACCAAGGAGCATAAAGATGAACTACCTCTTGTAGATTCACACAGAAAATAAATGACAAAAGCTGGATTTAAACCAAAGTTTGCTGACTAGTCCTATGATCTTTTCCTTGCATTATTAAAAAAAAGTAGACCACTTGATATTATTCCACCATGTTCCATGTTTTCTAGCTCCTGTGATTTTACTGCTGCTGTGAATGTGTTCCATTCATTGTTATTTATTATCCTTTATAGCCTCGCTCAAAATTCTGACTTTTCCATTATATCTTTCCTGCAGCATTTGTCTTCCTGTTCATTTACTTAATCAACATGTATTAAGCTCTGCCTATATTTACACTAGACTAAAAGCTCTTTGAAAGCAGTGCTTTTTTAGTGAAATTAGCATAAAGATAAAGGGTAGGAAGGGGGCTCATGATTTAAAGATCACCAAAAATAGTTAAGTGCTAATAGTAGGTTATAATTATTAGCATCATTAATCATTTTCGTACACTTCACCCTTTTCCCTTTTATGCCTCTCCCTCATAAATGTATTCACAGATTGTCCTTGGAAATAACTGGTGAATGCTGTCATTTGAAGCTGAGAGTAGCCTTCTCTTTCCCTATACTTGGTCAGATACTAGCAGTGCTCCCAGCTGAGTCGGTCTTACCTAGGCTCCTGCTGGCTCACCAGAGACCCTCTGCTTAGTCCATCATTCAGTCCATTGGCCAGTGCCCATCAGTCTCTACTATAAAATCCCCTTCCACTGCCACAGGGTCATATGGTTAGCCCAATTGTCCCCAAATAAGTGATCATGCCAAGAGGAACCCAACACTGACTAAGGAAGGCTAATGAAACCTATATACTCCCAGCTGAGCAAGCATGCCCCCAGTACCAGGATGACATTCAATGGAATAATGCAGGTAAGTTTGGACTGCCTTTCCATGGTCATTCCAACTTGCATATGCATATGGGCAAGGTTATTAGAATCAGGTATTGCTTAATGACAGGGATGCATTCTGAGAAATGCATCCTAAGGTGGTCTCATCATTGTGCAAACATCATAAAGAGCCCTTACACAACCTAGATGGTATAGCCTACTACTCAACTAGGCTATATGTTACAGATTATTGCTCCCAAGCTACAAGGGTGTACAGCATGTTGCTGTAAAAAACAGCATGAGATTAAATCAAACAGAAGACTAACTGATGCAATCAAGAGTCACAGTTAACACAAGAGGTGTGAGGCTGCTGCTGGTATACATAACACAGCACACTGTTTAGAGAAAACTTGTCTTTAAAAATATTTTTATTGATTCAGAGAGAAAGGGAGAGGGAGAGTGTTATAGAAACATCAATGATGAGAGAGAATCAGTGATGAGAGAGAATCATTGACTGGCTGCTTCTTGCATACCCCCTACCGAAATTGAACTTAGGACCCCGAAACTTTCTTTTTATAAAAAAAGAGTAGTCTGGCTGGTGTTGCTCAGTGGTTGATTATTGCCCTAAGAACCAGGAGGTCTTGGTTCAATTCCTGGTCTGGACATATGCTTGGGTTGCAGTTCGATCCCCAGTGTGGGGCTTGCAGGAGGCAGTCAAATGATTCTCTCTTATTATTGATGGTTCTATCTCTCCCTCTCCCTTCCTCTCTGAAATCAATAAAGATATATTTTAAAAAGAAGATAAAATAATGATAAAATATCATGTAGTAAATTCATAAACCATTAACATAGTCATTTAGTTATCATTCTCATGTATTGGTTACTGTACATAATTGTATGTGCTATACTTTTATATAACTGGCAAAAGTAGTTTGCTTATAACAGTTTTATTACAAACACAGTAATGCCTCACCCATACCAGAGCTACAGCATTAGTAGGTGATAGGAAATTTCAGTTTCATTATAATCTTATGGAACCACTATCATTTATGAAGTATGTCATTGACCAAAATGTCCTATTCAATGCATGGCTATATTCCATTCAGGGTATGTTACAACACAAGGGATCATGGGCAACGCAGGGTTGGGGGGAGATCAGAGAACTACTGAAGAGCACACATTTTCTCTACTGTCCTGAGATCAAATAAACCACACCCCATTTACCAAGCTATTTTAGGGAGAAATGCAGAGCAGAAGTCCATGGATAAGGCATTTTTATTCCAGACTGACTTCACCTAAAGAGAATGCTAAATATTTGAAAGGTACAGAACAATATAAACTGGATTTTTTTAAAAAAATATTATATTTCCCCCCTTGCTTTAAGACGTAAGTATGGGCTCTATCAAAAGGCCAGATTAAACATTGGACAAGGGAGGATAAAAACATCCTCTGCATATTTTGTTTATTCTGTGTTTGCACATGGCCAGAAACAAACCAACCTTGCTGGTTGGTTGAACCTTTAGTTCGTGACCAACAGTCTCAGATGAATTTTATTGCTCATTATGATCATTCTATATTTCCCAAATCGGTTTACCCTTAGACTCTTCTAAATGACTATTTTACACCTCCTCCTTTGCCTGAAACTCCTCCCTCATCCTCGTTTTCAGCTGATGATGATCTTGCTCCTTTACTATTAAATTAAGGTACTCGGAAAAGAACTTTCACAGACTTTCAACACAACATGGACCAACCTGCTGACATGTATACCCACTTAAGGTGTGTTCGCTTTAGTGAACAAAAATGTACTCTTTGTGCTTCTGTCTACAGTCAATCTTTCTACTTGTTCACCAAATTCTACCTGCCCTTCTACTCCTGGACATAATTCCAACCATTATTCTTCCTTTCATTCCTACCTCATCATTTTGCCTTATGTATTGGATTATTCACTCTGGCACAAAAATAAAAACATTTTTCAAAAACATTTCCTTTGATCTTACTTACCCCTCTATGTAACTCTCATTTTGAACCATTTTGTAAAAATGTTCTTCAAAATTGTAGTCATTATTTGCTGTTATCAATTTTCTCTTCCCGTTTTCTTAAGCTTACGCCAAATATTTTCATCTCCTGTCCTATACAATTTATTTAATAAATGTCATTTGACGATCTCTACCTCACTTAATCCAATATTCAAATATACTATTATTAAACTATCAGCACAGTTTCACATAGTTCATCACATTCTTCTTCTTAAAATACTTATCTTGGTGTCTTAGGTGATGCATTCTCTTTCATTTTCTCTTATCTTACTAGTGGTTTATTTTAGTCTCTTGCTGAATCCTCCTCTTTTCCTCCACCTCTTATCTTTAGAATGGTTCAAGGCTTGATTCATGGTTTTGTTCTCTTTTGTAGGTATACTCCCTCCTTGGCTATCTCACTAAGTTTCATAGTACCATTTTATTTGTGAGTGTGTGTGTGTGTGTGTGTGTGTGTGTGTGTGTGTGTATGTGTTCATAAATCCAGCCCAGACCGTACTCCTGCATTCCAGGGTATGTATCCAACAACTTGCTTGAAATATCCAAGAGAATGTTTAATATCTCATATAAAAACACTAAAAAATTAGACCCTCAGTTCTTGTCAGACTTGTTTCCATATCCCAGTAAATAGTAAAAACTCCAATTGCTCAGGACACAAACCTGAGAGTCATTCTTAGCTTCTCCTTTTATCTCCCATCTCACATGGATTTAATCAGGAAATTCTGCTGTCTCTATCTTCCACGAAGATCCTAAATCCAACCACTTTATATTTCTTCAAACAGAAATACCCTGGTTGAAGTCACCATAAATCCTTACCTGAATGTTTTCAAAACCTTCTGAATGATGTTGCTCTTTTCAACAGATCACGAGCCTCCTCTCTGAAAACCCTATAACATTTTCATATTTTCTTCAGAATAAACCCTACCATTCTCAGAGTGGTCCACACAGTCTCATGTGGCCTGGCTCCTGTTTCCTTCTGATCTCACCCGTTCCTCCCCCAACTCCACCCAACCCACCCCAGTCTCCCTTATTTCCTCAATATTCTTAGGCACAACCGCCACCCCCCTGAGGGCCTTTATACTATCTGCCCCCCTGCAACACTCTTTCCCTTGACATCATATACTATGCATCATCTCCTCATGCCATGGCCAAATGCTACATTGACATCCTATTTCAGCTGCAGTTTCTCTACCTTGACTCCTCAGGCTATTCTAGCTTTTGTTTCTTTTCCTATAGCACATTTTGGTTTCTAATATTCTATTTAAATTAGTAATTTATTATATTTATCACATTGCCTATCTTCTCATCATGAAATATAAACTCCATCAGGTTCATATTTTTTTTCTTTTAACAGTTTATCTCAGCATTGTATTGCAAGCACTTAGAACAGGGGCTGAGAGAAGAAAGAACTATTAAAATAAATCTAAGGTACGCATTTAATACATGAAGTGTCTTGCATGCAGCAAGTTCTGTGTAAGTAAATATTTATTTTCTTTTATCCATTATCTTCCTATTTACTCCCTGGAAACATTTCATTGTCTATGCTATGCCTTTTACAGATTATCTAAGTACAGAGAGAATTTTTTCCATAGCTTCTTGTTATCTGTTCCTTAACTTAAAAATAATATGATTTTCAGACTTCTTAGATCTTAGATATTTTCTTCTTAAATTTACAGAAACTAGGGAAGATATTTTTCAGGGAGATGCTGGATATGATGTGTTTAAATTACAGCTTGCTGCCCTACTTCTCTGCATGTTCCAAAAACCTTCTGATTATTTTGGGTACAAAATATTATTTGGGTACAAAGTCTACAATTCTGTCTGCACCTAGTGCAGACCACATTTTGGACAAACAGAACCATCTATGTACAATCCTGGCTTGAAGAATTAGAAGGAATTATCCCAGATTTGAAAGATCAGCATTCTGTTTCTTATTTTAAAGTAGGATTGATTGTAGAGAACAGAGTGTTTGTACAGGGAGTCAGTCTTCTGATTAATTCAAAATTGTTTATCAAACTCTGCCATGGAAACACTGCAATTTTTAACAACCCCTGAACATATTTTCAGCTAAAGATAGTGCCTTAGGAATGACTAATAGTTTCATCTTAAGTTGAGCTTCACTCCCACTCTCTGGCTCCCATATTCCCGTCTCTACCTTAATAGGTAGCTTTCCAATAAAACATCTTAGGCCAATAAATGACTAAAATAACAGATAAATAGCTCTGTATACTCCAGTGCTGGTTCTGGGTCCAGACATGAATCTGCTCTGAAATGTCAAATTGCATTTGTAGCATTAGCATATTTGAATTTCAATGTATGTGCTTTTGACACAATTTGTTAACAACAGCAAGAATGTTTCTACCAGTCATAGTGATTTGTAGGCTGCCAGTCCCCTGATAACAAATTTTCTTTAGACCTTGGCACTGGTATTCTTTTATACGTTAGCATGTGCAACATGGCATAACTGACTTGTGCAGGACATTTACAGAAAATTTAGAAAGATAATGGGGCAAAGAGGAAAAAAAAATGTTAGCTGAATTAAATAGACAGCATCAGCCAGAGTATAGATTAAAGAACATGTTTCATCACCTCCACTGTAATTATAACCTTGATTATCCGAGGAATGTTTCCTGGAGACAGTGTGATATTCTTGTGTTTTTTTAAATTTGCAGTTCAAAGGGAATGCTTGACAAATTGGCCCCCAAATTAACTTGGCATCTGTTAAGGTCATTGGCAACACTCTGCCTGGCATGGTTTTCCTCCTGCCTTGCCATTTACCCTCTCACCCAACCCCTCCTTATGTGTTTTTTAAGCAAATAAAGCATGTGACATTTTTGTGTCAGAGAGATTGTATTCATAGCTTCTAGTGATCTGTTCCTTAACTTGAAAACAATAGGATTTTCAGACTTCCCAGATTTTAGATATTTTCTTCTTGAATTTACAGAAGCTAGGGAAGAGATTTTTCAGGGAGACCCTGGATATGATGTGTTTAATAAAAGACTAGCTTACTGCCCCACTTCTCTGCCCATTCCAAAAACCCTCTGAATAATCTTCTTTGTTAGAAACACCAATTCATTATCTCTTCTTACCTCTAATAGAGTGGGGATTGAACTTAAATCTGCAGCTTGCAGCTTTCTACAGAGGGAAAACTACTACACCACCGGCCACTGACACACACACACACACACACACACACACACACACACACACAAAAGATCTACATTAAGGGGAGGCTGCATAGGCATAAATATGATGTGGTAAAATCAGAAGTTCAAGGAGATACCAAGACTGATTTTTTGTTGTTGTTTGTTTAAATTGAGGAGAGAACAGCCTACTGCTTAACTGAGTGATTCCCGAAATTCTGCCTCTCCCAAAATATCTAAAAACATTCTTATTCATCACTTGATACTTATATCCATGAAAATCAGGCATTTCCTTCAGTTAGATATTAGGGTTAAAAATAAAATAAAAAACCCTGGAGTATACAATCACTTATTTACATTTATTTGCTTTATTTGTTCAGTTTAGTCATTTCTGGATTCAGTAGAGAATAAATAAATTAGATAGATGATAGATGATACATAGGTACTAGATAGATAAAAGAAGGCTAAAAAGGCTAATTACAATGTAACCCTGATATTTCAGGGGCGGGAGGTAGCAATCTGAATCTGTGTGCCAGCAAGCCCAATGTACATTCTTGATAACCTATCATTAAGTCACTGTTTCTTTCCCAGAAACTGGCCTTGCAAAACCTGTTACCTAAATACAGAGGCCATAAAACTGTGAACAGTGCACAATCTTGGAGGGGGGTGGGGGTGTTATTAGTGCTGACACCAGGCCAGGCCATCAGTTATGGTCTCAAGACCCCAACACTTGGGGCCTTTTTTGCAAAGCCTGTGAAGGGACTGGAAGTATAATCCATAGTTGAGGGACAAAGACTCCAGAAAGATATAAACAAGAAGCTCCCTACAAGTTACTTTACTCAGATTTGGGAAGTTATTCCACTGAGTCTGTCAGCATAATAAACAGTGTAACTCCTTTTCTCTAAAGCATTGCTTGGTTTTTCTTTTAATAAGATAGATGATATTAATAATATCTGATTTTTTTTAAAGTTCAGTGTTGCCAAAACCGGTTTTGCTCAGTGGATAGAGCATCGGCCTGCGGACTGAAGGGTCCTGGGTTCGACTCAGGTCAAGGGCATGTATCTTAGGAGGCAGCTGGTCGATGTTTCTTTCTCATCTATGTTTCTAACTCTCTATCCCTCTCCCTTCCTCTCTGTGAAAAATCAATAAAATATATTTTTTAAAAATAAATAAATAAAGTTCAGTGTTTATGGGGAAATATGGAGATAACAATAAGTTGCAAATGCCTAAGGAAGAGGAGAAGAGTACATTTTTCATAGAAAAGAAGGCACTGAAATGGAAGTAGAAGCAGCAAAAATAATTTTGCTCTATCACCCCATCTTTTGCAGGTCCAGTTTTAATTATGTCAGTATTTATGAGTACAAGAACTACTTTAACATTGCTGTACCTGAATTAAGTTCAAATCCGGAAATCAGAAATCTTTGTCATAATAATGGCAGAATTGACTAAAGGGAACAAGAAAACTGGCTAGAAAAATAATAGAATTTTAGAGATAAATGTAACATTAGGTACTGCTGGTTTGGCTCAGTGGATAAAACTTGGGCTTGCAAACTGAAGGGTCCCAGGACTTGATTCTGGTCCTGGGTAGTTCTGGTCCCCAGTAGAGGGTGTGCAGGAGGCAGCCAATCAATGATTCTCATTAATGATATTGCTCTCTCTCTCCCCTTCTTTCCTCTCTGAAATAAAATAAAAAGTAACTTTAGAAACAAATCTTTACAAATGAGGACTCAAGACCCAGAGGGGTGAAGCTGGATGATTGTAAGGTTATAGGGGAATTTTTTAGTAAGACCAGAGCTGATGCTGAATCTCAAACCTCTCAATTCATTTAGAATAAACAAACAAACAAACATGCTAATAAATTATAGAAATGGTTATATTTGTTTAAAATCCCACCTTAAGTTTAATTAACCAAAGGAATAAAGAAGGGCCAATGTTGAAATTCAAAGGCTTATGGTACCATGTCTTTCTGTCCATCTGTGTTTTAGTTTCAAGAGACATCTGGAATTTTTAAATTTTATTTTGATGAAATTCTGTTGTCAACTAAGGGCATGAGTGTGAGATTCAATCATCCCTAAAGTTACTCAGGATCCTTCCTTCTCTTTATCTCTCATATCTGAGCTTAAAATCACTTCTACATCCCTAGCCATCTGTTGGAACAGTTCTTTTATGTTGTATTTATTCAATTTGCAAGAAGAATTTAGAAGGATTGTAATATATCCAGGACTTGCTAAAAATTAAAGATAAAAGTGAGTTTTATTTACTGATTCTTCTACTGATAAAAGTTCACAAGTTATAAATAGCCTTAAAGAAAATATTCAATGCTGGATACTCAGTAACAGCCTCAGATTAAAGATCAAATCAAGGTATGGCAGAAAATGCTGTGTTAACATCTGTGAGAGATTTAATGTGAGACTCAGCTCAGTCAAAGGGCTGCTAACAATGATAAGAAAATTATTCTACAGTGTCATGTCTTGCATCTTCATGCAAATAATGAAGATATTTGGCCCAACTGGTGTGGCTCAGTGGTTGAGAGTCAACCCAAGAAATAAGAGGTCATGGTTTCATTCCCATTCAGGGCACATGCCTGGGCTGTGGGCTTAATCCCAAGTAGGGTGTGTTCAGGAGGCAGCTGATCATGATTCTCTCTCATCATTGATGTTTCTATCTCTCTCCCCCTACCTCTCTCTGAACTAAATAATTTTAAAAATGAATAAATAATGAAGAGATTTGAGAGCATTGTTATAACTAAGGACATAATAATATTCATGGAAAACTGAAAGAAATTAAGAGCATCATATTGACAAAGGCACTGAAAACTTAGATTGAAAGGAATAGATGCCTGACAAAATAAGTTCTCTGGGCTTTCCATCTTCTACAGGCAGGAAACAAAAGGAGAGAAAACTATCTACCATGTTTCCCTGAAAATAAGACATCCCCTGAAAATAAGACCTAGCACAACTTTGGGAGAAAAAATTAATATAAGACACTGTCTTATTTTCGGGGAAACAGGGTATCTCCAAACACAGGTCATCCTAATATATAAAAACCCAGCCACTAGTTTCTAATAAAAAGCAGAGAGAGAGTCCCTCAGTGGGAAAAATCAAGATCATGGAGGGTAAAGCTAAAGGCTGCAATGAACCATTTCCTTAGCAAATCACATCATAATCAAGGAACATTCTTTGCCCCCAGAGCAATACCATCTGAATTTCAGAATGACAATGAAACAATAACTGCTAATATCTTGGGTTTTATTGCTTTTAGAATGTAAATGTCTATTGTAGTCTTCTGTCCCACTGTTTTATGTTTGTTGCATGAGGAACAGATATATCACAAGTCCCTTTACTCAAGAAGTACACTCTAGGAGCAGCACACCTGAGCAGATTCCCCTGCCTCTGGAACCAACTTAGATGACAGTATTCTGGACTTCAAGCCTGAGCCTGATGCTGTAACAAGAGAAGGAGGGGTATGATAATAGTTTGCATTTGGAAGGGACATGAATCCTTTCATTCCTAGTGGGCAAACTGTGGTGTGCTATTACATTGGTGAGTATTCATTGCGTTGCCAATTTAAGTTTGGAGATTGTCAGATTCTGTTTGATTATATGAATTGGTGGTTGGAAGAGATCATGAAGAAGCACATTTACCTGAATAGATCTTTACTTTCATATTCCACATTTTCCCAATAATAAATATTAACCACCCTTTAGATTATACACACCTGTTTCTAGTTGGCTTTAGGCTTTTGTAGAACCTTCTTGGTTCCATGATGGAACAGTTCCAGATAAAATTCATATACGATTTCATGGAATGATGGCAGAAGAAAAGAGAAAAACAATTGTTTGGTTTTCTAGTGGACAGAAACATTAAGATTTTAAATGAACTAACAAATGTTATAAAGGTAATAATAAATAAATAAAGTAATAAAATAATAAACTAATGTCAGGAGAAAGAAAGACTTGAACTGATTTTATTTATCCAATTTAAGATATTTTCACTGTGTCTATTTCTTCAAATCCTGGCATTCATTTCCTCATCTGTCTTCGTTTTCCAATCATCATTTGTATATTCATTTAGCATATTTGTGCAGATCTAGTCCAAGTATTGATCTAGGCATTGAGGATGCAGCAAACAATGATGCAGACTGAACCTTCTATTTACTCTTGAGCTCACATTCAGGTGAAGGAGGATGCAATTTACAAAATCAGTAGGAAAAATACATAGTATGTTAGAAAGGAATAATTACTACTGAGAAAAAAATAAATGAAAAAAAGAAAAGGGAATGTGTATAAAGTTGCATTTTTATTTTTTTATTATTTTTTAAAAAATATTTTATTGATTTTTTTACTGAGAGAAAGAGAGAGAGATATTTAGAAACATCGATGAGAGAGAATCATGGATCAGCTGCCTCTTGCACACCTCCTACTGGGGATGTGCCCACAACCAAGGTACATGCCCTTGACCGGAATCGAACCCAGGACCTTTCAGTCCGCAAGCCGATGCTCTATCCACTAACAGGTTCCGGCTAAAGTTGCATTTTTAAATAGGAAAGCTTGGAGAAGTCCCTTTGAGATGATATTTGATTGACAATCTGAATCAGGTGAGCAAGCACGGGAAGTAGAAAATAGGTTGGAGAGATCACGAGAAGCCAGGTAATGCAGAGATTTTTGGCTTTACCTAAATAAAATGGTATTTTGAGCATATGAATTACATAATCTGACTTATTAATAACATCAGTCTGGTTATATATATATGCCACCTTCTGTTAGTAACTTCATTCATGGAACCGAATGCCCATGCTATGGGGGAGCCCAGACTACATGGAGATGTTCTGAGTGAAGTCCCTGTTAGGCAGCTTTAACCATTAGTTATGAGATGTTATGTTTAACCATCAGTTGAGCATGCCTCATAGAACGATAGCTCTAGCCACTATCTGATTGCAAGGACAACCGTGAGTGAAGACTTCCTGGCTGAGCCCAGTCCACTCCCCAAGCCATGAGACATACAATAAAATTATAGTTGTTTTAATCCATTAAGTTTTGAAATGACTTATTACATGTCATAAATAGATAAATAGAACTTCTATGACACTGTCCTCCAATCTCACTGGCCACTTCTAAACATTCCCCTTGACTTGCTCTTCACTTTCTGCCTGAACTCTTAATACTGGAGAGCCCAGGACTGAGTTCTATGCTGTCTGTTCTTTTTTTGCTGCCCATGGCTTTAAATATGTATACGGAGATGACTCCCAGAAAAGTATATTTTACCCTAATCTCTTCAATGAGTTATCATTTGTGTAGTCAGCTTCCTTTAGGATCTTATTATTTGAATGTCTGAAATTTATATTCAATCAAATATTTTCCCCATTCTCTCCCATATCAGTAAATGGTACTAAATGATTGCTAAATCTAGAAATAATTCTATAGCTGGTTCTTTCCCTCAACACCCAGGCTATCCAATGCATCAACAAATCCTCTTGACTTTGCCTTCAGAATACATCCCAAGTGCTGCTACTTTTCTTCATCTCTACTGCTACTGGTTCTGGTCTGTTGCATTACCATTGGCGCATTTACCTTGCCCTGAAACCTACGATGCATTCTTCTTGAGGCAGTGAGTGCTCTATAGAAAAAGTAAAGTAAATAATACCATGTACTCCTATTTAAAAATCTTCCCTTGGTTTGCAATTGTGATTAATATATAATCAAAGTTCAAAGAAGCTACCCCTGACTACTCAATATAAGGTGACAATTTTCCGATCACTCCCTTGCATAATCTTCTTTTTCATTTTCTTTATAGCAGTTGTCATAGTCTGAAATTACATTTCATTTATTATTTATTTACTTGTTCATTGCTGTCTTTACTCATTATCTCCTTAAGAGTGGGAACTCCTGTTTGCCTTATTCATTACAGGTTCTATATAAAGGAATGCCTGGTACAAGATATATATAATCTTGAAAAATATAAAGTATTAATTATATATATATATATATATATATATATATATATATATATATATATATATATTCCCTGAAAAAATTGGTAGTGGCAATTGTTAGTTTTTAAATGCCTTTTAATAATACCCTAAACATAGTCAATATATTTTTATTACCTTCACATTACTAATGGAAGATCTTCCATTTGTTTATATCTATGTATAAATGAGTATAGTGATTTATGATTTAAACTCAGCTTGGCTTTGCATTTAGACTCTGAGAACTAAGGTAACCAGAAATGTCTCTTGTCAGGAGCTGGAAATGTCACTATCTCCTCTGCAGCAGCTGTGTAGGTTTGTGTAATAATGATAATATACTGCATGCTATATTCTTGGACTTTTTCTTAACGTTATATGTTTTTAGAAAACATCAAATAATTCTGTAGCTTCTGGGTATTGGGAGCAGACAATCACTTCAGAGGATAAGATTTGATGGACTATTGACTGATGAACTAGTAACATCAATCACCACTAAAGATAAAATTGAGCTCTACAATTTCATTGTACTTAGAAAACACAAAACCCCAAAGTAGCCAGCAGAGTCTCTGGTTCAAATTTTGTTGTTCAGTAAAGGAGAAAAAATGTCATTATTGGCACATGGAAGTGATTTAAGAAAGATGGACTTTTCTGAAAGGGCCAGTTATCCAGACATTCAGGAAATGTCAGAGTTTTCTGAAAATTAAAGAGAGAATTTAGAGACTACTTCAGTTTAATTTTTTTAGCATGAATGATTGATGGCTTTAGGTTGGAAATTCTGGGAAAAGCAAATAAGTAACAAATGAGAAAATTTATGGAAAGCAGATATGCTCTTGAATGAAAGCAATAAGAAAACTCAAAACAATATTTTGAAGGAATATAATTATGAATATGTATATATATTATGCTATAGAACTTTTAAACGATCAACCATATATTTCAGTACAGATAATTATATATTAGGTCACATATTATTTGAAACAGGTGTAGTCATTTCTACTATTAAAATAACTCAATGGAATACATGACTCTCTTTTTCTTACACTGACTAGGAGAAAATTTATAGTAGAAGCTGCCTTGCTCATGGAACTAAATCAAACTAAAGAGGCCAAAGAAATAATTGACATTGTCCAGAACAGAGAGTTAACAAGCCTTTCTTACAATAAGTCTAAAACCATCACTACTGAAATATATGTAAACGTCAATGAGATTCAATTTGCCAGGATTTTTTCCCCTCTTCTCTGTTTGACGAACCAATGAGAATGTTTCTATGTGAGGTAATGCTCATCACTCATACTTTATTGGGTGAATGAGCATCGTCCTGTGTCTGACTGGAGCATCTTGCTGCAGGAGGCTCTCTAGCTGCTGCTAGACCTTTCTCCCTGTAGCCAGTATGGTCAATTGAATTACACTTTTTTTTTATAGAGTCAATTATTTTTTCTACCTTGCCTCTTGACAAATAATTTGATGCCAAAGACAAATGCCTCTTCTTGTTTAGCAGGAGTATTGCAAAATGGAATTTTTACTGACATTTCAATATCTCCTTGTCTTGTGCACTGCAGCTTAGAGCAGGAAAGGATCATTGGGACTATTGGCTCAAATATTTTAATGTTGCTTTATTTGATTTATAGTTTAATAAATGAGACAGATTTGTTTATGGCTTAGATTTATTTGGATAACTTTTATTGCTGTTTTTTGAAGAGGTTTGTCGGTTCACCTACATTTTTTTTAAATGTGAGGTTTAAATTCAAAGGGACTTTCATATGCTTATTAACAAAAATCACAAAAAATGTATAAATCCTGCTCCCTTAAGCATTGTATTTTTCATAAAAAATAGATTACATACCCCTATAGTTTGTCACAATTATATGCTATCTTCAATTTTTGAGCCAGAGAGAAGAATTGGCTTTGGTTTCATGGATATTAAATAAGATTGTGGATTCATTACACTTCCTACTTACATTCCATGGGAATAAAAATAAAGTTGCGTATTTTACATCCAGTTCCAGGCCACTTTTTAAAATTGAAGCTCATTGAAATAATTTCTAATACATATTGTTGTGGGAAGAGTTTTCAATACACTTCTTAAATAGAAAAAAAAATTAAACTGAATAAATAGAAAATTACACAATGCATAAATAGATCTTATAAATCATGGAGACAGAGCAGGGTAGACAATGAGAAAGAGAACATAAGAATTAAGGGGAGCATACTTGGAAATTAGGAGAATTACTTATCTTTCCTATGTATTATATTACAAAAAGAAGAAAACTATCAGCTTCATATCTACTTTTTCTATGTCCTAGCAGTTCAGAGTCTACCAGATTAAAAAGTTACCATGGCCCTAACCAGTTTGGCTCAGTGGATAGAGCATTGGCCTGCTGAACTCAGGTTCGATCCCAGTCAAGGGCACGTACCTTGGTTACAGGTACATCCCTATTAGGGGATGTGCAGGAGGCAGCTGATGGATGTTTCTCTCTCATCTGATGTTTCTAACTTTCTATCCCTCTCCCTTCCTCTCTGTAAAAAATCAATAAAATATATTTAAAATAAAAAGTTACTATGTAGCTAAGAGGTACGTATTTTGAGTAATGGATGCATTGAAGCATTTCAGTACATAGAATATTATTTATGACATCCCAAAGCTTGAAAACATCACATTGTCCAGTATGCATTTCACAAATTCTGATAATAATTTTTATGCTCTGCTTTAAAATGAACCTTAATTTAATCTTGAAGGTGTTATAAAGGATTCTTATAAAGCAAACTATATAATAGAACAAATTACCAAGAAGTAAGGTGGTTGTTATTATTGGAATTTGGGATTAGAAATCCTAACATTTTGCTAAAACATATTTAGCAGGCCTTAGAGTTAGAGATGGTAATCAATGATCAAGTGGAACAAATGGGAGAGATTTCCTTCTGGAACTATTTGATCTGAATGGATAAAGTGATTCTTTGAAGTACAATTTTATAAAAGAATACACACACACACACACACACATACACTATCCTATATAATCCGATATAATAAAGTGGTAATATGCAAATTGACCATCACTCCAATACACAAGATGGCTGCCCCCATGTGGTCAAAGATGGCCACCCCCATGTGGACATAAGATGGCCACCACAAGATGGCCAGCAGAGAAGGGCAGCTGTGGGCAATCAGGCCAGCAAGATGGCCAGCAGAGAAGGGCAGCTGTGGGCAATCAGGAGGATAGTTAGGGGAGACCAGGCTTGGAGGGGAGGGCAGTTAGGGGTGACCAGGCTAGTAGCGGAGGACAGTTAGGAATGACCAGGCCTGCAAGGGGAGGGCAGTTAGGGGCAAATAGGCTGGCAGGGAAGCAGTTAGGCATCAATCAAGCTGGCAGTGGAGTGGTTAGAGGGTGATCAGGCTGGCAGGCAGAAATGGTTAGGGGCAATCAGGCAGGCAGGTCTGAGGGACATTTCCCCTCCCCACTGCATGGATTTTATTCACTGGGCCTCTAGTTTATTAGACACCTGGTGCACAAAATTTATGCATGGGTAGGGTCCAGCCGGCCCACCCTGATCAGGCCAGGCCAGCCCTGGGGAGGCACCATTGGCATTTGGCTGGCTGACCCCACCCCTTGTTTGAACTCCCACTCAAACTCCTGGTCAAGGGGAGAATTTGAATATTAGCCTTTTATTATATAGGGTATATATTTGACTCTTGAGTGAGTGAATATGTCAGATAACTGCCAATGCCAGCTATTATTCTATGTTTTGCTTTAGCAGAAAGCCTAGAATTTGAACAGGCAAGGTTAGGGCTGTTATTCTGAGGTAAACCCAAGGCTGCATTCTGGATCTCATTTCAATTTTCCTTGTTCTAGTTTTGTCCCTATGTTCTGTGAACAGAAACCTGAGTGTTATGAAATATAATTATTCCAAAAAGACCAATTTATTCAATAACTATTTATAAAGATCCTTGAAAAGATAACTGACTGGGCTAGTGCTTAACATGGAAAATTATAATCTATTTATAAAATGTCTTGAGAAATAAACTAATGGGGCCGGAAACAGGTCCAGATCTGTCTCAGTTGGTTTTCATAGTAAAATGTTATCATATATATTTTTTTAATCTTGAAGGAAAAAAAGTTGCAGAGCAAGAACTAAAAGTTCAGAGCAGGAAAAGAAGGCAGGTTTTTCTTTGTTCCCCATTATGTTTGAAATTATCTGCATAGCTTTACTTTCAGTGCCTTGCTTTTGAGTAACTATGTCAGTATATAAGAGGAAAACAAGGAGACGGATGGAAACCAAAATGAAACCAAGTGCCTTCATGACTCCCCACCCCAAAATTTTAATCTTATGGAAACACTTTCGGGATAAAGCTCAGGGAAAGTGTTTGTTTGTTTGCCTAAAAGCTTTATCCCGTTTTTTGTAATAACATATATCACATGGGCTAATTGGTTGTGGTGCCTTGTTCTTAATAAATAGCTTACACTGTCTGGGCTGAGAATCTGTAAGCTGAAACTTAGCAAACCTTGATCAATGTAAGGCAAGCATGTCAAACTCAAATGCTAAAGAAGGCTAACTAAACAAGGCTTAAGTTTATGTGGGCCACAAAAAAAAAAACCCAAAAAATAAAACTTTAATTTTCATAGAAACATAGGTTTATTTCAATAAGGACATACTGAAAACAAAGGGCAGAAATAAGTGAGTAATTGTTAACATAAAATAATGGAACATTTTAACAAAAATTTATATTTTTCCTTGAACATTAACTTACCAGACACTAAATAACTATACAATTTAATAAGCATAATGCAAATAAACCTATTTTTCTTGTTCTCTGAAAGTAAAATATTTCCTGTTATGCACACCAAGCAAGTCAGACCAAGACTAATGATGTGACAATCAGCTGCTAAAATATTTGCTGCTAGTATTAGTGGAGAAAAATGGTGCACCTGTGCATATGGTGCATAAGGGAAATAAATGCAACACTATTATAGTAATCAGTCATTAGTGAACATTGTTCATTATTAATAACTAGAGGCCTGGTGCACAAAATTCATGCAATGGGGAAAGGGGGGAGTCCCTCAGCCCAGCCTATGCCCTCTTGCAGTCTGGAACCCCTTGGGGGAATGTCCATCTGCCGGCTTAGGCCTAATCCCCAGCAGTCAGACATCCCTCTTGCAGTCCAGGTCCCCTCTCTCCTTACTGCCCACCTGCAACGGAGCAAGAGAGGCTCCTGCCACTGCTGCGGTGCTCATCAGCCATGAGCCTGGCTTCTGGCTGCGCAGTCCTCTCCCTGGTGGTCAGTGCACATCATAGCGACCAGTTCTTCTGGTCATTCCCCTGTTTTTGAAGTGAACAAATAAAACATTTCTCAGTTAACTAAACTGAAAAAGCCTATCTTTGAATGACTGTAAAACAGACTGGTTTCTTAATTCAGTATCATGACGTAATGAAGAAGAAAATAAACATGCATCAGCATTAGAAAGCATATTAGGATCACAAAATCCAACTAGTCCAATAAATGTAATGGGGAAGTAACTCTATGAGTAGTATCAGCCAACAGTGCACAAGGGTTCCTTTTCCTCCACACACTTGACAAAAAGCACTTATCTCTTGTCTTTTTTGTAATAGCTATTCTAACAGGTGTAAGGTAATATCTCATTGTGGTTTTGATTCACATTTTTCTGATGATGAATGATGCTGCACACCTTTCCATATCGTTGGCCACTTCAATCTCTTTTCTGAAAAATATCTACGCAGGCCTTATGCCCATATTTTATGTTATTATTATTATTTTTTAAATAACAGTTTACATGCAATATTATTCTGTATTAGTTTCAGATGTACAGCAAGGTGGTTAGAATATCATGTACTTTACAGAGTGGTCCTACCAATGTTTCAAGTATCCACCTGGCCCAATACTTAGTTATCACAATCCTATCGACTATACTAGAGGCCCGGTGCATGGATTTGTGCACTAGTGGGGGGGGTGTGGCCTGCAGGGATTGGCCCACTTGGGAGTGCTGCTCTTCCTGGTCAGCTGAGCAGCTGTGGACTTGCCCTCTGAGTGGCTGCTCCTGCTGTGGGAACATGGCTCGTCCAGGCCAGCCAAGTGGCGCTCCCACTGTGGGAGTGCACTGACCATCAGGGGCAGCTCCTGCTTTGAGCTTCTGTCCCCTGGTGGTCAGTGTGTGTCATACTGACTGGTGGATTAGTTGTTCTGGTTGTTCTGCCATTTGGTTACTGGGCTTAAGCTGTAGTCTACATCATTGTGACTTCTGTAACTGCAAATTTGTACTGCTTAAATCTCTGAATCTTTTTCACTCTGTACTCCAACCCTCCCTCTGACAACTATCAGTCTGTTCTCCGTATCTACTCTGTATTTATGGGTCTGCTTCTATTTTCTTTCTTTACTTTGTACTTTAGATTCCACATATAAGTGAAATCATATGGTATTTGTCTTTCTCGACCTGACTTATTTCACTTATCTAACACCTGTAGGTTCATTCTTGCTGTCACAAAAGGTAAGTTGACATTCTTTTTACAGCCAAGTAGTATCACATGGTGTATATGTTCCACAGTTTTCTTTTTTAAATCAATTTGTCTATTGATGGACACCTACTTTGCTTCTGCCCATTTTTAATCAGCTTTTTTTGTTGTTGTTCTTTTACTTTTGATTTGTAAGAGTTCCTTGTATATTTTGTATATTAACTCCTAATCAGATATGTGGATTTCAAATATTATCTCCAATTCCATAGGTCACCTTTTCATTTTGTTGCTATTTTTGCTAGCTCATTGGTTTTAATTTGTTTTTTTGGTTATAGTTTATTGAGATGTGAAGTTAGGTTGTTTTAGGTTATTTATTTGAGATTTTCTATTTTCTCTTATGTGTTAACCACTATAAAATTCCCTCTTAGAGATTGGACAAAAATCTTACACCTTTGGATGAGGATAGTGGTGAGGGGTAAGGGTATGAGGTAGGGGGAACTGGGTGGAGTGTGTTATGGGGGGGAGGGGGAGAGGAACATCTGCAATAATCTGAACAATAAAGATTTTTTTTAAATTCCCTATTAGAACTTTTTCTGCATTCCATAAGTTTTGGTATGTTGTGTTTCTATTTTCATTTCTCTCAATATATTTTTTGAGCTCTTTTTTATTTCCACTTTCATGCATTGTTTGTTTAGGATTCTGTTATTTAATTGCACATTATTTGTGAGTGATCCAAATTTCTTCTTGCTATTGATATCTAGTTTCATACCATTTCTGTATTAAAACATACATAGCATGACTAGATTGAAATCTATATTTTATAAGTCTTGTTTTGGTACCTAATATAAGATCTATCCTGGAGAATGTTCCATGTGCACTTGAGAAGAATTTATAATTGCTGATGTTAGATGGAATATCCTGTATACTGATATGTATATAAAGTATAGTTCAAATCCAATGTTTTCTTGTTAATTTTATGTTTTGATTATAGTTCCATTGCTGAAAGTAGGATTATGAAATTTCTGACTATCAGTGAATTTCTGGAAACTTTTTCATTTAGATCTTTTAGTGTACACTTCATATAGTTAGGTCCTCCAAAGTTGGGAACATAATTTACAAATGTTACATGCTCTTGATGCACTAACCCCTTTATCATTACATAACAACATTGTCCTATTTATAGTTCTGATTTGCAGTGTATTTTGCCTGATATACATTTAGCTGGTCCTACTCTCTTTTGGTTATTATGTACTTAAAGTATCTTTTCCATCTTTTCACTTTCAGCCTATTTATATTCTTAAATTTGAAGTGAGTTTCTTGTAGCCATTATTGAGTTAGGTCTTATTTTTTTTATCAATTCAATCACCCTGTTCCCATTGATTCAATAATTAAATTCATTTACATTTATAATAATTATTGATCGGTAAAAACTTACTGTCATTTTTTAAAAATATTTGTCTTCTGGGTGTTTTGTTGTTATTTTATTTTGTTCATGCTCTCTTGCTGTCTTTTTCTGTGTATGGATGATGTTCTTTATTGTTTATTTGATTTCCTTCTCTTTATCTTGTTTCATTTCTTACTAGAAGCCCAGGGCATGAAATTTGTGCATGGGGGGTACTCCCCAGCACAGCCTTCACTCTCTCAAATCTGGGACCCCTTGAGGGATGTCCTACTGCCCTCTCACAATCCAGGACTGCTGGTTCACAACCTCTTGCCTGCCTGAATGCCTGCCTGATTGCCACTAACCACCTCTGCCTGCCAGCCTGATCACCTCCTAACCACTCCCCTGCAAGCCAGATTGATGCCTAACTGCTCCCTTGCAAGCCCGATTGCCCCCAATTGCCCTCCCCTGCCAAGCCTAGTCACCCCTAACTGCCCTCCCCTGCCAGTCTGGTTGCCCCTAACTGCCCTCCACTGCTGGCCTGGTTACCCTTAACTGCCCTCCCCTGCAGGCCTGGGTTCCCCCCAACTTCTCTCCCCTGCAGGCCTGGATCCATCCCCAACTGTCCTCCTGTGCTGGCTTAATCGCCCACAATTGCCTTCCCCTGCTGGCCATCTGGTGGTGGCCATCTTGTGTCCACATGGGGGCAGCCATCATTGACCGCATAGGGGTGGCCATCTTATGTGTTGAAGTGAAGGTCAATTTGCATATTACTCTATCATTAGATCAGATAGTTACTTTGTGATTTAATGAGGTTTATGTGCAACCTCTTATAACTTTCTATTTTAAGTTAACTTAAATTTGATTAATATGTAAAAACTTTACCATTTTGTTTCCATTCCCACATTTTGTTTTTTATGTCACAAATTATATGTTATTATATTGTTTATCCATGAAAAAATTATTGTAGCTAAAAGTATTTGTAATATTTCTGTCCCTATATTACAATATTGGAGTTTCCTGAATTTGACTATATACATACTTTTACCATTTTATTTTATATTTTCATATATTATTATGTTATTACTTAAAATCTTATTATTATTTTAGCTTAGAGAATACCTTTCAGCATTTTTTCCCAGTGTAGATCTAGTGGCAAGGAACTCTCTCAGCTTTTGCTTATCTTGCAAAGTCTTGATCTCTCATTCATTTCTCCAAGACAATTTTTTATGTGTTTGTTTATCATCACTCTTTTTTTAATTTAATTTTTTTCTTTATTGATTAAGGTATTATATATGTGTTCTTATCAACCCAGAGCCCCCCCATCCCATCCCCACCCCACTTATGCCCTCATTTCCCTCGTGTCTGTGTCCATTGGTTAAACTTATATCCATGCATACAAGTCCTTTGATTGATCTCCTCTTTACCCCCACCCTCTGAGGTTTGATGGTCTGATTGATGCTTCTGTATCTCTAAATCTGGTTTTGTTCATCAGTTTATGTTGTTCATTATAGTCCACAAATGAGTGAGATCATGTGATATTTATCTTTCTCTGACTGGCTTGTTTTGCTTAGCATAATGCTCTCCAGTTCCATCCATGTTGTTGCAAATAGTATTCCATCCTATATTAAACAAGACAATTTTGATGCAGTATTATCGTTTGGATTTTTTTTCTTTTAACACTTTTAATATGTCTTCTGATAATCTTATGGAGGTTTTGTTGTAAGTGATAAGTGTTTCTCTCACTGATTTCAAGGTTTATTGTTTGTCTTTGATTTTAGAGTTTTATTATTATGTGTTTTCAAGAAAATCATTTTGGCTTAAAATTTGGAAGAGAAATATCAGTTTTATAAATTTGGATGTTCAAACATCTCTCCAGTTTTGGAAAGTACTCAACCATTATTCATTAAAATAGTATTTTTTTCCTTTTTCTCCCTTTCTTCTCCTTCTGGGAATTTGCCCCCTTTTCTATAATCCCTACTTTTATTATTCACCATCTTTGTATTGTTTTTATAAATCAGTAAAGTACATTGTGGAATGTTAGAAGATACATATAAAAGGAGCAAAATAACATTTACCAAAATAAATTTATATTCTACATGCTGTCTTATAACTTGTTTCTTTCAGTTTATTTTCTCGAACATACTGTGTTCCAATGTTTCTTATGTAATGCAAGTTTATATTTTCCTTTCCTTTATTATACCAAATATGAGCTTTACAATTGGTTTGTCCAAGTCAGAATGCAATAAAGAATACAATGCATTATATCTACATATTTTAGCTCTTGGATATCTTTTAACCAAGCATGACCCCACTATCATTACTTTGTGTGTGAGAGAGAGTGTGAGTGTGTGTATTTTGTATGTGATAATTAACACTTTTAATTTCTTCTTTTAATATTCCTCTTTAGTGTATTTTAGCAACTATGACCTAATCCATTCTTCCTTTTTCTTCCACAAAGAAAATGTGTAAGCTTGTCTCATATTGTATATGATCCTGCTTTGTGTTTTCAATCACACAAGAATACTAGTATATCCTAGACGTCTGTCTGTATCATTTCACAGGAATCATCATTGTTTTTGAGCACAGATAGCTAACATGAACAATAGGCACTATGCAAAGCAGCATTCAGGCCTTAGCTCATTTATTTCTCACAAAATCCTGGTAAGGAAGATGTACAGAGTTCCCTTCCTCCCCTGAAGCACCCATCCCCTGGCCTGTTGGTAGAAAACTTACATTTCTCAATTGAAACCATCTTTAGGACCTGCTTTTGCCTAAAGTGCCTTACCCCATGTCTCAGCCCTTCCCAATGCTTGGTCAGTGTATTAGTTCAAATGCAAATCCTATCACTCGGATTTGAAAAGATTCTGGGGGTGGGAGACCACCAAGCTCCAGTTCTCCCATTAAAATTGGCTGAGCTCTTTGCTATGACTTTATCCCCCTTAAACTTGTTCATTGTCCAATCCTGCTTATTTTACCCCTCTAATTCAAAGAGCTGGGGTCCAAGAAAACCTTAGTGCATTAATTGTCAATTCCAAAGCAAGAACCCAGAGAACTGGCTCTGAAAAACATGGGTTTATTAGGACTTACTTACATGCGTACCAGGGGTGGCCGGCTGGTGAAATTTTAGTGCCACTCAGACTTTCTCAGTACAAGGTTATATAGAGTACAGAAAACAAAGGAAAACAGGACATGCAGGGAGGTTATGTGAAATCAAATTTCAAGCTGTTTCTTTGTAGTTGTTACAATCCGGGCTCACATTCAGAAGCAGTTTCTCTCTTGATGGAGGAGCTGGCCAGGCTCCCAAAGTCTCACAGTCCACTTGCAGATGACCTTCACTCTATCCACGGGATGGAAGGGTGAGTTGGAGCTTGGAAAGGGGCCCATGTTCTCACATATCACACAATCCCCTACAAACTGCACTTTCCAAGATCCTTCCTACACATAATTCTTTGCAACTTCTGTGTCCAAAGGAACTGAACCTGTTACCTCTAATGGAGAACGTTCTATGAGGATCTCAGTTTTATAGATGAGAAAACTAACATATGCATTAGGCAAGGAATTGTTCTAAAGCATCAGCTGGTAAGTCGTGAAGCCTGGATTCATACTCAAATTTTTCTGTACTGTTTGTACCACTTTACAGCACTATCCAATCCATTTAATTTAAGTATTTTTTTCCTCCCTCTGTTCCGAAACACTCCAATTTTCTTCTAATAGATCTCCTTGCCTTCCTCTTCACCCATTCCAGTCTACAAACAGAGTGGTCTATCAAAACCACTGTTAAAAGAGATAACTTCCACATATAAAACTTTTGAACTCAGTAGTCTTGTACTTAAGACAGCAGAACAAATATCAGTATTTTCCATGATACTCAGGCTCTCCATTGACTAAATTGTCTGCCCCTAAAATTCATATGTTAAAGCCCTGACTGCAATGTGACTGTATTTAAAAATAGGACTTTTGGATCCAGTTTTCAGAACTTTGATAAAATAAAATTCTGTTGTATAAGCCACTCAGTCATGGCATTTTGTTATGGTAGCTTGAGTTGACTAAGACACCATTATTTGGCCTCTGCATCTTCTTCAAGCCTCACATTTCTTTCCCAGTATTCTCTTCGGTTCAGTTGTGCTCATAATGCACTCATTTATCGTAGAGATAACTGTCTTTTTAACCTTCCTTTGAATAGCTGCTGCTCAAGCTTCATCTCATCTCTATATATAAAAGCCTAAGCGACCCAGTGACCAAACAGCTGGTTAACCGGTCACTATGATGCACACTGATAACCAGGGGGCAGATGCTCAATGCAAGAGCTGCCTGCTGGTGGTCAGTGCACTCCCACACCCAACCTCCTGTGGCTGTCAAACCTCCTGCGATCCCTCCCAACAGCAGGCTGGTCCTGATCAGCCCCTATGGCCCTGATGGCCCCAACTGGGACTGGGCGAGACAGCCCTGGTCAGCCCTGATGGCCAGTCAGGCTGAGGAACCCCACCCATGCATGAATTCATGCACTGGGCCTCTAGTATTAAATAAAATTTAACTTCCCTGGCCAGTGTGCTTGGTAGTTAGAGTGTTGGCCCGCACACTGAAGAGCCACAAGTTCCACTCCAGGTCAAGAACATGTACCTGGGTTGCAGGTTTGTTCCCCACTCCAGTTTGGGGCTGTGTGTCTCTCTCCACATCAAAGTTTCTCTCTCTCTCTCTCTCTCTCTCTCTCTCTCTCTCTCTCTCTCTCTCTCTCTCTCTCTCTCCTTTTTTCCTTCTTTTCTTTCCTTCCACTCTCTCTGAAAAGCAATGGAATGAATATCCTCAGATGAGGATTAACAATGACAAAAAAGTTAACTACATAGAGAATCTTTTCCTGAGTATCTAGTTAGGTTAACTCCATTTATTTATTACCCCTCATAGTATCTATAATGAGTAATGCTCACCAGGTTTGTGCCTAATTGGTATTATTTATTGTCTTTGGTTTACTCTGTATTGAAGTATAACCTACACAGAGGAAATAGATAAGCCATAAGTACACCATGCAAAGAATGTTCAAAAAGTGAACACACCTGTGTAATCCGCATCCAGATTTAAAAAGCAAGACATGACCAGCGTCCCTGAGGCCTCCCCTTTCCCTCTCATTTACCATTTTCTTTTGCCTGCTATGATGATGAGCCTGCTTTCAAACGCTATTGTGTGGCTTTTTAATGTGTTTTCAATTTAGCTCTGCTAAACTGTGTTTCTCAGAATTCCCTTCCTAATATGTTTTCAATTAGGTTGGGGCACAAAAGAGGTTCTTATGGGAGACTGGGAATGCAGAAGCTCAGTGGCTGCTGCCTGTAGCTCATAGGCATTGCTGCTAATTGATGACTCACCTCCTTTCTATGGGGCAACAGTCTGTTTTGTATCTTCTCCAGCTTCCCCTACACCCTTCTTTAGAGTCTCCTACTTCCTGGATCAGGTGTGTATATTTAATTAGTTCTGTGATGAAGAGTCCCAGATTCTGCAGGACACCCATACCACCACCATCAGAGGCAACCATAACTGAATTGGTTTCAGTCTGCCTTCACAGGCTCTGGCTCATGATTCCAGCATGTTCCCTGCCTCCCCCATCCACACAAACTTAAATCCATTTTTCTTCTCAATTGCCTGCCCTACAGATCTCCAGTACCAGCATTAGCCTTACAGAGACTGCTTATGTCTGATCCCACAATTAGGTAAATTCATGTTCCTATAAGAAATCATATTGCTTGGGCCAGTGTGGCTCAATTGGTTGAGTGTAGTCCATGAAGGTCACTGGTTCAATTCCTGGTCAGGGGACTTGCCAGGGTTTCAGACTCAATCCCCAGTAGAGGGGCATGCAGGTGCAACCATTTGATGCTTCTCTTTCACAATGACCTTTCTCCCTCCCTCTTCTCCCATCCTGTCCTTTCTTTCTCAAATCAATAAAAACATATTAAAAAAGAAATAATATATTTTTATCTACCTAGATATATGATATAGATAAACAGATAGATCTACATATATCATTAATTTACATATATATGTATACATATAATCAGACTTTTCTGATTAAAATAAAATTTGTAAAATTTCCTGATTAAAGTTCATATTCCCTCCAAGTCTGTAAACCTCATGATATCAAGGATTATTCTTTATTCTATCCTGACTAAAATTGGCTCAGACAAGTATCAGGGAATGCCATTGTATTTTCTGTTAACATAAAATTGATACTCTTCATGGCCTTCCAATATTACAAACTCTTTCTTCTTCCCTGGTTATATTGGCTTTCAGTTAGATCTCTCTCTCTCTCTCTCTCTCTCTCTCTCTCTCTCTCTCTCTCTCTATCTCTATCTCTCTCTCTCTCTCTCACACACACACACACACACACACACACACACACACACACACACTTTAGTATAAAAAATGAACTCTAATAATTAGTGTTGACCAGGAATTTTTTCCATGAAAATCAGAACAGAGATTTTGGTTATCTGTCATTTAACATTTATAATAAAGTATTGTTGAAAATGATATAATACTTTAAAAATCCCTCAACTATATCTTACAATATACTTCGATTGACTTCATAAAAAAAAAATAATGTTGGTTGGTTTGTCCCTGAATCTCTCTCAGCACTCATCTCCCAACTCTATTTTCACTTCCTCTGACTAATTTAAATCTTATATTTATCAGTCTAAACCTTACCTACTCCTCCAAGAATCTGTTTTTCACTTTTCTCTAAACTACTAAACATGGTTAATTATACTAAATTAGCATATGCCCACAGCACCATCACATTACTCACAACACTATATAGTTACAGTTATTGCTTGTTTACTTGTCTGATTCCCCACTTGTCCTTAAAGACAGGGCAAATTTTTTTCTTTTTCTTTTTTGGTATCTCAGTGCACATAACATTTCTTGGTGAATTTTTTTTTTTCTAAATAACAAAAAGGTAAATGAACTCTAATCTAAATAACTTAGATTCAAGTGAAATATCAAGAATTCCTTACCCATATCATCTTGGAAGAATACCCAAGAATGAGATAAATTAAACTCATATTTTCTGAAACCTAACCATAAAATAGTGATATATTAATATTTTACATTAGAGGCCCAATGCACAAAATTTGTGCAAGAGTAGGCCTTCAAAAAAAAAAAAAGAGTAGGCATCCACAGTCCTGGATGCGTTGGCTTTCTCAGCCTGGGATGCCAGGGTTGGCTTTGTTCAAAAGTTCATCAGGAAGGTAGTCTGGACTGTCATTCCACTGTTTGGCTGATTTGCATATTATGCTTTTATTATTATAGAACCTTCTTACTTATTGAGATTGTTCTGACAACTTCTACCTAATTTTTCCTTTTGTTCTGGCATCCTGAAAATAATGGAAACATCCATGCCATATGAGCTGTATGCTGATTATATTACTCATTGATGTCGCCTTCTAGGGCAGAATATGTTCTTTCTTAGTTATATAATTTTCCTATAGTTTGAGGGCTTTCTACAACCAATTCTTTGTGGCAGGTCGGGCAGATTCTTAATATCAACAAGGATTGAGCTTGCTCAATTCGTGATCTTCGACAAATCAACCACAATTCGTGATCTTCCAAATCATTCTTCTCACCCCAGAACTGGAAATCCTTTTGAGGGATAAAAATTATTTATGGTGACACTCTAGCCATGCTGTGCCCCTTTCATCATGAGTCTAGATGACTCGGGGCCTCTGACAGACTATTCCCATTGCAGACTTATCACCAGTCTCCTTCCCTTACATACAAGGTGTAAATCCTTGTGTTTATCATTAACGTAATCATGATGGTTGTTTTCATAATTTTGCAAAGCTGACCTGACTTTTAAGTGTGTGTGTATGGATGAGGCGGTAGAGGGGAAGATGGGTGTAACCATTGCTTATTAGGTTCAGGCTGAGAGACAATGCAATCATGACTAAATTTTAGAGTAATACTTGCAGGTAGGGAGAAGCAATACCCAAATACCTACTCTATAATAAAGCTCAAATAGAGGGGGAAAAAATCAGTGAGAAAATGGGCACTTAAATGAGAAAAGAGAATTTAGCACAGCCTTATTACTTAGATAGTTATTAGAGCATATTCTATCAATGTAGACCCCTCTTGTCCAGCCATGTGGACCAACTGTGCTTTTTGCATTTTGCTCATCATTTTTTTAATAATGCATGGGTAGAAGAAATTTATACTTTAAAAGGGTTTTGTTGCAGAACTGAGCTGTATATTTTTTAAATATATTTTATTGATTTTTAACAGAAAGAAAGAGAGAGGGATAGAGAGTTAGAAACATCAGCCAGCTGCCTCTTGCACACCCCCTACTGGGGATGTGCCTGCAGCCAAGGTACATGCCCTTGACCGGAATCGAACCCGGGACCTTTCAGTCCACAGGCCAACGCTCTATCCACTGAGCCAAACCGTCTCGGCTATATATATATTTTTAAGGGGAGAAAAACTGAGGTGAGAACTAATAATATTAAACAATTGAAATTCATCACTATAAAGGGTCCCAACCTCCAATGGGAGCAATGCAGCCACATGAGGTTTTAACCAAAGCAGCAGAGGTGAAAGGATTATTAAACCTCTCTGAGTCAGAATATTTTGTGCCTCACTTTCAAGAGAAGTGTTCATTTCACGTGTCAATGACTCAATAGACTAATAAAGGTCTCCTAGCAAGTAAAAATCTTAAATATAAGAAAACTAGAGGCCTGATGCATTAAAAATCATGCCAGAGTAGGCCTTCCTTAACCCGGCTGCTGGTACCAGCTTCCCTCAGGCACCTGGGAACTAGGCTTCCCTTCTCTGGCCACCTACAGGCAGCCGGGACCCTGGCTGGCTTCCCTCCAGCCCCAGCTTCCTCAGGAAGGATGTCTGGAAGATCTCTGGTCTAATTAGCATATTATGCTTTTATTATTATAGTTGTTTTCCAATAGAAACATTACTATATTTTAATAAAATATTTTAATATAAAATATTTTTCTATTAACTACTCAAATATACTATTTCTATTATTTCATTTTAAAATTATATTTTTAATTTCAGAGAGGAAGAAAGAGGGATAGAGAGATAGAAACATCAATGATAGGAGAGAATCATTGATTGGATGTCTCCTGCATGCCATACAAAGGAGATTGAGCCCAAAACCCAACCTAGGCATGTGCCCTGACTGGGAATCAAGCTGTGACCTTCTTGTTCATAGATCAATGCTCAAAAAATGAGCAAAGCAGATCAGGTTATTTCATATATATATAAAATAAAAATTGCCATTTTAACCATTTTAGGTGTACAATTCATTCACTATATTGTGCAACCATCAAGAGTTTCTAATTCCAAAAATTTTTGTCACCCAAAACAAAAATTATTTACTCATTATGCAATAACTCCCTGACCAACCTCCTGCCTTTGGTAACCTCTACTTTCTGTCTCTGTTTATTTCCCTTTTCCAAGATAATTTGTGTGAGTAGAACCACACCATATTTGCCTTTTTTTTGTGTGTCTAGTTTATTTTATTTAGCATTGCATTTTTGTGGTTCATTCATGTTATACCATAAATCAGAAATTTATTTCTTCTTATGGCTGAGTAATATTCTATCTTATCAATACACCACCTTGTATTTATTTATTCATCTGTTGATGAAACTTGGGTTCCCATATTTTCTCTATTGTATTATAAATAAGTCTGCTATGAACATTGGCATATGAGTATCTGAGTCCTTATTTTCACTTCTTTTGGATACTTATGATTGGACTTAGTATACTATTTTACATTGTTCTATGTTAAAGACAACTAAAAATGTTAAGCAATCTACTGGGTATATTTTTTAAATCTGAGAAATATTTTTTAAATGTTATTTCTATGTACATTTCTATTTAATATAGAAACTACATGACAGGTTTATAAAATAAAATATGGCATTCCCAAATGTGTCTTTTTCTATTAAAATTTGATGCCATTGTACATGAATGCTCTCTTCTTTTTAAAGACTTAATCAATAATTTAGTTATTAATAGTTAAAATAGTAGCTAAATAATAATTAACAGTTAACAAGAAACCCTTAAATACACATCGTCTTAAACTCTTGGGATAAAATGGTATATTTGTTACCATTTTTTATCATGATTAAACCTATTGTGGAGAATTATAGTGCATAAGATAGGATGTATTTAAAATATAAATAGTATAAATATTTATATTAGTAAAGGAGAATATGTCCAAACCAGACAGATATTGAGAAAATAGAGATTTTATGAGAGATTAAGAGAAATAACATAGAGAAAAAAATAATAAAACTAAGTTGTTTGCATTATTTTAACACTATAATAATGAAGAGAAGAAGAAGGAGAAAAAGAAGAAGAAGAAAAAGGAGGAGGAGGAGGAGGAGGAGGAGGAGGAGGAGGAGGAGGAGGAGGATCTGAGGATGCTTACTGCATGTAATCTCCTGGTTGTGCTGGCAATAAGCTCCTCCCCCCTCTTTTTTTAAACTAATGAAAATAAAATAACAGTAAATGAAAGAAATGTGGTTTCCATAAATTATGGCTCTCTCCAATTTATGAGATAATCTGAGTAGTAGTTGAGAGAAGTTTTGCTGTTGATAACTAATGATGTTATTAAATAGGATGTGACACACTAGCTTGCCTTGGAAAAAATGAAAAGAAAGATTCCTGATTGATGTACAGTTGTCTTACTCTCATCTCTATAGATGGCTCCAGAAAACAGTTGGGGGGAAAAATCAAACAAAATCTTTATATATAAAAGTCTTAACTTGAACCTGTAAGCTTAAGAGATAGTCTGGACATTTTTTAGTTCTACCTCTCTCACTGAATGCTAGCAATAACTTTTGATAAATGAATCACCTAGTTATGAATCCACACAGTATCACCTGCTCAGTATCACTGCTTGGAGGAGATCCAAAAAAATCAGAGATCTTAGACAATAAGGTGAGATTCTCTCTCTCTCTCTCTCTTTCTCTCTCTCCCCTCAATCCCCCTCTATCCCTCTCTCCTCTCTCTCTCTTTCTCCCTTCCCTTCATCCCTCAGCTCTATATTAAAGTTCAAATAAATCTAAGTCACCTGTTTCTTCTACTGATTTGTATGCTTTGCCTATGACCCCTGAGGACTGTAGAAGTGGAAGTGAGTGAAATATGCATATGTAGCAAAAAAGAGTCTGTGGCCTGACTTACCCATTGAATGAAAAAATAAATCAAATGAATGGAGTTCAAGTAACTGACTCAAGTTGTCCAGCTTAGAAACTGATATTATTAAAACTCAGGTCCTTGGCCTCTAAATTCTATCTGTATCCATGAATTACAGTATCATTATTGTGTCAGATTGTTCTAGACTGTTTTATTCAAAGAGGAAAAACAATAAAATGTAAATAATATAAAAATTATACCTAGTACAAGATCCATTATTATAAGTGTTCATAATAAAAACTTCAGAGGTGGAGTAATTCCAGGATTAGTTACTTAAAATACTTGCAGAACTTTCTTTCTTTCTTTCTTTCTTTCTTTCTTTCTTTCTTTCTTTCTTTCTTTCTTTCTTTCTTTCTCTTTCTTTCTTTTTTTCTTTCTTTCTTTCTTTCTTTCTTTCTTTCTTTCTTTCTTTCTTTCTTTCTTTCTTTCTTTTTTTTTTATTTTAGGTTTTATTCAATGTGTTTTATTTTTTTATCTTTATTGTTGAAAGTGTTACATAAACTCTCCTGTTTCCCCCATTGACCTCTTCCAGCCCGACCTTGCCGCCCGCCCCGCCCCCCCCCCCCCAGGCCCTCGCCACCCCATTATCTGTGCCCTTTCTGCTTAGCTAGCCTTTCTTGTATTTACAACTCAACTACAGCAGTTCTATCCATCACTCAATAGAAGTTGCCAAGAAAAGGGGAGGAGGATTTGTTCTTGAATTGTGTCTCTTTTCAAGAGCAAGAATAATTTTTCCAGAAGTCCCCAGCTGAGGTCTTCAAATTATTGGCCATATATATATAATATCCGTATCCCTAAATAAGTGATTAGCAAGTGAAATAATTGTTGAAATTTGCTTAGACTAATCAAGATTCAGCCCTGGGATGAGAAAATGTCAGCTTCTTTGGAAGCACATGCCTCCTAATATCTGAAAACATCAGGTAATCTATTAATAGTATTTGTCACTTCTGTCTTACAACCTTTGTACTCTTCCTGGTTGGGTAAAAAATATACTAGAGATTTTTTTTTAAATTTTTTTCAGTCTTATTTCTTGTAGAAGAAATAAAAAGAAAGTGAAATCAAGAAGCAGAATTTTTCACTTGCTTGAAAGAACATAGCCAGAGCATGTGAACTTAAGCTTTAATGTTTGTTTTATCAGTTTATGGTTGTGTTTCACATGAAGACACTGAATATTTCCTCTCTAAGAGAAAGCATAAAATTACTTTGACAAGGGAAAAGATGTATTTCTCTTTTTATTTAATTTATGATATTTGACATGCAAAAAGAGGAATACTTAAGTAGGTAAAAAGCAATACCTGTGGTCTGCTGATATCTTCTATCTAATAAAAGAGTAACATGCAAATTAACCATCACTCCATGACACCCACAAGCCACACCCACAAGCCAATCAGGAGCAAGTATGCAAACTAACCCAACCAAGATGGTTGTGGCCACAAAGTGAGCAGGGGGCTTAGGTTTCCCCAGATAATGGCAGGGCAGCCTGGGAGAGGGACCTATGATGGTTTGCAGGCCAGCCAAACCCCCTGGTGACCCAAGTGGAGGCCCTGGTATCTGGGATTTATTTATCTTCTATAATTGAAACTGTAACCTTGAGCAGAGCCAAGCCTTCTGCTTGCTCTGTGGCCACACCCTGGCTGGCTAAGACCTCCACTCAAGGCTACAAAGTTTCAATTATAGAAGATAAGTAAATCCCAACAAAAATGGTGGCAGCCACAGAGCTGGAGAAAGCAGGAGGCTTGAGCTGCCCCCAGCCATGGAGGAAGCCAAGTTTCCACAGCCCTGGCCTGCCTTGTCCTTGGCTTAAGGCTACAAAGTATCAATTATAGAATATAAATAAATCCCAGATACGAGGGCCTCCACTTGGGTCGCCAGGGGATGTGGCCAGCCTACAAACCACCTTGTCCCAAAAGAACCCCCACCCTGATCTGGGACATCCTCAGGGCAAATAAGCTGGCCCCAACCCATGCACTAGGCCTCTATCCTATCTAATAAAAGATTAATATGCAAATTGACCATCACTCCAACACACAAGATGGCTGCCCCCATGTGGTCAAAGATGGCTGTCCCCATGTGGACACAAGATGGCCACCACAAGATGGGAAGGGCAGTTGAAAGGAATGAGGCCTGCAGGGGAAGGATAGTTGAGAGGTATGAGGCCTGCAGGGGAAGGCAGATTTGGGCGATCAGGCCAGCAAGAGGGGGCAGTTGGAAGGGACCAGGCCTGCAAGGGAGGAAAGTTGTGGGTGATCAGGCTAGCAGGAGAAAATAGTTGGGAGGGACCTGTGGGCAATCAAGCCTAAAGGGGAAGGCAGTTAGGGGTCACCAGGCTGGCAAAGGAGGGAAGTTGGGGGCGACCAGGTCTGCATAGAAGGACAGTTAGGGGCAAACAGGATGGCAGGGGAGTGGTTAGGGGTGATCAGGCTGACAGGTAGAAGTGTTTAGGGGCAATGAGGAAGGCAGGCAGGCAAGCAGTTTCGAGCCAGCAGTCCTGGATTATGAGAGGAATGTCTGACTGCCCATTTAGACCTGTCCCCAATGGGCAGTTGGACATTCCTCGAAGGGTCCCAGATTGGAGAGGGTGCAGGCTGGGCTGAGGGACACCCTCCTCCCCGTGCATGAATTTCGTGCATCGGGCCTCTTGTATATAATAAAAGGATAATAAGCAAATAAACCAAATGGCGGAACAACTGGTTTCTATGATGCACACTGACTACCAGGGGCCAGATGCTCAATGCAGGAGCTGCCCCCTGGTGGTCAGTGCACTACCACAGGTGGAGTGCTGGTAGGCCAGAAGCCATGAGCTAGACGCATGGATGGCAAGCACAGTGGTGGTGACGGGAACCTCTCCTGCCTCCGTGGCAGCTCTAAGGAGTCAAGTGATAAGGAGCCTGCTGCTAAGGAGCAAGCAGGTGGGCGGTAATGAGTGAAGAATCCCAGATTGCCAGAGGGATGTCTGTCTTCTGGCTTTACTGGCAGACAGACATCCCCCAAGAGGTCCCTGACTGTGAGAGGACACAGGCTGGGCTGAGGCACTCTTTCCCGCCTCTAGTGCAAAAATTTTGTGCACCAGACCTCTAGTATATAGATATAGAGAGATAGATGATAGATATAGAGATAGAGATAGAGATAAAGATAGATATATGAGTATAGTATAGTATAGTATAGTATAGAATAGAATAATTAAAGTAGCAATAAAATAGACTATCATTCGTTCAAAATATGTTTTACATTCCCATGTGTGGCCATTTCAATTCTTAAAGTGTAGGCAACATTTTCTTTCAATGTTTTTCCCTTCTCAAATGGTTTTGTAATTTAGATAATAGAAAGCAGAGCACATGATTAATGAGACTGTGAATTGAGGATGGGCCAGCTGCTGGATCACAAAGAGATGCTTTGTGGGCATGTTACTACATGAACAAGAAACTCTACAAATTGATCATTTGTTAAGCTAATTGAATACCTCTGCGAGTTTTATTGTAACTTTTGGTTAGGCTAGGACATGACCAAGTGTTTATAGCAATCTAGAGCAGCTCAAGGCAAAGCCACCATGTGTTATTGATAGTACCAACATTCACAACATTCAACAAGGCTGAACCTATCAGGCTGCTCTGTGTGTGCTCATAATCCTTGATTCCCTGCTTGCTCTCTATGTTTCCTCAATGGAGGATGCAGTGCCCTTCTAGGAATTTCAATTTCTTAAGATGCTTTCATTACGCATTTACAGTCCAGTCTGCCTTATATCAGTGACGAATGTTTGCATATTTTTTTTCCCAAATTTCTCCTCATTTCTTTCTAGAGTACCTTCCCAGTGCCACTTCTCTTTTTCTTTGTCAGAATAGAAATTGAGAAAAAGGAAAATGGAAATAGGATCAATGGTGAGAAAATATAAAAGTATTAATAATAATATGCTTTTTCTTGCACTTATCATCCCTCCTTCTATTTACAGAAATATAATATTCCAGAAATATTATATCCTTCTGTCAGAAAGACTTCCAAAGAAACAGAACTAATATTGGGTGCATATAAGTACCTTCCAGGATGATAGAAATGAATTTTTCAACTAGCTCTCATCAGCTTTCACTTCCACCACTTCACTAATCCAGCTCTTGTCAAAGTCAAGTTGGTAAAATCAAAACTTGTATCTCAGTCCTTGTCCTAATTGCTACAGCATTTAGTTATGGTTGGTACTTTTCTTCTCCTTAAAAACTGCCCTCAAGACCTAGTCAGTTGGTTGAAGCATCATCTCATGCACCAGAAGGGGTGTGTTTGATTTCTGTGGTTCAAACTGTGGTTCAACCCCTGGTCAGGAAACATGTGTGAGGCAACTGATTGATGATTCTCTCTCTCAAATTAAATAAATAAGTACATAAATTAATAAATATTGTTAGCAAGCTTTAAAAAACATAATTTTTTCTCACTTTGCTGTTAAAGCACTACTCTTCTAATATTCCTTCCACCTCATTTACCAGTTATTTTTAAGTCTCCTTTTCTGATTTCTCCTCATCTTATCAGGTATAATATCCTTGGGTAGCAGGGTTGTTGTTTTTTTGTTTTGCTTTCATTTGTTTTAGTATTTTGAGTATATATAAAGATATATATATATATATATATATATATATATATATATATATATATATATATTTACTAATGAATTCATTTACTAATGAATTTCATATTTTCTTAGGCTATGTTGCTGTTTAGGGTTATTTTGATTCAACTTAAAAAACTCCCTTTATCATAATTTGCAATGCCGTTCTATTTGTGATGAACTCTCTTAGCTTTTTGTTTGTCTGGGCAAATCTTTATCTCATCTTCATTTCTGAAGGATAGTTTTGCCAGCTATATTATTCTTGGTTGGCAGGGATCTTTTTGCTTTTAGTAATTTAAATATATTCTTTTCGCTTGGTAATTCCATTAAGCTTTTCATTTTTTCCTGAGTAAATAACTAGAATTCAGGGGAAATATGGTGATTATATGTGTGACTTTATGAGAAACTGCCAATCTGTCCTTGAGAGATCGAATTATTTTATACTGCCCAAAACTCTTTACTTCCTTACCACTACTTCAAAAACTTAGTACTTAAAATTTGAGGAATAATTTGAAGTATATGAGAAAATTAAAGGGAACAGCCATTTCAAATGCATCATACCAAAAATACCTGGAATGTATGGAGGAATCTGGTGTGCTGGAGCAGAGGGAGGCTAGTAAAGAAAATTCAGGTAATGTAAAAGTCTTACATTGTAGAATGCTGTGCCCATGGTGAGGGCTTTGCCTGAAGAGTGAAAACAGTAACTATTGTAAGGTTTGAGAAGGAAAGAGAAGATTGACTTGCCCGGGCTGTTGAGAAGAAATTATAGGGGTATGCAAAGTAGAACAGAAGACAATTAAGAGACTATTGCAGTTATTCATGCCAAGAAAAATAAATAAATAAAAATGTGACTGGGACTAAGGTATACGTAGTCAGGGGCTATGGTGAGAAATGGTAGGGTTTGGGATATATCTGAAGGTAGAACCATTATAATGACTTAGAGCAGTGGTCAGCAAACTCATTAGTCAACAGAGCCAAATATCAGCAGTACAATGATTGAAATTTCTTTTGAGAGCCAAAAACCGACTTCTGCGTATGGGCTATGAAGTTTCAATCACACTCTAGGGGCACGCGTCCACATGTGGTATTTTGTGAAAGAGCCACACTCAAGGAGCCAAAGAGCCACATGTGGCTTGCGAGCCGCAGTTTGCCGACCACTGCCCTGGAGGAACTGATGTTGTAAGAAAGAGAATTAAGGCTGACCTAAGGTTTTCCCCCCAAACAACTGATTTTCATCAACTAAGACTGGAAAGAGGGCAGTTAGAGCAAACTTGGGGAGAATACCAAGGGACATGTTTTAGACAAATGTGTTTTGGAAAGAAATCCAAGTGGATATGTTGAGTAGTCATTGCATTTACGAATCTGAAGTTCAGAGGAGAGGTTCCAGCTAGTAGTATCACTAGCACAGAGACAATTTTTAAAACTAGAACACTGCTTTGCTTTATTTTATTTTATGCCTACAATGTTTATTTTTGTTCATTTTTGTTTTCTTTTACATAACAATTTGGAATCTTTCTAGTTTTCATCCCATCTCATAGAAATGGACACACTGTTTAGTAATTTATGTGTTGACATTCCAGTTGTTAGTTATAGTATCTTCCTCTTTCAAAATCAGAAAATTAGGAATAACATGATACTTGACAACCTTGCCAGCTAAGCACATCTGGAAGCATTAAGTATCTGATTTAAGAGATGTACAACTATCTTATGGGGTGAGAAAATACATGTGACCCAAATATTAATAGTTTTCCATTTTAAAATGTTTTGAAAAAAATAGAAAAGTAAATTTAGAAGAATTATGTTTTTAGATGATTATAATATTTCCTTCAACCCTGGACTCTTTGAGGCATCTTAAGAAACCATTGTGTGCTGTGGAAAACATTTGAGTTCTTTGAAAACATCACATAATCTTAAATGTACATAAAGTAGATACAAAGAACAGTATTTTTACTAATTCCAGTCTGGAGCAATAATTACAATGAAAGCTAAATTTGGCTAACTGTCTAACATAAACAAAGGAAATCTTTTTTATTGTACTGTAGGAGGTTTGAATTTTATAATGTTCATATATGTTTTTGCAATTAGTAGTATTATTCTAAGGGTTATATGTGTACAGTTGATGATGCAAAGGTGAAGCCTTGATGGCATAATTGTCAGGTTTTTAAATTTACTTTGTTTAGATTTGGAGGGTACTGACTACAGCGACGTGTCTTGAGATTTCTTTGTTGTTCCGCGATATCCCGCTGGGCTTTCCTTCTGCTCAAAAACACAAATTGTAGTTAATAATCAATAGTTGTTCTTGGCATTCAGGCAACAATTTATGTTCTTTTGTACCGTGTGTACTTGGAATAACATTCTAAACTCATTTTTAATCAATTAAAGGTGGTTTCAGGCCCTTGTTATATGATTTGTGATAAGTTAAGAAAACCTCTTTAAATAAAAACGGGGCTATAAACTTCCTCTGGAACTACCATACATGGATATCTACAAAAAGCCTGGCACCATATTTTTTAACGTATAACTTAAGAGTTCTCATTTTCAATCGCTGCAGTATTTGTGTTTACAATGGCTGACGGAAAGCAGGAAACAGAGACTATTTTACAGCTTAGCCTTTGGCTCAATGTCCTCTTGTACAACACACCAAAGAAGCATGTTCAGCTTCACGAAGAGGAATGTGATTTTGTTTTGTTTTGTTTTAACCTTTTTATTTTCTTTTAATTATAAATTCACAATAAGTTGCAAATATAGTATAGAATGTGTATCTTTTGTGCAATTTCACCCAGTAAATTCATTCTACATAATTACAGTGCAATGTCAAAACCAGAAATTTCATGTTGGAACCATTTGTGATAGTTCTAAGGTTTGTGACATTTTATTACATATGTAGATTAATGTGACTGCCAGAGTGTACATTTATAGGAGATGTAATAGCATAGTGTTTTCTAAATTAAAATTGTCATTGTACTTATAAATATAAACTGCCCCTCAGTAAAGTTACGTTAAAAGACTATAAACTTATTTTAAATATAGATATTGTGTTTAAAAAAATTATACATACATATATATATATATATATATATATATATATGAAGCTCTTTTCTCATGCAGCTATTCTTATAGCTCATTTGTAAAACACAAAGGAAACTCACCTAGAGCAGTGATCATGTCCTGCAATTTTATTGTATTTCCTCTGAAGGTTGTTGTCTTGTTCCCTGCTTTGGTGGTGCTAAACACACCTATGATGTTCCCAGTTCCCACTAGACTCTCAGCAAACTGATCTGCCTCCAAATCCTCTGATAAAATAAGACCCTTGGATATGAATACCTTAGACTTCCTATTAACCCCTGCTCTAAGGAAATAACCTTCTTCTTATAAAAACCACTTCCACTCTCTCCTACTACCTTTGTAACTGACAGAGAGATAACAAGGGCTTTCCTGCTCGAGAAAGGTCATCTATGCTCTCTTCTCCCCTCGCAAGGCTCATGGACTCTTTCGACTAGCCACCCTCCCATGCCTCACTTAAACCCAAATCTCCTAGTCTTGGTTGGCCAAAAAAGTACTTCCTTTGTTTGAGTTCTAAAAATATCACTCTTTTAATCGTAAGAAAAAGGGGTAGATATCAAAGTGGCCGTCCTATGAACTTTTGTATTAGGGTCTATTTTAAACAGTAGAGTTAGCCGTGTGTGTGTTGGCACCTGATATCCTGGCTTCAGGGGTGGAATGCACAAATCATGTTTTTGTGGGGAGTAACACAAGCTTAATCAAGACAAAATTGTATTGGAGTCTCCCCTCATCAAATCATTGGGTAGAATGCTTGCCTGTAATGTAATATTATAGCAAAGGTGTTCAATGGGGATAGTTTATGGCTGGTAATATACCTTGAAAAAGCCTCTGAGACATAATGCAGAAAATCCAGTTAGTTTTATTAATATTTGAACACATATATTTCTCTGTGAAATATATACCTTCAGTGTGTGAATACATTTTAAGTCATATTTGAATATACCTCACCTTGTCATTTGGATAATTTCATTGTTTCATGAGTATGGCATATTTCAATATTTTGAATAACAGCAGACAGAAAACAGCA